>NW_009953786.1:217860-255807 GCF_000747805.2 Chaetura pelagica | reverse complement strand
TGATTTCCTACTTTCTTTCCTTTTATCATATTTTAAGCCATCCACTTAGGATCAAGAGCTAAAACTCTGAAGCTGATTCCTAATTATAGGAAACCAAGTCCTTGCTTCAGCTACTACAGAGCCAGACATTTTCCTAAATGCAGAAAATTCAAAGCTTCACAGGCAGAGAAGTTCAGTCCAGCTATTCTGCTACCTAAACAGGTTGACAGGCCTCTTATTTAAAGGGAAATATTCAAATGCAGATGCTTAAGTAGCACCAAGTCTAAATTTTTATTCCTTTATCTCCATAAGCTTCCACCAACATCAAACAGAAGTCTAGTCCAATGTGAATCACAAAAACTGGCCCTTCACATTTGCTAGGCCTGAAATTCAGATACCTTTCAATCCACACTTCTAGGCCAATCTGCACATTTACTGAAGTGTCAGGAAATAAACTGTACACTTTATACTGTTACACAAGCTGCAATAGGTAAAAGATTCCAAGGAATAACAACCATTACATTTTTGGAGCATTGAATCGAAGCAACAATCTCTGAAATATCAAAGATGTAATTTTGTCTGCAAGACTGGCACATGAACAGTTTATATATTAAGAAGCAACTCATCTTGCCTCAAAAGTAGCTTCCATAAATTTATTTCAAGTCAGAGAAGTCTCAATTTATGTGAAAGGAGCCATTCAGTTCCTTAAAGGGAACAGTGGGAGACAAAGTTTCTATTTGGGTGAGGGGAGGCAAGAAGAAATTAGATTTTGTCAATGGGTTTATTTTCATTAAGATCAGTGAGTCAGTTGGCTTAGCTTGATTAGAATACATACATATTTTTAAAAAAGGCTGCAAGACCTTTAGTGAGCAAATGCAAGACAGCATAAATCGTGCATGTTTTTAAACATAAACTTCATTTCCTTCTCTCTTTCACTTAGTCCCTTGCAACGTGAGGAATTTTCGTGAGAAACAAATTAAATTAACAGATCAATACTCTCACAATTTGGATAAATTTTCCCCCTTAGAGTGGACATACCAGTAGAGTGATTGGTATTAGTGATCTTAGAGAACAGATTAGGAATAGGAAAAACAAAGAAAAAACAAATAGGAAGAAAATAATCAAGTTTTAGGTATACATAATACATCTCCATATTTTGTTAAAGTCCACTTATTTCTAGTGGATTTTTAAACTTAAAACATGGCTTTCAAATAACATAAGTGTGATTAAGATGATTAGTTCAAACAGCAATAAGAAAAAATCTTTTTTCTAACATTACCAACAGAACCCTGCACTTGGCAGCAGCAGCAGCACAATACCATGATCTGCCTTCAGGTCACAGAGTTCCAATACACATAGAACTGAATTCAGCCGTACTAGCACAAAGTAATGAAAAACAGATAAATAACCACTCAAAGTGAGTAGAGTCAAAATAAGTACTTACATAATTATGCTCTCTAATCTTCAGATTGGCCTTGAGAAAAAGTTTCTCAAATTCCTGATTTCCAACTCAAAAACCACCTCCTTATTTAAATCTTCCAATACTGTTTTAGGTTGTCGTACTGTACATCACTTATTACAACAGCAGAATGAGGAAAGGCGTCTTAACAGCCACCAAAATGCTAGTGTTTATATACAAACCACTCGTACATAGGAGCTTTTCTCAAAGAATTTTTCTCTCCCAATGATAAATAACAGGATAATTTTAGCTATTACTATCAAACCTACTTAGTTCTAGGATCCATTTTATATTTGCTAATACATTCAGACATGTTCAAAAGCTTTACCTATTTCTGAAGACTAGTCAATTTGTAAGCAATATTTTTTCAAAACTACTGCTCAATTTTTATCCTTGAGTAGATTACCAAATTACAGGTATTACTGAGTCTCCACAATCAAACTGAGCATGTATCCATTTTCATAGCATTCTAAAAGAAATTACTCAGTCTTCTCTCCAATGTGATTTTCAGCACTTTAAATTTTCAGGTTTCTCATTCCACTTCAGCTGTCATTTCCATTTCCAAAGCTTCTTCCATTAGCCAGTCTCCTTGCTTTAAAAGTTAAGTGTCACCACTACCCTTAAAAACAGAAGGTTGGTTTTTTTTTTAATTCAAAGAAATTAATCTCAACCCAAACAAAAAAAAAAATAATTATTATTGACATGCTTTTCTCTTCCATGTTTTGCTTTGACAATGTGGCCAAGGATACTTAAAAGCACATCAAGCTCATTAATAAAGAGGTCTTGCAAAGGAGTTCTTAAACCAATTTTTCATTAGTTTTTTTTTTTAGACATTGAGAACACAAGTTTTGATATGCTGGGATTCAAACAGCATGAAAAAGCAAGCAAGGGGAAAAACCTAGAAGGCCCTTTTCTGGATTTACTCAAGGTTTCCACAGCATGGACTTTTTCTACAGGTGGTCTCTCATTTCTCCATAATGGATCACAGTTACATGCAGGACACACTCAGAATTTCCTTTTGTTAATTTACTGCCAACCCATATGAAACTTAGAGCAGAAGTCAGCCACAGAAGCAGGTGACCCAGGACTCAACAGTAAACTATTACATGATCCCTCAGCCCTGCCACTCTTCGCTCCCAACTTCCCACATTTTCAACTAAGGATGCACACACAAGATATTACGGTTGCTCTGACAAGAAGATGAGGAGGGCAGAGTGGAAGGTGCACAACCCAGTTAGCTCATCTAACCCTTCCTCTTCTTTCTGCCCCAATGACTGTTGAGGCCTGGGGTGTGGAGCCAGGATATGTGTGCACACTTTGATGGCTGGGTATAATTTTGGTACCTGGTGAAGTTTCTTCCCCACCCCCTGCCATTTCATCATCACCAGTCAGCTGGAATTGGTTTCCACCAGCACAGGGCAGTTTGTGCCCCCAGCAGGCACAGCAGTAGCCCACTGCTTCTCACAGCTTATATTGTGCTAGGATTGGGTGGTTTGGCAGTTATACCCAGAGCCCAAGGAGACAGAGAACCTCTGTAGTTGGAGAGGTTCAAAATACAGCTTGCAAACCTCTCATTTCCTAGTCTTGAGTCATAGATGCTCAGCAGGCTCCAAGCAGTATTCTTAACACTACATTTAAGATTGCATACAAAGCTGGCCTAGATGTTTTCCAGAATCCTTTAACTCACTATATACTCTGGTTACTCTGCCTCTTCTTAAATATATATAAATACTAACACCAGTAGAAATTATTTCCTCTATTTTAAACTACATCTTAGTGTTCTTTTTCCAACCTAGTATAATGCAAAATAATACGTCCCTATATATTTTCCTAAGGCACTGTGGTATCATTCTCACTCAGATGGGATGATACATACAAAGCAAATGTTTAATCTCTCTTGGGTGAGAGGTCACTTTCATGGGAAATTCATTTCCTAAAAATTTCATATCTGTGATACTTAAGAATGATCTTCCACTATCACTGAATGAAATAGAAATCTTCTTGGGAAATGGTATTACATTTCTCCTTAAGATTTAGGTCATCTGTGTTTTTAAGAACTATGTTTCTGTCAGAATTTAAAGGTGTCCTTAGTGAATTGAAAAGGGCACAATAATAAAACTATCTGAACTGGGGAATGTGTGCAATAGGAAGTAATTTCAGGAGGACACAATGGAACATAAATTGAAAGATAGAAGTGGAAGCATTATAGTAACTTCAAGAAAGGAAAAGGTACCAGATGCATATCACAAATTATCCTATTATAAAGAAGGAAAAGTTGGAGAAGGAAGAAAAGGAAAAAAGATTACATTTGAAATGTAAGAAATATATCTGCAAATACCCTCCCCATGACCTCTGAAAAATTTTCAGACCAATCTACTTTTTCTGCCTCTTCATATCAGTGAGAAGGCAGTGAGCCCCTACAAAGAACATGCAGTACTATTTTGGAACTCAGGTTACCAAGACTGCTGATAATTCAAAAGGATTACAGTTAGGAAGTCTCACAAATTTATTGGTCCTATTTTAAAGGGGCTGATAATGTATTTCATACAGAAGCAGTAACTTAGAAGAACATGAAATAACAGTGTACAAGACATTTTAAGTACCTTATAAGTGTAAGATATGTATACATTAGGGGACAAGCACATCCTCTGGTGCAACATGAGGGTATTTTCTCTTGTTTTGTCATTTGCCACTTGGCAGAAGAGACCCAACACACACCTCCCTACAACTTCCCTTCAGGTAGTTATAGAGAGCAATAAGGTCTCCCCTCAGCCTCCTCTTCTCCAGAATAAACATCCACACTTCCATCAGCTGCTCCTCATAAGACTTGTTCTCCAGACCCTTCACCATCTTTACTGCCATTCTCTGGACACATTCTAGCACCTCAGTGCAGGAATGTAACAAGGGGCCCAAAACTGAACACAGTACTCCAGGTTTGGCCTCACCAGTGCAGAGTACAGGGGCCCAACCACTTCCCTAGTCCTGCTGGCCACACTTTCTAGTGCAAGCCAGGTTGCTGTTGGCCTTTTGGCCACCTGGGCACACTGCTGGCTCATACTCAGCCAGCTGTCAAGCAGCACCTCCAGGTCTTTTTCCACCAAGCTGCTTTCCCCAAGCCTGTAGGGTTGCATGGGGTTGCTGTGGCCCAAGTGCAGGATGTGATATTTGTCCTTGTTGAATCTCACACATTTGGCCTAAGTCCATCAACCCAGCTTCTCCAGTTGCCCCTATAGAGCCTTTATACACATCAAGCAGATCAACAGTCCCTTGCAACTTATTTTCATCTCAATCTCCTCTTCCAGATCATTGATAAAAACATTAAGGAGAGCTGGCCTCAAAAGTAAGCCCTGGGAGACACCACTTGTGACTGGCAGCCAATTGGATTTAACTCCATTCACCACAACTTTTTGGGCTTATCCATTCAGCCAGAATTCAACCCAGATAAGAGTATGCCCATCCAAGCTATGAGCAGTTAGTTTTTCCAGGAGAGTTCAGTGGGAAATAATTTCAATGGTATTACTGAAGTACAGATAAACACCATTCACAGCCTTTCTGTCAACCACTAAGCTGGCCAAAGACACATATTTATCAGCATGATCAGATCTATAGCTTTAAGACAGTAACACAACACTAGTTTTAAAGCATATTTTTTGTTGGTGTACTCCATACAGTCAAAAAAATTACTCCAATTTATGTAGTCCAAAAAAACTAAACTATGGCTGATATAAGACTGAAAAAAAAGAGAAGTTTAACAAAGTTTTCTTGTCTTTAGTTTTATAGAGTTTCCAAGTCTGAAAATAGCCTTGAGAATTGTATTTGGTTTATAGATTTTTTTTCTGAGAATGTGTTAGATGGATAACTATATTGAGAGTTAGGTTTTTAAACAAAGCTTATTTAATCAAGATACTTCCAATCCATAACTCATTCTCATACAGGTCTCTTAACACAGTATCATTAAAAATGCAATATCCAGAGGTAGAGCTGCACATGTAAGGCATTAACTCGAGCAGAGATTTTAAAGTGAATCTGTTGCATTTGGAAGAGTGCCAGGAATTTGAAAGTCAAACAACTAAGTGATGTGGCCCTTTAAGATGGAGAGAAATTCATTGCACAATAAAGGAATCATAGAACTGTTTGGGTTGAATCTAAAGATAACCTAGTTCCAACCATCTGTCATGGGTAGGGATAACTCCTACTAGAACAAATTGCTCAAAGCTCCGTCTGACCTGGCCTTGAACACTTCCAGGAAGGAGGCATCTACAAATTCCCTTGGTGGCAACCTGTTCCAGTGTCTCACAACCCTCACATGAAATAATTTCTTCCTGATATCTGATGTAAATCTACCCTCAATCAGTTTAAAACCATTCCACCTCATCCTATCACTACACACCCTTGTATAAAGTCCCTCCCCAGCTTTCCTGTAGGTCCCTTCAGATGCTAGAAGGCACCTATAAGGTCTCCCTGAAGCCTTCACGTCTCCACGCTGAACAACGCCAACTCTCTCAGCCTGTCTTCATAGGAGAAGTGCTTCAGCTCTTTGATCATCTTCATGGCCCTCTGGACTTGCTCCAACAGATCCATGTCCTTCTTGTATTTAGGACTGGACACAATACTGCACGTGGTGTCTCCTGAGAGCAGAGTAAAAGGGAGAATTACCTCCCTCAGCCTGCTGGCCATTCCTGTTTTGATGCAGCCCAGGACACAGCAGGTTTTCTGGACTGCAAGTGCACGTTGCTGGCTTCTGTTGAGCAATCTTATACACCGGTTTAAACTAGTAGTAAAACTTTGATCCCACTCACAGGACACAATTCTCCACAAACTTCTCCAACATGGGTCCTTCCCATGGGGCTGCAGTTCTTCACCGACTGCTGAAGGGTCACAGGTCCTGCTATGAGCCTGCTCAAACACAGGCTTCCCATGGGGTCATGGTTACCTCCTGGTAACCAAATATTTGTGGTCCTTCATAGGCTGCAGGTGGATATCTGCTCCACCACCCATTGAATAGTCTCAATGGGCTGCAAGGGGACAGCCTGTCTCATCACATTCCTCATCATGGGATGCAGAGGAAATCTGTGTTCCAGTGCCTGGAGCACCCTCTCCTTCACTGACTCTGGTGCCTGCATAGCTATTTTTCTCACATATTCTCACTCCAATTGCTCAGTTTCCCCCCCTCCCCTTCCCTTACCCCCTTCTTAAGATTCACTATCACAGAGGCATTACCAATGTCACCGACTAGCTCAGCCTTGGCCAGAAGTGGGTCCATCTTGGAGCTAGCTGGTATTGAGTTTGCTGGACATGGGAGAGGCTTCCAGCAACTTCTCACAGAAGCCATCCCTGTAGCTCTTCCCTGTTTCCAAAACCTTGTCACGCATACCCAATGCAACAGCACTTCTCCTGACTAATTCTGACTTTCCAGCCCTGACTTTTGCTACTAGGGGTTATTTTTCCTTCTTCCTGTAATTATGTTGGAAGTCAAGCAAGGCAATATTCAGTCTCACCTCTGGACAAATGAAAAACATCGTTCCCTGAATAAAAGTAAAGGGGTGGAGTTGCTCTCAAATCCCCCTCTTTCAACTTCTTGAGTGGTCACTGTTGGCTGTTATAGACCCAAGTCACAGAAAACAGAAAAATAACTTATTTTTGCCTATCCCATGAGAGCAGTCTTTCCCAGATCAGTCGTTACACAACTAATGACTGGCCTGGTGGCATTTTGGCTGGAGCTGGAGTCAGTGATACTATGTCTTATACTGAGATATATTCATGCTACCATCTGAAAGATTTAGAGGTGCTTCTACTAAATAAGTAACAAACCAAATAAATGCTGAAATCTTGTCTAATATGGGACCTCACACACATAAAAATATCAAATCTATCATTGCAGATCATGTATTTATTTATTTTTAAATTGAAATTCAACATATTCTGCTTTCACAGGTCTTTTCATTAACAGATCATATGAAAAGTTATTAACTTAATGTCAGGTCAATAATTTAATCTATTTGCAGCTGATTAAGCACTTCTCCAGTAAGCTCATTAGTACTGCTGCCCGTACTAAATAGTGTACTAGCAATTACTATATTTGGCATCACCCTAAGATGTTAGAATATTCAGTCAAGATGTGTCATGGCTTCACTAGAGAGTATATGTCACAACCTAAAAGCAGAATTCATAGCCCAGATAGAGAAAGGCACCCAAAGAGTTAAATGGCTGGACCACAGTTGTTCCACTGCTGATTTTGTGTGTTGCCAACCATGTAGACAACCCTGGAAGCTGTGTCTCAATTACAGCCATTTTCTGAGCCATAGCACAGTATGCAAATTGAGGTCAAAAGTAATCTCTCAACCCATAATGTGTTGTCTTTTGTGACAGCTTTTAGGACCCTCCACCAAACTTTGAGTAGGGGTTGTTTCTTATATTGTCTGTTCCCTCATGGGCAGAAAAAGGCATATTCAGAATTTCTTTATCGCACTTTATTGCACAAGTAAAGAGAGCTACAAGTTACAGGCAGTCCTGTCTTTCCAAATGCCATTTTTTGGGAACATCCTAGAGTATGCATCAATAAAACTTAGGTATTTTCTGTTACTGCAAATTTCATCTCTGACAAGCAGCAAAATAATTGATTTCTTGTCCAATCTTTTCCTCATGATATATTCCAGTTTATTATCACCTGCAGGTTCATTTTTGCTGTGATTTAGACTCAAAGGTTATTACAGTTAAATTATATTTGGGTTAAGAAATAAAGACAAAAAACTAAAACAACTTCAACAACCAGCCTCCCTTCTTCCCAGGATCAGCTTCACTCCTTCATCCCCAATTCTCCTACCTCCTTCCCCCTTAGCAAAGAGAAATGGGGGGCTGCAATCAGTCCACAGAATCTCCTCTCTGCTGCTTCTTCCTCCTAATACTTTTCTGTTTTGAAGTTAGACTTGTCAAGAGCTTAGAATCTAAGGTTCCAGTGTTTTTCATATTGACAACAGGTACACTTATGGAGATGAGTATTTTGCCTGGACTTACACACACTGTGTCTTTTTAATAGTATACCTACATAGTCTTGCAGACCAATTAGCACACATCATGCTTCAAATGGGAAAATGGAGAAACAACTCAAGCACATGTCCACACTGAGCTACCATGTAGGTTTGCCATATAGCCTGAGTTTTGAAATACAAGTGATTCTGAAGGCATGCTGGGTGAATGCAGGTTTGTTTATGGAAGAGTGTGTTTTGTACTCACAAGAGTCACTGCAGTCTGTTTTGAGTCCAACAGCTCCTTGTCTCACATCTGTGGGAATTCAGATGTGCAACAGAGCCAGATGCATGTGGCAGTTATTAGCAGTTAGTAAATCCACAGTGGTGACCAGCAGAAACAATATACAAAGCCTAGAGTTCAGTAAGATGACCAAGAAAGGAACATTAATTGTTTCACAGAAAGTTAAGAGTTAAGAGACTACAGACTACAGAAGTAAGAGCACAACTTCAAACCATTCATAGTTTTTACTTATTTATTTATTTATTGTTTTTTATTTATTATGACATAAAGTCACAGAAATCTTTTTATTGCTATAGAAAGTTGCTTGAGCCCCCTGCAATGAGAGGACAAGAGGAAATGTAACTTGAAATGAGAAGACCCTTCACCTGAAAAAAAAATAAATAAATAAAAAAAAAATAAAAAATAGTTTTCAGTTAAAGTGAACCAGTTTTGAAAGTAATGCCCTTAAATGAAGAAATATCAATTTTACTCCATTTTGCCTACAACCCTTAGGAGTTTATCCATGTTGTGATTTAACCCCAGGAGGCAGCTAAGCACGACACAGCCACTCGCCTACTCCCCTGCAGTGGGATAAACAGAAGGGCAAAAGTGTGAAGACTCATTGGTTAAAACAATGGACTGTTTAATAAGTAAACCAAAAGCTGAGTGCACAAGCAAAGCAAAACACAAAATTAATTCACTACTTCCAATTAGGAGGCAGAAAAAAATGCTATACTGAGTCACAAGTATCAGGATCTCTCAGTGTAGCTTCAGAGAGTCAAATGTGCAAGACCAGCATCAGAGAAGTTTGGAGAAAGAGCATAAAAGCACAGAACAGTTTGCCTTATTTATAACCAACTCGGGGTTGCTTTGCCTGTTAGTGTAGCTTCAGTACTCATTTGTCATTTATTAGAAGCATTTTCCTTGGATTACAGCTCTACCAACCACTTTTCCACTAACATGACATCACAAATTTTGAGTCAAATTCACAGGATTGAGGCCATATTTAACTTATTACATGTTTAAACCTATAGTAACAGACAACACAAAAGAAACCAGTTAGTACAGGAATTGAAGAAAAATTTGAATCCTGTACCAGTCCAGTATTTTACTTCAAATAAAATCTAATAATTGCACATGTCCAGTGAAAATAGTATTTTGGAAGTAGCAAAAAGGACAATGGACAGTTAATCTATCCCCAATCCTGCTTTGTCATTACATTAACACAACATTAGTAATAGAGCCTTCTGAGTCCTAACTAGTCTAAGTTAGCTTAAGTAAAATGTTCCAGTTTTTTCCCTGCATTTCGCATATTTGCATTTCCCATATTTTTACAGCTTTTGCTTTTCTAAATTGAAGCAGACTTGATTGCAGCTTTATGAAGATTTATAGTTTAATAGTTTAACACTCTTCTAAAAGTGACATAACAAGAAGAAATATTCCTGAAAACAAGAAAAAAATCTTCAAAAAATGTTGCTATTATCATAACCAACCAAGCAAATATTTTGTGTGTTCTAGCAGCATATTCCTTCATCCTGACTTTACATACTCTGGGACAGTTAAATAAGCTACTTTATCTCTGAAACCTGCTTCTAGTTTATTTTACTGAAGTGTTCTCACCAATACAATGATAGACTCAACAAAACACTTATCCAGCACAATATTAGATCTCTCAGAACATATTTTCAAGTGTCAAATTATATTTAGAATCACCAAAGGTGATAAATATTTTGGCAGGACCTTCATGCTTATGCTCTTGAGAATGTCTAGTGTCAGAACAGAGCACACTTAATATAACCAGCTGTGTGCCTCATACAGCTCTTTCTTCTCCTCTGGTTCATGTCTTCCTTTCTATCAGTAACCTCTTTACAGAGAGCATTCCCCATTGCAATCCTGGCAAGCCATGCTACTTTTCTTGCTTCTGTTTTAAAATATTAACTTGGTAAACATATTGTAGGATTAGTAGCATGAATGAAGGCTGCAGAGGTTATTGCAAAACACTGAAGAAGTCTAACTTGAGACTCATAAGAAAGAAAAAATGTGGTTCTTCTTGTATAAAACTTCACAGCAGAAAACTCCCAATTTTGTAGTCTTACAGAACCAATCTTTACCTCTGAAAAAAAGTCTCAGTTCGCTTGTGTTCCTAAGATGTACCAGTTTGTCACAAGATAAAGCTCTATGACAATTGGCATTATACAACTTCAATTGTACTCTGAGGAATTCTGGTTTTACGTACCCATCCAGTAAAATAGCAATTAATATGATTGCCAAAAATTTGTTACTGAAGAACACAGATGCAGGAAATATTAAGTTGAACATGGTCACTGATGCTTCAAGGAAAACCAGATGTGAAGCTCCTGATGATGCTGCAGAATATTTTTGTGCACTGACTATGTAATTTTAATATTATGGTCCTTGTGTCCTGGAAAACTAATTAACAGTGGTTGGAAGCAGCTTACTGGAATCATATATAGTACAATTCAATCTAATAATTTGTTTTTTTATAATAATTTGGGTTTTTTTTTTCACTTTAAAGACCAATGGGCTGTTTTCTTTCACTGCTCAAGTCTAGAAAATAGTCATCTGTGAAAAGCATTTTCTTACAAGTCATGCAGTTTTGACAGTTTCATAAAAAGTTAATGTTTTGTTTTTCTAAAAATAAAAATCTAGCTTAAATCAATCTTCATTTTTCTGTAAGCAAGGAGATGTGCTAAGCCAGACTCAGCCTTGATGATCACAGGTTCTAACAAACATTCACGCAACTCGCCCAGATGACTGAACCTGTATGCAATAAGAAGTGTTATTTACATCTTAATGCTTGCATTCTTTCATTCTTCTTCCATTAATTCCAAGGCTAGTGCAGTTGCTAAGGTGAATGGTAAGTATTTGACATAAGGAACAGCCCTTTGTAAAACATTCAATAAATATCTGTAGTTGCTTTTAGCACACTGAGGATAACAGGAACTGGAATGTATTCATCAAATGCTGTAAATAAATGCCTTTCTTACAATAAATCTATTGACGTGTGATATTCAGGTCAGTACCATTGGTATAGCCTTTACTGCCTGTTTTATTTTACCACAATTTGTATTGCATTCCTTTCAGAAGGGAGAGGAATCCATTAGAGCCTTTGGAAAGAGGGGAGGGCTGTTCTTTGGGAACTTAGGAATATACACAGGGAGAGATATTTAGATGACAGAGTGTGTTACCTACAAGGAGTTGGAGTGATAGAAACACTTAGAAAATCCACAGCTATGTCTCAGAGGAAACTGTTCATGTTCTAGGGACTAAAAGTAAATTCTTCAGTTTGCTGCAGATCAAGAAGTTAATGCATAGCCTGAAGCTAAGCCTGAAAATAGCCATTCACCTGTAAATGCACAGTGAGCAGATAGAAATTATTATTTGACTTCTGAATTTCCGTTCTCTTTGACCCAATTGCTGAGTTACTTCCATTTTAAAAGTATTGGAGTTCTTTTAAGCTGAATTTTATTAATCTTGAAAGCCTTTCTGTCTCCTTTGGGGAGTTTATTATAAAGAGGTCTGTACAAGTATTCTGTAAAGTTCTGTTGTGGTGCAGACCCTCCGTTCCACTGTCAACACCAGCCAACAGCATGTTTGCTTTAGTTACAAGGATGGTGGGCCCAACATAGTTCTTATTTCAATAGTAAGTGCAATAGGCTGAGACAACCAATCATTTTCTGACCTTGCCTACTGGAGCAGTGAGTTGAAATAACTGGGTATCTTCTACTACTAGAGTAAAAACAGTGATATGGGGCAACCAGATAATCCCTAACTGTACTTGGAATGCTCTTGTCTGCAAATGTACCAGAGAACCCTCCTGCCCAGATCACAAGCCCACTTTAGAAGTTGTCAGAGATGACCTAATCCAAATTGAGGCCATAATGGAAAAATCCTGACCAAAGTCAATCATCATGTGACCCTGTAAATATTGAACTTGAAAGAGAGGCCCTTTGGATCTCCCCAAAACCACAGCAAGCTGTGTGTCTCACAAAGGAATTTGGTCTATCCTATTGGAAAGAGCAAGTAGTCAAGTACTCATATATACAGCTAATAGATAAAATTATATTAATGTACTGTTATTTGATCCTGTGAGTGAATCAGCGGTATATTTCATTGCAACTCCTTTTTGTTCAGTTCAAGGATCTTAAGGTACCAAAATTTAACATCTTAACATAGGCTAACCTCTATATCTGTGTGTATGTGCAAACAATTTAATTTAGAAACTCTGATAGATCTTCAATTGAACCACTGCACCTAACAAATTATTGATTATTAAGTATTGCTAGAAAGATAAATCTAATTTGTGATTAATTTTAATAGTGTAAATCAACCTTAATTTACTGCTATTTCAAATCATACTAGACCCATAATTATGTGTTTAAGTACTACACTGAAATGCCTTCAAGTAAACTCTTTGGAAATTTGGAAAGCAAGGGGGTCTACTCTGAACCTCCTGAATCAACAGGAGGTCCTTTATCATTCTTTTCTCTAATTCCTGTGCCAATCATTCCAACCCAATCTGAACTCAACCTCCCCTATCCTTGAATAAGAAATTTCCCACAATCCTGTGCAAATTTCTCCAATCCAGTTCCTACACATCCCTTTCACACAGTAAGCAATAGAGAGAACTTTGCCATTGAATTATCTTAGGCCTCATTGTCATAAACTTATATTAAAATCACTTTTTCCTGATAACTTTGTCTGTGATTCTTTAAGTGACTTTTAAGACCTTCCACTCCTGTCCACGACAAGCTCTGACCAAGTTATGGACTCACACAGCTTTGTTAGCACATCATGATGGGAAAAAAAGTCATTTGGACTTCCTTTGCCAAATTATATGTTAACATCAAATTGGGAATAAAGACTTAGTTTAGAAGTCAAACAGAACTGGTAGAGAAATCAATAAAGAAAGAAACTCTGAGAAGTGTTAAAAAGTACAGAGCCAATTTTGCAATTAGTCACAGTATGAGTTGTCATTTGAATAACCTTCAGCCTACAACCCATACAGTTACAAAACATTTACCAGTGCAATTCCCTGGCAGAGGCTCTTAGCAAGGCGGTAGGGAACCTGACAGTTTCCAGTTTACCCAAATATTAAGTAGTTCCACAAATGTAATGACTAATAATAAAAAAAAAAACCACAAAACTTAGGAACTATGTTTCTGTCCCTGGAGAAAGCTCTCATGCAGGTTGTCTCCTGTTTAGGGTCCTAGGAAGGCAATAGCACCTGAATAATTTCTGTAATACTCTAATGATTGTTTTAGCTAGAAAAAAAAAAGCTTCCTATAAGCTCTGTTATTTATCTGCTGCATTGAACTTTAAAAGGCCTTTTCCAGTCAGTTGTTTATTTACAACATTCCCACCTTCTGAAGGTAAGTAAAAAGGGCAACCATGTAACACTGTCACAACAGAAAGTCAGGAGACCAAAGTTACAAAACACTGAGTTGTGTGGGTACAGTCAGAAGCATAAGTGGGATATCTGTAAAATCTGAGGGACAGATAAAGGCAGTAGGCTACTGACATTTTCATCTGATCACCTTCAGCACAGATTTTTACACTGCTAACAATAACAGATAGCCAGCTGTTGGGATCCTGAATTCAAAGCCATCTCCACTTTTAATGAAATAAGAATCATGTAAAGCACAAGAAAGTTGGCAGTGACCTTTAGAGATCTGTTTACATTTTTCATTTTTCTCCCAAACATTAAAAAACCAAAAGCATTTGCACTCAGATCCTTTTATTACAAAGACTCACCCAAGACACCAGAAAAGTTTAAAAAGAATACCAATCACCTTCTGAGTAAGCTCAAGCCTATATTTGGGAGTTATTACTTTGTCTGTCCAGGCTTGTTTAGCTTTTTGAGATCTGTGACCAAACCCACTTGCTAGTTAGCAAGAGATTCAGGTGAGTTCATTTTAAAATATAGACACCAGCTCACATAAGACTTCCATCAGAAATATTATTAGAATTCATGGAAAGAAGCATTACCTTGAGCAATGGAACTAAACTCGGTTAAGTGTTTGACACAGACACACTGGTGAATGAGAACTTTATTTCGCATTGCATCAGCTCACTTCACAAGGTGCAGATACTAAGAAAACATGAGGAAATTCAAGGTTGACCTAGGGATTAAGGACAGATCAAGGACAACGTTTCAATTTAAAAATAGTTGAAGGACAGAACACTTGGCCTGACCTTTTACCACGGTGCATATGTTCCTAACGAAGTTTTCTTATTCACCCAGCTGGAATTAAGGAGCGTTTTCTACTGAACTTGTCTGGAACAGTGGCTACTGAATGAATGATTATGCTAATCATACATCAGTACTCCCCCTAGATATTACATGGCATAAATCCCAGGTTCCTTCCTGTTGAGAAAGCACTAACGCAAAAATGAATCTGTCAACTACCAACTGTTTCAAACATCACTTGAACTCTAATTAAACTGACTTGAACTTATATTTTTAAAAAAGTATTTTCAAAATACTATTACAACTATTTACAACATTGATGGTTCTTTACTTAGCATATACTATACTTGTGTAAAAAAACTTATTTTAACAGATTTATACAAATTATAATAACAATATATTGCTGGACTATAAACAGTTACAATGCTTTAACCCTTTACTGTGACACTGCAAAAGTGAAAAACATACGTTTTTGTTTTATTGACTGGTTGTCATGCAGAGCAGGATTCCACACAGCAAATTCCCCTATAATGTACAGTTTCTGGGATCTGCAACAAAAAGACATGATGTAAATATCCAGGAACATGGCAAGAAATGTTGCTTTGAACTGGGCTACTATGCATTTGGGAGGAAGTCATGTGTGGGACTCCATTGTCTATTAAAAATAACCCATACAAAGCAAGTTCAGCACAAAGGAGAAGACAAAAAGAGGAATGTTCCACACTAGAGTTCTGATTATATTAGATATTATAGTATTTATATACACTCACCTAGACAGCTCTTAATGTTTGTTATGTTTGCTTTAAAGTTGCATGTCTTAAGGTACTTAAGGCAATAGCCAAGTTCCTTTTGTTTCAAAGAACCAAAGATGAACAAAAGCATGAATATATCTAACCAAGTTAGTGGGCTAAAGTTTAATGCAGTAAAAGTATAGGCAATTTTGTCCACTTCTTTTGTAAGCAGGAAATATTGAGTACTTACATAGTTTTCTTATGGCAATCTAAACAGTATCCCTCCATGAGCACCATTTCATTAGTACAAGCTGTCTACTAAGAAGTGTATTCATTTAAAAAAGCTGTATGTAGGAAGGTTTTAGCTAACAAACTATTATAAATTGTTTTTATATACAGAATGCTTGAATGAAATGAATTACTAGCCATTAACTCCCTAGTACATTTTGAGAATAATCAAATGTAATATTCTGTAAATATACATGACCTTTAGTAAAGTTGCATATGGCTACTAAGAAACCATTTAAAGTGCAAATACAGCTTCAAGTAATCTAATAATATTATAGCAATTTAATGATGTTTGAAACAAACTTGTCTGGATCGCTAAGTCATTTTGTGGCAAAGAACAGAGTTGGTTTTTTCCTTGTGTTTATCCCTTTTCTTTCTTGTATGTTTATCTAATTTGAATAGATTTCTTAGATTAGCTAAGATACTACTGCATGAATATTCACCAATCTCTAATTAGCATTTTTTAATCCTTACATTTTGAATTAAACATGCATGAAATCTAATCTCTATAACTGCAATTAGAATCACTTACTTAAAAATTTTTGCTAAGAAGTGTATTGTTCTAAAATTATTCATCATCACAAATTTCACAGAAGAATGAGATGATAAATAGTACATGGCAATAAAAATTTGGAAGACATTTTTAGCAGCAAGATGATATTGTCTTTTGGCTTTTTAAAAGAAAAAATCATATTCTTTTTCTCTGTTTTGACACATTAGCCAATCAATATTAGCCACAGTTTTATGGGTTTATGGGTATGATGAAGGCTGATAGATGTCTATCTGCAACAGAGAACTTTCTACCGTGACATTTCTGCTTGTTAAAAATAACTGAAGACTCTTATTCCCTTCTGTCAACTAATATAATGTTTTTTCAAAAATTAGAAGTTTGCACACTTATATAGGCCTCACTATACAGATGGCAACATTCTGCTCACTTCCTGCTTTTAAAGTTAATAAAAATTCAGACAAATACCAACAAGTTTCACTATAAAGGTCCTTTTACCTAAAGCAAACCAACAAAGCCAAAACGAGTACAAACCTGTATTTAACATCCATCTAAGATAATGCAGATGCATTGAATCCAAAGAGAGCTAAGTTGGAGCCAGATCTGGTGTCCACATTTCCAGATCAGCCTGCATTCCTGTGCTTACCATGGTTCCTATTTACATTGTAGACATAAGTTGAGGAGTGAAAAAAATTAAAGCAACTTGTTGCCTGGTTGTTTGCCAGGGAAGATCAAGGGAAGCAAATATATCTGAGATGCCCATGTGCTCTGTTTGGTACCTTGTCTGTCTTTTGACCAATGCAGAAATATAGAAAGAGGACCAAGCCTACATCTGTGCCAGAGAGGCTCCACCATTTAGGCCATGTCTTTGTCACCAGGAAAAGTTTAACTTCTCAAATGCATTTTCTGGAGCTTAATGAAGGTGATAAGGGTAGGTTCTTCATTCAGCTGTTACACCTTGTAATTGGGTTGCCCTGTAATGTGGTATTTTTAATGCCAGCAACTGGCCACAGAACGTATATTGAGTTTGCAAGACCTCAGGACAGAGCTTTGTCACAGTTGCTATCTTGACCTGTTGTGGGAGAACAGGACAGACACTTGTGTCAAATTTAATAAAAGGACTGGAGTCCTGCCAGTCTGCCTATTCCATGCAGAGGGACTGTCTTGCAAAAGACAGCAGGTTAAATCACTGTGATTCTTACATCAGATAAAGAGTAGGGACAGAAGGAATAGACCATTGTGTTAGTCAAGGTATCAGCCAAGATAAAACTTTGCAAATACCTCATTCTACAACTAACATAGCAACATAGTCTACAGAAAAGAAGCCTGCCATGACAGCAGAGGCCTTGACAATTGGAGATAGGATGATGTGTAGGTATACCTCTTGCACAGGCATAGCATGATGATTAATAAGATATGTGTTTGACACTGGAAACTCCACAGCTTTGAATAACTCTGTGGTCAGTTAAGGAAATACAGACTGGATCTGGACAAAACTGGTATTTCTCTTGCCAGATATCCCAGCCCACAAAATGAAATTAATCACTAGGAACTCTAATTACAATTCCCATGAGACATCATTATACATCAGGAGGCAGCCATTAGCTTCAAACTAACCTGTATTCAATCTTTAAACTACTTTGTGTGTATTCAAATGGAAAAAAAAAAAAATGTCTCTGCATCTCTAAATCAGTCTTCTTGTTCACAAATTCCTACTCCAGAAAAAGGAGGGTGGTGTTTGGTTTTTTTTCCCAGAAATGTTAATCACTTTTTTTTCCCATCCAGAGGACCTCAGGAATAGTGATTGATTAATTGGAATTAGCTCTATAGCAAATCTTGAGAAAACATAATGAAAACAATTATATCATAATGTAGTAACTTTCATCAGCCTGCAAAGTGGGTTTGTTTTGTTTGTTTTTAAGAGATCATTCAATCATGAACAGCATATGAATATAATATGGGAGATGGAGTTTTGATAGCAGAAAATGGCTAAGGTTTATATTAACTAGGATCAAAGACAGGGGTGAATTTACACTTTTTTCCCATTTTAAACTTAACCACCAAGCTGAATTGCTAAGCAGTCTGTTTCTTCAAAACGATGCCCAGACCATCCTACTTATCGTGTCTCTTCCACAAATTTGACTTCAAGTGCCACATGTACTGTCTCATCCTTTCAAGTCTGTCTCATCAAACATGTTCTTCTCCATACAGAATATGCAAAGTGTGCTCAAATATCCCATCTCCTGAGTTTTCTACATGTCTGTTAAACATTAACATGGCTCACCATTAGTTTTTGCACTGACTCTCCTTCTGAATACCTTGCAGTCTGTTCTGCTTCTGCCTCAAGAGAAGTAAGTTGTGATTTCATCTAATGTCATAAAAAGCTCAGGAAATCTACAGGCATATTCAGTCCAGAACAAGTTTATCTTCCTATAGCTGGCCAAAGAATATAAATCAAAGAATAACAGAATTGTCATGGTTAGAAAGGACCTCTGAGATCAACAAGTCCAACCATCAACACACAAAGAAACCCAACAACAAACACAAATAACCACACACACTCCACTAAAATACACCCACAAAAACCCCACAACCTCAGCCACTAGAGCATGCCCTGAAGTGCCAGATCTACACACTTCTTGAATACCTCCAAGGATGGTGACTCCACCACCTCCCTGGGCAGGCTGTTTCAGGGCCTGACCACTCTTTAAATACAGAAATCCTTCCTAATATCCAATCTAAACCTGCTACAACTTCAGGCCATTTCCTCTGGTCCTATTCTTACTCACCTGAGAGAAGAGGCCAACACCTACCTCCTTCAAACATCCTTTCAAGTAGTTGTAGAGGATGATGAGGTCTCCCCTCAGCCTCCTCTTCTTCAGTCTAAACAACCCCATTTCCCTCAGCTGCTCCTTGTATGACTTGTTTTCTAGACCCTTCACCGGCTTGGTAGTTCTCCACTGGACACACAGTCAAGCACTTCAACGTCCTTCCTGTAGTGAGGGGCCCAGAGCACTTGAGGGCCGGCCTCACCAGTGCTGAGTACAGGGGCATGATCACTTCCCTACTCCTGCTGGCCATGCTATTTCTGATACATGCCAGAGCCTAGGCACACTGCTGGCTCATTCTAAGGTGGATGTCAACCAGCAGCCACAGGTCCTTTTCTGCTGGATAGCTTTCCATCCACTCTTCCCCAAGCCTGTAGTGAAGGAGAAAACCTGGGGAGCAAAACTCAGAGCACTGCTCAATTAATGGGAGGAGATATTCTGGCCCTTGTAGGTCATAAACCATGGGAATAGAATGCAGCTAAGTGAAGTGGAAAAACACTGATCCTGAGAAGCAGATAGTAAGAAGCAACAGTAAATCTAAGGCTATGTTAGCAGAGGAATGTGCTAAGCCTGCGTTTAGATAAGAAAGATTGCTTAGCTAAAAAAGTAGCATTTTGACAAAGGCAGCCTATAAGGAGTTATGCTTGGATCATGACTGGTGCATGAACAGGGTAAGGGAACCAATGAAACTTGAACAGGATTCACGTGAACAGTGAAAATGTGTATAAAAGGCAGCCTGTGTATAAAATAAATGACTTTTTGCTTGCATCAAGCTACGTCCTGTCTCTCAATCACTGCCTGTAGCATTGGCTGGGCTTGTTGTAGCCCAAGTACAGAACCCAGCACTTGGCCTTATTGAACCTTATACAAGGTTCCAGCCTGTCCAAGTCCCTCTGTAGTGCCTTTCTACCCTCAAGCAGAGCAGCACTCCCACCCAATTTGGTGCCATCTGCCAATTTTTTGAGGGTACACTCGATCCCCTCATCCAGATAATTGATAAAGACATTGAACAAGGCTGGCCCCAAAATTGAGCCCTGAGGGACACCACTGGTGACTGACCACAAACTAGATTTGACCTCATTTACCACAACTCTCTGGGCCCAGCCACCCAGCCAGTTTTTTAATCAGTGAAGAGTACACTTAGCTATGCCATGATTCACCGGCTTCTCCAGGAGAATGCTGTGGCAGACAGTGTCAAAGGCCTTACCAAAGTCCAGGTAGACAACATCTACAACCTTCCTCTCATCCAATAGATGAGTCACATGGTCATAGAAAGGGATCAGGTTGGTCAAGCAAGATCTCCTTTTCATAAATCCATGCTGGCTGGCCCTGATCCCCTGAGTGCCCTGCACTTGCAGTGTGAGCTCACTCAAGATGAGCCTCTCCGTGATCTTTCCTGGTACCAAGGTTAGGCTGAAAGGCCTGTAGTTCCACGGATCCTCCTTGAGGCTCCTCTTGTAGATTGATGACATATTAGCCAGTCTTCAGTCATCTGGTATCTCCCCTGTTTACCAGGATTGTTGATAAATGATGGAGAGAGGCTTACTGACTGACTTACTCCTCCACCAGTTCCTTCAGCACTCTAAGGTGGACCCCAACAGGACTCATGGACTTGTGAGTGTTTAGGTGCAGAAGCAGATCATTAACTGCTTTCTCCTGAATTATGGAGGGATTGTTCTGTTCTCTTTCCTTATCTCCCAGCTCAGTAGGCTGAACACTCTGGGGGAAGCTGTTCTGACTGATTAAAGACAGAGGCAAAGAAGGCATTAAGTATCTCAGCCTTTTCCTCATCCTTGGTTGCAGTCTTGCCCCTCCCCACATCCAGTAAAGGATGGAGATTCTCCCTGGCTCTTTTTTAATTGTTGACGTATTTCCAAAACTGTTTTTGTTGTCACTTATGTCAACGGCCAAGTTGAGCTCCAGCTGTGCTTTTGCCCTCCTAATTTTCTCTCTGTATGACCTAACCAGATCTCTATACTCCTCTTGAGTTGTCTGTCCCTTCTTCCAAAGGCAAACCCTCCTTTTTTTCCTAAGTCCCACCAAAAGCTCCCTGTTTAACCAGGACAGCCATCTTCTCCTCCGTTTAATCTTACAACACATAGAGATAGCCTGCTCCTGAGCCTGTAGGATTTCCTTCTTGAAAAGAGACCAGCCTTCCTGAACCCCTTTGCCGTTCGGAACTGTCTCCCAAGAAACTCTCAACCAATGTCCTGAACAGGCCAAAGTCCGCCCTTTGGAAGTCCAAGGTGGAGTTTTTGCTAACCACTCTCCTTATATCACTAAGAATTGAAAACTTTACTACCATTTTGTGATCACTAAGCCCCAGATGGTCTCTGACCACCATATGTCCCACTAGTCCTTCTCTGAGAACAGGAGGTCCAGCAAGGCACCTCCCATGGTAGGCTCACTTACTAGTTGTGTCAGGAAGTTATCTTCCACACACTTAAGGAACCTCCTAGCCTGCCTGCTCTCTGTTGTGATATATTTCTAGCAGACATCTGATAGGTTGAAGTCTCTCACCAGAACAAGGGTTGGTGAGACTTCAGCCAGCTATTTGTAGAATACTTCATCTGCCTCCTCGTCCTGGTTGGATGGTCTAGAACAGACTCCCAGCAAAATATGTCTTTTATGCCTTCCCCTTCATCCTTACCCATAAACACTCAATTTTATCATAAAGGAACACTCTCTTGGTGAGTGAGATTAGATATGAGGAATGAATATGAGAATGATTTTTTCCAGTCTATTTTTTTTTTCCTTCCCCTTTGGTGCAAGTCATAATATTGTTTGCATTACGGAGTTTTGAAAGTGTTCAGAACACAGTTCTTAAGAGGATAGTGACTAAAGTAAAAAGGTTCTTTTTCTAATTAACATTTAAGGTGCAAAAGAGTTCCTGATTATCCCTCTTATACTGAAATTATAATTTTTAATTTATTCTAAGAACTGGGTTATTTTTTCCTTCCTCCAACCCTCCCCCCAAAAAAAGTTATAGCTTTTATAGTTCAATGTTTTCTATAACTAAAAATAACAACTTTCACTTTCAGTGAAAATTTTGCCATTAATATTTCAGTTAAGCTTCACATCCAGTCATAGCTCTTAATAAGTACATGAAGAGGCATTAAAAATGCTTGCAATGTAGTGGTTTGCTGATAACAGTAAAATGTGAACATAATCTTGGAATTAATTTTATGCATTTCTTGCCAGTTATTTATGGAACAGAGGAAGGATGCCTTTCCCCTTTACAACACTTAAAAAGTCAGTCACTCTACTATATTGTACTTATGCAGTTGCCTTCGTGGTTCTATTCCAGTTAGAATTAAAATGATTAACGCCCCAAGTTTTCCTGTGTTTTAGATATACTATCTTTTTAATTAAGTTCTCAGAAGTACAAAAGATGTTCAGTTTTTTCCTGCTTCTAGTGTGGCTGCCTTTGATGAAGACTGACATGCCAATATCAGTACACCAGAAAACTTCACCAATGTGTACGTTGAATAATTCAGTCCAAGAAGATTTTATAAAGTGAACATAGACTAAGAAAATCCAAAATCAAGGAGAGGTCGTAAAGGGTAAATAAATAAATAAATAAATAAATCGGTGTGAAGACCCCTGGAGTCATGCCCACACTTTCTGTGGGAAAGAGAAGCATACAAGTAACAAATGGCAATATAAACCAAACACTGGCATACAATATCTTGTCAGATTTGATTGCAGCTGAATTCATCAGGACTGATTCAAGTACAGGGTATGTCGCTGAAGGTATGTCAAGATTAAACTAGACAAAACCATGGAAATTAATATTTCAATGGGTTTAACATCACTTTCCTAAGGATTTTCACAAGAAGAAGTCATAAATTTTATCCAAAGCCTTGTTAAAAATTTGTAGACCCATCCTCTCTCTACATGCAGTGAACTTGCAGAATTTAGATAACAAAAGCCCCTTTATTTTCTGCATATTTTGAAGGATTTAATACAACTTTCTAAAAACTTTGAAAATCAAGTAATAAGCTGTATATCCAGACTATACTGAAATCAATATCAGAATAATATTTCTGCCAAAAATTATTTATGTAATATACTGTAAGTACAATTTTTGCACATATTCTGGATAAGGTTAGCTGGCTTAGAACATTATCAAACTATTGGAAAATATCCAAAGGAGAGCCATGAGGATGGTGAAGGGTCAGGATGGGATGACTTATAAGGAGCAGCTGAGGTCACTTGGATTATTCAGCTTGGAGAAGAAGAGGCTGAGGGGTGGCCTCATGGCAGTCTATGGCTTCCCATGACCAATGACAGGACTTGGGGAAATGGCAGGAAGTTGAATCAGGGGAGGTTTAGGTTAGATATCAGGAAAAGCTTTTTCACCTGGAGGGTGATTGAGCACTGGAACAAGGTCACCAGGGAAGTGGCCACAGCACCAAGCCTGCATGAGTTCAGGAAGCATTTGGATGATGCTCTCAGGCACATGGTGTGATTCTGGGTGTGCCCTACACAGGGACAGGAGTTGGACTCGATGATCCTGATGGGTCCCTTCAAACTCAGCATATTCTATGATTCTATGATTATCTGCTTTGAGAATAATGGTCAGAGGCTGTCTTTTTTCTTTAGATATGAAGCAATGTTTTGAAAGAAGTATTTGTGAAAACAGTGTCAAGAAATATTATAATTATGTAAGCCCATAGCATATTGCTAGAAAAAAAAAAGGAGTTGATATAAAATGCAGACCTACAACACACAAAAAAAACCCCAGTGAGTCTGATTTGTTCTTAGGAATCCTGTACCTTTTTCAACTTAGTTAATTAGAATTAAGCATGCTATTATGAAAGCAGTTTACTATGAAGTGGCATTACTTAAGTGTCATGGGCCATCAGCACATCTAAAATAGTCTATAAAGTCATTAAGAATCCACCAGAAATTAGGCCCCATGGCATAACATTGCAAGGTTTGTTAATTTTAAAAACAAGAAACTAGAGATTTCCATTTTCGGTTTTGGAGATAGACGCTTTGGAGCAGTACGCTTTATTGTCTTCAGAATGAATGTCTGCAGAATTAAATCTTTATTCAGAAAGCAATCAAAAAGACATGATTATAAGAATCATATTTTGTTTTTTAATTGATTCAATCATAAGTCTAGCAAAGACTGCTTACTCTGGCCAAGAGTATGTTCTGCCTGAGAATATGCTCTGCTCCATTATCCAAATCCTTAATGAAGACATTGAACAGGACTGGACTTGGTATTTACCCCTTGGGATATACTACTAGTTACTGTCCTCCAACTTTTACTTCCTTTGGTATTGCTGCTATCCAGAGAGTTACTTGGGGTAAAACAGGCTTCTCTGACTAGAGATTATTACCCTTTATGATGCCCATTGTACAGACTGACAGCTTAAAGTCTGGAACCTGCATGTTTATCTGAAGTCAGATAATTTATTTCCGTATATACTCAATCTTGTTTGTTTCAAAGCTGTAAAATACTTCTGGATTTCTTTAAAAGCTCAATGAAGTTTAAAGAAAAATACCCCCACATAAAACACACATACAACAGATCAACCCTACCCCCACAATACCTATGAAATGTAATGAACTTTGATAAGATGCCATCTTTGTACATTTAAGGTAGTGGGGTTATTGTGTAGCTAACAAACAGCTATATTTCCTTTCTCTCAATTACTAATTTATCTCCTTATTTAACTGCTTAACATCATCCAGTCTGCAGAAGTGGTCCTTTCCCATCCCACTTCCTCCTAAGCAATTTTTGCTAGCTGTTGGAAATTAATCGGATGGAAGAAGCAGTTGCTGTCTCATCAGATGTTCCTACCAACCTCCCAACACTCCAACAATCTGTAGCACCTCAGATGCAAAAAACAAAATAGGGTCTTCTGTCTGAATTTAAGCCTTCTGGCTAAGTGATGCAAATATGTCACCTTGCCTATTACCTCATTCACAGTGAACAGGAAAGTTGACAGTACTGTTTTATTGAGCAGAGTTGTACTTTTATGTCAATTTTAGAAGCACGTTGTTTAAAGCATACAGTCTACTAAAACTTAAAATATACTAGTAGTATGCATTCTAAAACTCTTTTACCTATCTCAAGCCCACCCAAATAATTACATTTTGCAAGAAGGTGTCTGACCCCATCCTCTACTGTTCCTGCCACATCAGGATCATTTTAGTCACATTTCTCTTAACACAGAAGCCTCTTTGGTGACACCAGTCAGCAAACGCCATACACAAGGATATCATATTGCAAGTATAATGTGAATTTCAGAACACCATAAGCTTTCCTTTTTACTGGGACTGCTATTAAGCAGCAGAATCAGCACACATCATGCAAACACTGGCAGAAGGGTTAGTACAATCAAGAGCAAAATAGTACTAAAGTGAGGTGAAATACTGTAACTATTAATATGTATCTGAGAATCCTCACAGTATTTTCCAAGATCTGACACAAAGATCAAGTGTAGAAGAGTTACATGTGCCCTCTTAGAACTGTTGTATTAAACATTTTATTAGAAGACACTCATGCTTTCTTTATTCATAATCTTCGGAAAGGTGAGAGTTGGAAACTCCTTGAACAATGGATACTGAAGAATGTATTTTTAATAGAAAACTGTAATGTTGTCCTTAAAAGTTTGCACATTGTGTATTTTCTTATTTAACTGTAGTATGTAATTGTAGCTAGAGAAGCTGTTTAAACTGCTCTTAAGATTCAAATCTCTTATCCCCAGTTCCCACACAACCCTCACAACAATATTTTAGTGCCCCAGATGGATTTACTCATTTTGTGTAATATATTTATTCCCTTTACAACACACCTCATACCAAGATTATTATCATCATCATCTTTAAAAACAGGAAGCAGAAGCACAAAAGTGCTAAGAAGCAGAGCAACAAAAGGACTTGCTTGCTACTAGGTTGCCCACTATGTTGTATTTTCCAGAAAGTCTTTCTCCCACCCCCACTTATTTATGCAAAAATGATGGAATTTTATTTGTTTGTTTGTTTGTTTATATATTCTCTACCTTGTCCTCATCAGATCTGGCAGGTCTGTCTCTTCAGGTAAATATTCTTAATTTCTATTCACTGAAGAGATTCCAGTTGATCTGTTGCATAAAGGAAGGAGTGCTTTTCGAAATGCTTTAAATATATTTGGGAACTTAGGAAGGAAACATCTAGCCTCTGTGACCAAACAGTTTTATGAAGCTGAATTTTATATTCTGTGTATATTTATGTGCGATAATGTTGTAGTAAGGTAAAAAAAAATAACAATAAAAATTAAAAAAAAAGGTTAAAAATATAGGATGGCAGCAGAAGCCACCCTCTCTCCACCCCTTCCTCTTCCCAACATAAGCAGAAGTGAGAAAGGGTGTTTACTGGTCCCTAAAATATTGTAACCTTGAGCATCGGTTAGAAGTTTAAAGAACCATAAAGATTATGCATCCAACATCCACTAATGTTTCAGGAAGTATCACAAATAAAGTACAGCCCCAGTTGTAGCTATGGTAACAGGGAAAGAAGAGAGGAATCACTCCAGCTTCATCTCTCTCAGCTCACAACACAAAATTATATCAACATTACTACTTACATTATAGATCGAGTCATAGATAACATTAACAACTGCCACCTCCCTTCACACTTACTCCCTCCTGAAAGATGTTCAGTTTACAACTCACCTCACAGACTCAACAAACATGTGCCTCAGATTCAACAAACATAAGTAATTTTGAAATTTAAAGTGTTTTCCCACACATTTCTAATCACCTGTCCTCAAAGCAGTGATTGATACCACAGAACTGTGTCAATGTGAATGCAGCTGCAGTAGTGTCAGTCATTATGTGTTCATTACACTTGACTTTTGGACTAAATCAAGTAAGCCTAAAGATGCATAAGTACATAGATCCTCTCCAAGAAACAGTTCCTATGGCAGGTTTACCACCTGAGCAATGTTTTTAACACAGAAAACAAAACAGCAAGTATTGAGAAGGCTTCACACATGATCCGTTTAGGAAAAAAAAAAATAAATTAAAAAAAAAATTCCAAACAATGAAAGAGTAAGAGTAAAAACGTAAAGAATCACAACATTGTGGCAATGGACATGTATGTCAGGTAGAATGTGAATAGCACTGCAGGTAAAATAAAAGCTTAACACGTCAAGTGTTAAGTTGAACATATATATTCCAGGAGATGGTCATTGCTTTAAAGTATCTCAGCACAAAGTACTCCTAAAACCAGAAATATAATGAAAAGAGAAGTATGCATCAACCCCAAGAGATAATACTAACAAAAGCTATAACTGTTCTTAGAAACAAAGCTAGAAATTTTGCAGTCTTGTGAAGAGTGAAACATCATTCACTCCTGCAATTTGTCATAATGTGATCAAATATAGCATAAGATCAATACAATAAGGACTGAATCACTGGAGAAATATTTTGATACAAAACATAGTGATTTATCCATGAAAATAACCAACCACATGAGGAACCTTTTGTTCTTAAAGCAGCAAAAACCTTCACCATGGATAGTAGATGAAAGGTAGAACTTTGTTCTATTAAGTTCTACTTTGATTTGGCAGAAGCATTGAAAGTTCCATCTTAACTACATTAACAATATAGTAGCACTTCAATGACCAAGGATTTTCAAATCTGTCATAGGAGCTTTTACTGTGTAGTCACAAGGCTCCATCTGCTTTTATTGATAATTTGAAAGATAGGATTAGAAGCAGCAAATGACAACAGATGGTCAACATGAATGAGGCAGGAATTCTGGATAGGCGTGCCATAAAGGACCTTTGTCACTGAGAAATGTAAACTTCAAAACTAAAGCTTTGTAGCCTTGAATATTATACAGCAAGGTTACTAGTAACTGTCAATATAGTCTTGCATTAATTTATTATTTATAATATTGAAGGGTGGGTGAAGGCTGAAGCTTACACAGTTGTCTGATCACTAGCAATTGAACACAAAGGCCTGACTTAATTTCCAAGTTGCAAAAGACTTCTTAATGGACTTCTTTAGCTACAATAATACACAATGTTGCTTTATCAAGTGTGACATTAAAGTCTTAGTGATTGTACTTAATGCAACAAGGCATCTCTCTCATCTTTGTGATTTACATCCAAGCATTCTACTTGTGTTTTTTGCAAACACTATTTCACTTATGCAACTGCTGGACCAAAGGGTAACTGCTAATTTTAGGGTGATTTATTTACAGCAAACATCAGTATGTTTGAAATGATTGACAAAATCACACATATCATCAATGCATGAATTTTTGCAAGAGCTGCAACATACAATGTGCCCTTGAATACATCCTTGCAATGGAGGGACTTAAGAACTAGTAAGACAAAATAACAACATTTGAAAGGAATGTATCCACAACTTTTAAAACTTTGAAAAACAAAGCTCAAGTAGTAATTCTTGGAAAAAAAAACTATTGTGTTTGATGAATTAGAGGAAGATACTCTAGAACTTGGATACACCTAGAGTTAAGATGAATGAAACCAGCTAGCAGAAGATGAGTAAAAACAACTCACTGAAGAAAAGAAAAGTGAGCTTGTAGTAAAAAATATGCTATAAGAATGTGTAAAAAGCATTACTGATGTTTGTTCTTACTAAAGAGGGCAGATTAGATTGTAATGGAAATACATCATAACATAAAATTAAGTTAAATTTGTGAGTAAAAAAGTGATGGGGCTGTAAAAAGATTATAATAGCTCCCTCAAAATGCCTAAACCCCGCATAGTTTAATCCTCCAAAACTGTTAACGTTTCTTCTGTTTTAAGTGGAACTGTGATGTTTCTCATGTAGAACTGACAGTGGAGTAGGCAAGGCAGAGAGGGACCATCCACTGTGGCTAATGACAAGCTTGAGAACTGCTCATCCATCTCTACCAACCCCATCTGTTCTTGTAATGGTTTGAGCCTAACACAACAACAAAGAAACAGCCATGTGGCTACTCACTCACTCCCCCCTTCCTCCCATGCCATGGGAGACAGTCCTTCACTAGCCTCTCCAACATGAGTCCTTCCCACTGTGTACAATCAGTCAGGAGCAAAATGCTCCAGCCTGGGCTTCCCAGAGTTGCTTTAGGAACAGTCACCTCCCCTGGCATGGGGAAGTGATCTCCATGGCTGAAGATCCAAGTCCATGGGCTGCAGGTCCACATTTGCCCCTCTTGGTGCATTCAGGGGATACCGTGCTCCTCCATGAGTGCAGGGGGATGGACTACCCTGTCGTCATGGGCTGCAAGGGAACTTCTGCTTGGGCACCTCCTTCCTCACCAGCCAGAAGATCTCCACTCTGACACTGCTCTCACCTCTCCAGCTCAGCTATTCTACTTTGATCTCTGCTCTCTCCTTCAGGTCTTATATCAGTTCTTTCATATGTTAATCGCAAAGGCACATCTATTACCTCTCTAATGGCTCAGCCGTTACCACCTGAGCCAGGGGAGCTTTCAGCAGCCTTCTTACAGGAGCTGCCTCTGAGGCCCTTCCCCTGCTACCGAAACCATGCCAGAACAGATCTCAAGTAGGACTGACCACATTTTTACAATGACAGGAGTGTATTAAAAGAACTACACTTTTTACAAGGCGTATTATTTTACTAAATTTATTATTACACATTCTAGTTAAAGTTAGCAATTGCTGTCTTTGATTTACATAATTTTTCATCAAGTGTGTGTGGATATTACAGGAAGTTTGTTCAAGGGGGTTAAGATACTCACTTTCCAATAAATAATGTATAAATGCATATTTTTCTAAAAATAAGTTCCCTTAGGGATGCATCTGTCAGCATTAGAGATAGATTGCTACATGCTGGGTTGAGCACAGAGCTGTGGGAGACACCCTGCAGGTGAACAAAGGTAGCTCACAACCACCAGGGGCCGAGTGCTAGTAAATATATCCAAACTGTTCTAGTTGAGCACCATGTCTTCAGCCTCTATGAGGCCAGCTGGAGAGTATGTAGCAGCACAAGTTCTTTTCTAGAACTGTTGTCAGTTCTTTATTTAAAAAAGTAAAACTTGGGGGGAAAAAAAAATCACATTTGGGAAAAATCACATCAAAGATAACATCAGGGACACACAGAATAAAAACAAGGCGTACATAATAGCGAAACAGGAAGAATTAGACAAAACCAGATTCCAATTAGAGAAAAACACTCCCCAAGTAGTCCAACAGGCTGGCCTTGAGACAGGTTTCAGGACACCTGGAAGGCAGATGAAAGGGGTGAAAATGAGCACTCCCCATGGCTTGTCTTAGTTACAGCATCGAGCACTGGAGAAAACCACATGGAGTAATTGGATTAAGTGTATTAATATAGTAACAATCCAATAACATACTAAAATTCACATCCACAGGCTAGAGGGACCCCTGCTAACAAGAAGTTTCTTACTCTCAGAGCATGGGTAGTGAATTTCCTGAGCATTGCTACTTTAAATGGAAGCAAGGGATTAGCCGACCTATTGTGTGTGCCAATGATAGAATAATGTTAGACTTGTGTTTTGGGAAACTGAGCTGGCCATGTGGAATACCACTCTATTACCTTTCCTGTGCAGAACTGGATATTAAACCAAGTATCTTGAGTCTGTATGTGGATTGGCTTCTTGCACATCAGGTAACGGACTCTGCTTTTGGGACAACAGAACTAGATCCAAACTATTTGTTCAGAGCCCTGGATTAATTTAGTAGAGATTACTTCTTAGATTCCTGTTTAAAACCATGCATTTCTAAACACAGTGATATCCCAGCAGATATAGACAGTTGGGAACCATTTTAGAGCAAATTTAGACAACAGAATACAAGAACATAGGGGAAAAAAGAGCAGATTAAATAGAATCCTAGGGGTTGGAAGGGACCTCAAAAGATCATCTAGATCAACAAATATAGCTTTCATTGGACAGAACTTCTTTATGAAGAACTACAAGTAGCCAATTAGTAAGACTGAGTATTTGCACAAGTGTTTTATAGTCACATACATCAGCAAATTTAGTTCTTCATGCAAATATAAAACTAAAAGCACAAACCCATGAAATTTGCCTGTGTTCTGTCCTAGGAGCACAATAGCAGTTAGGCAAACACTGACTTCAGGTTTCTTCCTCGACTTCAAAAAAATTTCATGCTGAGAAAGATGGAATTTTTTCATTAGCCTAGAATCATTAAACCAGAAAAAAATATAATTTAAAAATAAGTTCATAGACTAACAGAACACCAGCCAAAACCAATTCAATATTAAGAGACTGTTACCAAACAAAAGCCACTCTATTACACACTTTCTTAAGTATTGCTACCTTCCAGAAAGCCTCTTTTGATTCACTCCTGAAGTTTCTCATTTCTTCTTGAGGATCTCAGCCATCATTCACTCAACCCATAAATGCTGGATTCACTGTGTTAGATTCACTATATATACCCCAAAGAAAAGTTTAAGTCCCAGGGCAAGCCTGCACTACCTCTTGCCCACTTATCTGTAGCAGGAAAATTCTCATGGTCTTTTTTTTTGTTTCTGAGTGCAGTGCACAAAGGCCAGGCATTGCATTCATACCATGTTTTAAACAGAAAGCAAAGTTTTTACTACCATTAAAAAAAAACAAAACCAAAACCGAAACCCAATCAAAAAACCTAAAAAACCAAACGCATCAAACACCTTCTTCGAATTTTCAGATGCAATAAACAGAAAACTGAACCATCTTTTTTATTTTTTTTAACTTACAGAATAAGAAGTATACCAATCTACTCCTTCCCTTTTTATTTTCTCAAGACACCTGGCGATCATTTGCTAATTGAAACTAAACAACTAATTTCTACTTTGTCACCTGCTCTTTTAAATGCTAAGAGGGTTAGCCTGTTGGATGTATTTTGACTTATTGTCTATAGGAGAGGAAAGGCAATTCTCTTACAGGGAAGGCATTTGAATTTGTTGCAACTCTAGATTTTTTTCACTTTTCTATACTGCTGCTAAGTATTGTTTACCTGATTTCAGCTATTAAATACTTGTTTGAATAGACTGCCCCACCCTTCAGATACTTAACAGACATTAACAAGGTCCTTTCTTAGTCTTCTCAAGACTGAACAGCCCAAGGCCTCTTAGCCTTTCCTCCTGTGACAGATGTTTCAGTCCCTTAATCATCCTTGTGGCTCTCTGTTGGACTCTTTCCAGCATATCCCTGCCCCTCTTGAACTGGAGAGCCCAGAACTGGACACAATACTCCCGATGTGGTCTTACAAGGGCAGAGTAGAGGGGGAGGTGAACCTCCCTTGACCTACTAGCCATACTGTTCTTAATACATCCCAAGATACTATTGGCTCTTGGCCACAAAGGCACACTGCTGTCCACCAGGACCCCAAGGTCCTTCTCTTTGGGGCTGCTTTCTAGCAGGTCAACCCCTAATCTATATCAGTGATATACATAAAAAAGATACCAGTGGTATACTCGATGCTGGACACAGAACAGAAGTCCCTTTTCTGAAAAAGTCTATGGCCAAAGCAGAATTCATCTAAAATTCCAAAATTATCTGCATTCAGCAGTACAAAAAAGAACTTGGTTGTGTGAAAATTTCTAGTAGGCATAGTGTACTGCAATGTAGCTGCAAATGAGCAGGTACTGGAACTACATATAGCTACTCCTTAGGAAATATGCAAGGAAGGAAATAGGAGCAGAGGAAATCTTGATATTAAAGTCAGAGGTTAGGGAGCAGAAATGTAAACTATGCCTAGGTCAGCCCTTCTGAAGTCAGAAGTTATCTGCACAGTGGAAGTATTCACCACGTCTGAGGATGGAATTTATTACATTAAGTTAGTAAATCACTAAGTCACACAAAAGTGCAGAAGAAAGGGTTACCTACTGGAAGTTAACCATTCCTTCCAGAAAGAGGAAAAACACTAGCCTTGTACATACAGTATACTTTGTTTTTTTAACTACTTCACATTAGCATAAGACTTGTGGCAGAGCTAACAAGTCACTTGGAGCTCCTTGATTTGCAGCCCTGCAGTTTCAATGCAAGGCTATGCATTCTCCACAGAGGTTTGTTATTTTGTTATTGGTATTTTTGTTGGGTTTTGTTTGTTTGTTTGTTTGGTGTTTTTTTGTTTTCTTTTGTTTGTTTCTGGTTTTGTTTTAATAAACTAGCTGATAACCAGCTGTAGTAATTAATCTTGAAAAAGTGACTGAAGTGAAAAAACAAGTGAAAAAGTTAACTGTCCTCAACCTACATTAAACTCAGCCACTCCCTGCTTAACTACATGGACTATCCAAATCAGTTCTGAAGTTCAGCTTGCTCAAAGGGCAGAAAGAAGAAATGATGGGAGTGCAGTTGAAGAAAAACTTTTAAATAGAAATAAGAAACGCAATAAAATAGATAAATTGTCATTCTTATGATTCCCTTCACGTTTAAGCTGAAGGCACCATCAGGCAGCACAGCTTCGAGCAAGATGGCAAATTTTAAATATTAAATGCAATTTCACTGGGTGTGATGATAGATACAGATTTTTCTGTGCAGTTTCAGATACAGCTATGTGACCATATGCTACAAAATAGGAAATCTGATTGCTTTGCTCACATGGTACAGGGTGAATGTCTGGTAGTTTGTTATACTTTTTTACCCTATAAGGGGATGGGATGTGAAATAACTAATTTTAGATGTTCACATTCTGAAACAGAGATGTCTATTACTGTGGAAAACATACTGCATTCAGTCTAAAATTCAATACACATAAACATTTCAGAACACTGTTTTTAAATATTTGGAGCCTAATTAATTTTTAATAACTAATAATTACTACCATTGCAAAATGCCAGCCATGGAGTTCACATAATAAGGAAGTGACAATATCAGCTAACAGGTTGTCTGATAAAACTGCAGAAGAGAGTAGGAAGAAGCAAGAAACAGCAACTTAGAGAGCATGTTATATATTGTTGTAAACAAAGTTGTGCTTAGGAAAACTAAGAGGTGATATGAGCAGCTAGTTCAATAATAGTCTATTATGTAACCATACCCAAAATTAATTTTGATACACTATTGCAAACCAGTGCATTGAAAATAAACTAGCTCTCCATCTCATGCCTGTGTTTTCCTAAGTACAATCTCCAAATCCAATTCTTTTAACTCCCAGCTACTTAAACTATCTTGTATCCCATTTATTATTGCAAAGGTTCTTCCAGGATGGTGGTATCAGCTCTCGCTCTTCATTGGCACCATCCAAATACTATCATAATCACTTTAAAATAATTTGAGTTTTTTGACTAGCACCAGGAAAAAAAAAAATGAAGGCTCTTTCCAGCTTTGTTTTAAAATACCAGTTGCAGGAGCTGAGCTTGCCATCTGGTGTGCAGAATTTCTCCTTGCTATTTGGTTCATAATGCCACCAGTCAGTACTGCTGAACAGCGAGGAGAAATACCGGTTTATCACTTAGGTGACGTTCATTCCTTATTAAGCCACTTCCACAGATGGTAAAGAAGAACACCGGTTTTCTGTCCCCCTCAACTCCCATGAAATTTTATTTGTCTTCCTGGTAATGTTTGTAATTACCTCTGTTACTCAGCATGGTCTTCTAGCACAAATGACCTTAACTACAGTTAATGATTTTTCCATATGCTTTCAAAAGACAGGACTACTTGGAAATCTGTAAATTGTACATTGTTGTTTTCAGTGTTAGAAGAAAGAACCTTGAATTAAAACAATATGCTTATGCCTAGCCCTAGGGAGGAAATAAGAGTTGGCTTTAAAGTCAGACATATCTTTCAAAAATGGAAATTAGCAACAGACTTCCAAAAGCTATACTTTACAGCGCATGCCATGATTATGCAGGATCAGTTTTCCTGCTCCACTGTTGGCCACAACCTAGCAGTTCTTTCCATCTGCTTTCCCTTCCATTCCTCCTATCATGTTATTTTAATTTTAGAAGCATTTCTCTTTCGGTTTGGGAGAACATTTAAGCAAGAGCTCAAGTCCATCCCTGAAAGCTCTGCTAAGCTCTTCACGAGCCACTGACAGCCATTTACAAGATAGGCTTTTGTTGACTCAAAATCAACAAAGTGAAGAAGACTAGCAAGATAGAAAAAAGATCACTTAAGAGAAATCTTTCTATAACAACAGGGAAGGAAACACACAACTGTCCACCTCTAAAGCCTTGCATATCTTGGAAGACAGTAATACATCCAGAAAACGAATACGAACTTCTACTTTACTGCTTTTGGAACCTCCAAAGCCTCAGTTATCCCTGCCACAATGAAGAGGCTGTACAGGAACTTGTAAGACTCTCTTCTTTTTACTGTGATAAGGTATTTTCAGATCATAAATAAAAAAATAACTCTACTTTAGATCTGATCTGTCACAGTAGAAATCACAGATCTTCTGGAAACTCAAGGTTAAGAGCATAAGTGACACTTGCAATTTCTTTATGAAGTAAAAATCTCCAGATTTCCACAGTTCCCTCTCACATAAAACCAAAACCAAAACAACCAAAACAAAAATAATCAAAACCAAAACCCACACATAACAAAACAAACAAAAAAACACAACCAAAAAACATAGAGCATAGCTGGCTTTGAGTTTTTTGGAAATGAGTGGGAATAATTCAGACTAAGCAAAACCAAGTAATACAAAGCATGTATAAAATAGTTACAATATTTTAGGCTTACTTTTGAAAATGCAGAGTTACAAGACTAACAAAACCTAAATACCACTGAATGTCAAATAGATAACTGTTTCTCATTACACTATGCATGCTGTCCAGGCTACATACACAGGACTTCTGGCCCTTAAGGAAAAGAGTAAGCAACAATCAGCATTGCTTTATTTAAAAACAAACAAACAAACAAACAAAAACCCAAAACAAAACAAAAAAAACCCACAACAACTTATACATTAATCTGGTCAAGGGCAGAATGAACTTCAAAGTTGCTCTAATCGCTGTCAAAGCCATAAAAAATATAGATGAACCAAAACCAGAGCTGTGGGTCTTAATGTTTTTCCAAAAGGTCTAGTAAAGTTTGTCAGAAAGGCTCTGAAGAAAAATAGAAGCTCTTTTTAGGAGAATAGATAACACCTTTTCTTATTATTACACCAGCAGAACAAATGAAGTAACCAGCTCAACTATGGAACTGCTTCTTCAGTCTATGCTTGGGCTGTGAAGCAGCCTTCACTTTGATACGGCCATGTCTCAGGCTTTTTCTCTGCAGCAAGTTCCCCAAAGACTAAAATATCCGAAAGCTTAAAAAAACCCAAACAAACAACCCCCCCCTAGCAAATAAACAAACAAAACCAACAAACAAATATACCCCATGTTTTACTAGACTAGAAGGACCGTCTAGCAGTTTATGCAGAGACACTCAGAGTGACTAAATCAATCAGTACAAAACCAGACAATCAAACAGAAAATTTTAATAAACTTCTAGCCAAGCTGGCTGTGATTGATGAGAAAGAAGGTGAGCTGTTGATTCCCAGACCCTTTCAGGATCTTCCTTCTCTCACAAGTTCTCTTTATTTCAGAAAGGACTAGCTCACCTGCCTGCTCTCCTCAAAGGAACATAACATAACTGAGAGCATAGTGCATCACTCCAGATTTTTTTTTTTTACTACAGTAATATGGTTTGTGTAACAGGTAGTTGTGAAAGTGTAACAGGACCAAGCTACTGCAATTTCTTTGCAGATATTTTGTGCACGTTCTTTCAAACTCCTTTTTTTCTGTTTGTGGAGGAGCTATGTGGATAAATTTGCTATATTTGGAGGTGCCTAAAAAGAGAAGGAATAAAGTACATGAGACAGATAGCCTTTCAAATGAAGTTTTAAAGAAAGAAAGATGGAAGGAAATGTAGGGAATTTACAGAAAGTTTTATATAGATTTTCAAGAGGAAAACATCTATCTTTGCAATATTAAACATTTTTTATTGTATTGAAGTATTATGGGCTAGAGCTGGCTTAGAGAATGATAATTACATTCTGTGAGAAAATCTGAGGTTGCAAAATATGTCATTCTTCCACATCAAAATTGTGTCAGGTACATTTTTGTTTTGAAGTGATCTGATTTTCTGGACCTTTAGTACTTCTTCTTATTCTTGAAAGTGACCAGGGACCACAGATAGGTTTCAAAAACTTACTGTTGGGAACTTCATAAAAATCAGTGTTTCCATAAATCTTGTTTAGCCTTAAGAGTACAGCAAACTTAAGCCAAAAAGATGTATTTCTTTTAAAAGGATCTAACACTATTACAAATTGTGTGGACAGAAAAAAACTATAGAGAGAGTTAATTATTCTCAGGAGTACTTACAAGTTAATTTTAGTTGCTTCAGAGGATTCAGTCACACATTATGCCATGGATATAGGAGTCCAAACAGAAAAAATCCTGCCTTAAATTTAGGTGGAAAAATACTAGTCTGCAGTTGTGAAGGACCAGGTATTTCCTTACATGAACATGAAATGTCCTTTGAGTCAGCCGACAATACTGACTTAAAATGGCGTCTCCACGTGGCGCTGAACCCTCTCTGTGTGTGTATGGGGGAGGAGCCGCGGCCGGAAGCAGGGGCGGGACTAGGTCCCGTCTGATTGGCTGAAAAGCCTGGAAATACAAAACCGGCCAATCGGGAGAGCAGAAATCCCCATAAAAGAGGCAGCGCGGCACACCCCTCTCCCTCTCGTTCTCTCCTCGTGTTCGGGGCGGTCCTCTCCACACACTGCCTGCTGCCGCCATTTCCTGCCATGCGCTGCC
>NW_009953786.1:143479-216927 GCF_000747805.2 Chaetura pelagica | reverse complement strand
AGGGAAAGACTACAATACAGAGCTGCTGCTACCAGAGATGGCTAACCCTGGGGAAGGAATTCACATAGCAGTAATGTGAGTTCATAACAGCTGAGTTAATGTAACCTCGTTGCCTATCTTGTGATTCAGATGTTTGGCCTAACTTCAGTGTGGCACAACTGCATAACAATGGCTAAAGCTTCTGAGGCAACTGTTTTGTGACCAGAGAAATTCTGAAAAGTACATCTGAGTAGCACAGAAGACTGCCGAGTAAGGCTGAGTTGTCAACACAAGATGTCAGGAGAAAAAAGCCACAACCCAAACAAATATGGAATGGTACAAAATGCTACAGGAAAAAACCAGTAGTATAAGACAGCTCCACAGTTCTGAAGCCCCATTTCAAGGAGCAGCAGATGCCAGCCCTTTCCTATCAGATAAAATACTGCCTGCTAGCAAAGACAATGTATAAGTACATTACTGCTGAGCCCAGTGGCTTCTTAATGTCAGTTATTTTTTGTGTGTGATACCAGATAAATGACAACTTTATAGGCTGAAGTTTTATATGGCAGTCTTCAGAGCCTTTCAGTACACAGCAAAAAGGGGCTCCAATCCAGTGAGTCTGAGATAGATGGTTACATCAGTTGCTACTGTTGATGTCCCAGTTGAGTTCTGAAAGTAAATGTAAGTTTTGTTTTTTAAGAAGTGCAGTAGTATTCCTAGACACAAGCAGCAGCATAATAAGGTTAGTGGCCTTATGACTAAATCTTTTCTGAGGTAATTCTGGACTCATTAATAAGATACGTGTGCTGTGGGGAAGCACTGTGAATTGCCTATGACAGGGAGGGAAAACTGACCCTCAGAGCTCGAACAATCTGCTTAAACAAGTCAGTCAAACATTTTAAGGTTAACATGAAGTGTTCTACAACAAAGAGATGTATGTAGCTCATTTACAAGTTACACACAGCATAAAAAGCATTATTTCAGTAAATATAAAGGCAAGCTACAATGATAAGATAAAATATTTACCTGTGTGGGCACACAGGTATGCAATGTGGTAGTACATTACTCTTTCATTCCCTTTGAACACTTGCTATGCCTTGTTGTAGGCAAGAAAATGGAATCAGCATGAGAATCCATGGAATCATCCAGCAGAGAAAGACTAAGTTACATAAACACGTGTCAAGTTAGAAAAGAGAAACAATGACTGTTGTAAATAGGCCACAATTAATCCCAGTAATGGCTGTATTGTTAAACATTTGTAATCTAAGCGCCACATCTAATTTTTATATGCATTTAGATTTGCCTCAGGGAGGTAAGCTTTATTTGCTGCTAAGCTGCCCCAGGCTTGATTACAACTTTTGTTGTAAAATGGGGGAGAAGAATGTCACAATGTATATTTATTTTTATTGAAGCAACTCCCAACAAGAGATCTCACTAGTATTACAAAATGGAGTATAAAATATTTAAATACTTATGTGTAGTAAACACAACACACCTGTTCAGAATGTGATTTGTACTCAGTGAAAAGGATAAATTGGTTTTGTTTTGGTTTGGGTTTTTTTGTTTGCATTGTGTTGTTTTTTTTTAATGAAATCCATTTTAAATATCCATATATTCCTTTCCATATAATTATTGAGGCATGAACCATTTACTTGGATAGTAAACTTCTAGACTTATTTCTGTATTACTTGTGTTTAAACAAAGCCAATGAATGTCTGAGAAGTAGTAACTAAGCAACTGTGTGAAGAAGCACTAAGAAGACATGCAATCCTGGTGTTAACTTGTAGAAAAAGAGTTCCAGGTCTGTACCTATAGGGCTTTTTGCATCACTTAATAGTGCCTTAAAGCCAGTAAGGTCAAGACAGAAATCCTCTGTTGGTCTCCCGCCAGCTCTGGGAGAAGACATTCTATTAATTTCTGCTCAATTTGAATTCAATTTTTTCTTGAGAGTAAATACTGGAATTAGATAAATGAAGTTGTAACATTACTCTTAGACCTAAGACGGTGTAACTCATACTGTATGTGCAGCAGGAAAGTTCAAATCACAGACTTGGAAGTAGTTTTAAAAAAAAATCTTATTATTTAAGTAATGCTTTCTAGTTAAAGAATAAGAAAAGCAGTTCCACACACTAGAGAATTACTAATAGATCCTTCTGAAACAAAGCAGAAAATTCATTCTTCCACATGGCTTTTTATGACGCTGTTTATAGCTGTATTACAAATTAGTAGTGTTTTTTGCAGTACAGACACACATTTATACTACACTATTAAGATAGAGATTATTTTCAAGAAAATATAAAAAGGAATTGCAGTGTTCTAATAACTCTAAAGTCCTGATAACTGAAAGCAGAGAGGGAAAGATGAAGGCACAAAGTACCAAATAAAGATATTCAGCAAGGTGGGGAAATCACATCTGAAAACTTAAAAGAATTACATCCTTTATTGCATAGAACACAAAGTTTTTCAAAGAAAAAGTGTGTTTGCAAGACACTAGTGAAAAATTCTGCTTCTGAGTTACGAGACTAAAGAAATAATTTAAAAGGGAAAAATAGGACAAAAGAAACAGAAGAGAGAAGTGATAGTTTACCACCCAGAATAAATTATTATTCACATTCGATCTGTAAATGTCACTCATTTTCAGACTGTTGTTATGTAACTTAATTACAAAATATATTTATCTCTTGTATTCTAAGCTTGAACAAAATTTCTTGTTTTGCTAACACAGTATGTGAAATAAAATACATCATGAAGAAGTTCTAAGATATCCAGCTGCAAAAACTAACAAGAAATATCTGCAGTGAGCAAGGGCAGCACTATATGAAGACAGATTTGCTTCTTAGAAGAGACAAGGACACTGAAAATCAGTTTCCTTTTTTTCATTCTTGCTTCTCGTTTATGCCATTAGAGCTGCAGTTCTTTTCAGGATGTTACTTTTTCCTATTGGAGAAAGCACAAAGCGCTTAAGAAAGAACATTCTTTTCCCTTCAAGTAACAACAAAACAAAATAACACTGGTGCAATCTTGGCCTAGTTGAACTCCATAGAAAAAAACTCTATTGACTTCAAGGACACCAGCAGTGGATCTGTGTTTTTGTAAGACTGTGCTATTTGCCATCCAAAGTTTTATAAAATTCCATGGATAAATGACTGGTTCAAACTTCATGGTGTGTGCCAGACCCATTCATCTGTGTTCTGCCAGCTCTGATTTGAAATAGGGACCAGACTTTTACTGAGTTTCTTCTCCTAAAATAGCTCCCCTACACTCATGTAACTCTAGCAGCTCTCTAACATGGATGTCAATTCTGCCTTCAGGTGGATATTAGGGGATCAAGCTCTCCTCCTTTAGAAGACTAAGCAGAGATAAACCACAATTGAGTCATTAGTGAACAAAGCAGACGTTACAGCAATCATCTCAGGCAGTATATCACTTTGCTATCTGTGCCACAATGATGTTTTTTAAACACAAAGCACCCAGTCCAACCCGTACTTCAGCTGAAGAACTACCACTGAAGAGAACAGTACATAAGAAATAAACTTGACCTGAAGTCCTTGGAAAGAATCTTTCAGAGACTCATTTCTGCAAAGAGAAGTGCCATAGATACAGCAGTGAGACACAGAGGAAGGAAGAGGGCAGTAGTGCAGGCCTTTCCATATGAACAAAATTCACTGACTATGTCCTAGAGATTTATGCCTGTTTTAAAATTTAAATTATTCACACAGCTCAGCCCCTGCTTCTCATACTTGAACTTGGCTGCCTTAAAAATATACCATAGTTATGCTGATTAGAAAAAATAATTTTTGCCTCAACCCATCTGACAAAAAATTATTTTTGTTAAAGCAAAGAGAGTAATAATGGCCTTCTACTTGATCTTTACAACAGAATTGGACTTCTGGCTTGCCATCAAGATCTGATCTCATAAAAATATATATCTTCTGATAAAAGAGGTGGATAGGGAAAAAAAGACAAATATCAGAGTGGGAGTTGAAGGAAGAGACTTCATTTAAACGAACAGCCTACCTTGAAGGTAGAACTTATCTATGCTACATAGAAGTAGAACGGACACCCAGGTGGAGTTTCTAAGATTATTTCCCCCCCTCCAGATTTTTTCTGTTGTTTTGGGGGTTTATTTAGTTTTGTGTTGTTTTTTTTCCCGGAGTGTAGTTGGGTTGGCAGGATGGGAAGCATTTAAAGAGTGCTATTTTAAAGCACTATTAAACTTTAAAACCAAGGCAATAAAACAGTCCAGAATATGCAACAGACAATGAACCATAGCTGGATGGATTTCATTAAATGGCCCGTAGAGGCAGGCAGCTTCTACATATCAATTTCTGTTTTTATAGGTTGAATAAATTTCTAGTATGGAATTGAAAAATAAAAATTGCAGATTTTTTAAGAATCTGAGAGAAATATAAAAATGTTGCAGGCGTGATGTCAAGAGACTGATGAAAACTCTTATCAAAGAATCACAGAATATGCTGAGTTGGAAGGGACCTATCAGGATCATTGAGTCCAGCTCCTGCCCCCATGTAGGGCACCCCAAGTATCGCACCATGTGACTGAGACCATCATCCAAACGCTTTTCCCTGCTGACTCCTCCACCTGCCAAAGCCATCAAACAAAAAACCAAACCAAAACAGCAAGAAGCAAACAACAAAAAAAAAGGCTTACTCCACTCTTCTTTGAGTTTTGAAAACCTACAATTAGATGTTCTATCCTCCCTTCTTACAATCAATTTTCAGGTAGCTTTGCAGTCTCTTGACTCTAATACAAACTAGCCTAATAATCCTGTTTTCTGCATTTTTTTTTTCCAGATTTCTATTACCTGCATCTTCTGTTATCTCCATCTCCTATCATTTGCAAGCTCCCTTGTTCTGTAAATGTCCAAGCAGTTGACTTCCACTCATTCAGAAAAAACACCTCAGAAGATGCACTGGACTAAGTAAATTTAAGTCTGCTTTTAAGTGGGTATTTTTGCTTAACTTATCAGCAAGATGAATGAAGATATTACTGGAACTCTGCTCACAAAGTCTAATGGTTCATGTTAGTATCAAGATATCTGAACATCCAGAAACATTTATACTTAAAAATGTTTATTTAGCATTAAGCAAATGCATATGCTTTTTATACTTTCTTTATTGTTAAGGATTTTAAAACTTCAAAATAAAGTAAAATAGATCAAAAAATGTTCCAACTGAAGAAAAAGATTGTTTTTAAGAAGAAAGCTTTTCCTCTGTTAACTGAACACATATGTTTTAACTACAGCTATAGCTACCTCAGAAATTAATTTGCAAGTGTACGGCATGTTGTATGTAGGACTGATGATAGACAGATACTGCCTGAGGAAAATGGAAGATGAGAGATTTTCTTTTACAGAAGTGACAGGAGAAGGATTAACATGCAGTAGGGAACTAATGTCTCCTAAATGAACATAAAAGCTTCACAAGAAATGACTTAAGCTTCGAGCTGTGTGATTCATTAAAATCTCAGCTTACTATTGATTCTAACAGAAAAAATAATAGAGAAGAAAGTAAAAATGTTTTGAGTTTTAATTTTCAAAATGAGAAAAAAACCAGATTTATTTTGTCAGAAAAAAATATGAGGTGCTTTTTTTTACTTCAACTTTTTATGTTTAGATTTTATTTGATTTTTGTTGCAAAAGATACCAGAAAAAACATGGGAATAAGAAAAAGCCCTTTAAACAAAATTTTTAACACTTTCAGTCTCCAGGTAAAAGAAAGATGAAGGGCACAAAATCTATTGAAAGTTAAATTGCATAAAAATTCTGTTACACTCAACAGTTTTTTGTGATGGTTTGGGATTTTAAGACAAACTTAGCTGAACCTTGGAATTTCATTCAAGTAGACCCAGAATGCTCAGAAGACACAGAAAATACTCTGCAAAGCAAATTCTGTCACCGTTCTTTTATCAAAAGTCCACTGTGATCAAAGGAAATTTAACTGTGAGTTTGAGAGGGCTTTGGCTTGCAATCCTGACAGCAGCTGTACAGGTGACAAGGCTTAATTCAGGATCAGCAATTAAACTAATGACAATAATACTCTCTATTCCCTCTCCCTCCCATCCAGATAGGGAAAGGAGAGAGAGATTAAGGAAAGAGGTTTTCAGATTGATAACTAAACCAGACAGCTTTAATGGAATACTAATTATAACAGAAAATACAAACAAATATGTTCAAATATGTGTGGGAGTGTACAAAACCCTGACCACCCTTCTGCCCCCAAGAACTCCCATGGCATCTCCTTAGCTGTGAGCAGTTCTGAAATATCCCAGACCACTTCCAGAGAGAGCAGCAGAGCAGACAGGAGAAGAGGGTAGAGATACAGGTAAGGAACACACGGGCCTAGACATCAAAGGAGATAGAGATGTAAGAGTCCTTCCTGGATGCTGGCCATGGATGGAAGAGAAGGAAAAGAGAAAGAAAGGCTTGACTTCCATGATCCCTGAATTTATACCAAGATTAACATTATATATATATATAAATATAAATATATACATATATATATGGGATGGAATAAATTGGTTTGTCCATTTTTGCCATCTCTCAAGTCCACTCCTTCCTATGGGAGGGTTGTAAATACTATTCTTCTGCTCCTGTAGATAACAAAGCAGCAGATTCAACAAGTGGATCAAAGTGTCCTTGGTCTCTCAGTGGAAACCTTAAGAATTTGGGACTTATCAGTGCACTGGCTGCAAAAACTTGCTGTTAATTTCAGCAAATATGCTGCTTAAAAGAGAGTTCACTGAAGAAAAAAAATTAAAAAAAAAATCAGTAAAGAGAAGATTTGCTTCATCCTGGCTCAAACCAGGACAATAAGAGACTGTCCGAAGAGACTACCTAAGCTCACACCTACCAGATGTGTCAAAAGGTGTGATGCAGGATAGCAAATGTTGTCTTGGAGATTTGGAGACCAGAAGGCAATATGGGGTGGAGTCAGTCACTGCCAGGTGAGAATCCACTATTATAAAGGGAAAGGTATATAGAACAATCAAATACTTTAAAAGCATGCTTAGAAGAGTGTAAAAAAATATGCTTGAAAATAATTTTATCATAGAATCATAGAATCTCAGGGGTTGGAAGGGACCTCGAAAGATCATCTAGTCCAACACCCCTGCCAGAGCAGGGTCACCTAGAGTACATCACACAGGAATGCATCCAGGTGGGTTTTGAAGTCTCCAGTGTCCAGTGAGGGAGACTCCACAACCTCCCTGGGCAGTCTGTTCCAGTGCTCTGTCACTCTCACAGTAAAAAAATTTTTTCGGATATTCACCTTGAACTTCCTATGCTCCAATTTACACCCATTACCCCTTGTCCTATCACTGGTCATCACTGAGAAAAGCCTAACTCCGTCCCCCTGACACTCACCCCTTACATATTTGTAAACATTGATGAGGTCACCCCTCAGTCTCCTTTTCTCCAAGCTAAAGAGACCCAGCTCCCTCAGCCTTTCCTCATAAGGGAGATGTTCCACTCCCTTAATCATCTTCGTAGCTCTGCACTGAACTCTTTCAAGCAGTTCCCTGTCCTTCTTGAACTGAGGGGCCCAGAACTGGACACGATACTCCAGATGCAGCCTCACCAATGCAGAATAGAGGGGGAGGAGAACCTCTCTCGACCTACTAATCACACCCTTTCTAATGCACCCCAGGATGCCACTGGCCTTCTTGGCCACAAGGGCACATTGCTTGCTCATGGTCATCCTCCTGTCTACCAAGACCCCCAGGTCTCTTTCACCTACACTACTCTCCAGCAGTTCAGCCCCCAACCTGTACTGGGACATGGTGTTGTTCTTCCCCAAATGTAAAACTCTGCACTTCCCCTTGTTGAATTTCATCATGTTTCTCCCCGCCCAACTCTCCAACCTATCTAAGTCTCTCTGAATGGCAGCACAGCCTTCTGGTGTGTCAGCCACTCCTCCCAGCTTAGTGTCATCAGCAAACTTGCTGAGGGTACATTCTATACCCTCATCCAGGTCGTTGATGAAGATGTTGAACAACACCGGTCCCAGTACCGACCCCTGTGGGACTCCACTAGTCACACACCTCCAACCAGATTCTGCCCCATTGACTACAACTCTCTGACTCCTTCCTTTCAACCAGTTCCTAATCCACCTCACTTCCTGGTCACCAAACCCATACCTGATCAACTTTTCTACAAGGATGCTGTGGGAGACGGTGTCAAATGCTTTACTGAAATCAAGATAAACCACATCTACCGCTCTACCATCATCTATCCACCTAGTAATTTCCTCATAGAAGGCTATGAGGTTAGTCAAACATGATTTACCCTTGATAAAACCATGTTGACTGCTCTTGATGACCCCCATGTCCTTGATGTGCCTGGAGATAGTGACAAGAACAAGTTGTTCCATCACCTTTCCAGGGATGGAGGTGAGGCTGACCGGTCTATAGTTACCCGGGTCCTCCTTCTTGCCCTTCTTGTAGACTGGAGTGACATTTGCTATCCTCCAGTCCTCAGGCACCTCACCTGTTGCCCATGACTTACTGAAGATGATGGAGAGTGGCCTAGCAATGACCTCCGCCAGCTCCCTCAGCACCCTTGGGTGCATTCCATCTGGACCCATTGATTTATGGATGTCCAGATTACTCAACTGATCCCTAACCCAATCCTCATCTACCATGTCAAACTCTTCCTCTATCTTGACTTCTTCTGGGGCTATATGAATCTGGGGCTCATAGGGAGACCCTGCAGGAGTGAAGACAGAGGCAAAGAAGGCATTCAGCACCTCTGCCTTCTTTATATCCTCTGTCACCAGGGCTCCCACCTCATTCCTCAATGGGCCAATATTGCCTCTACTGCTAGTTTTGCTAGCTATGTATTTGAAAAAGCCCTTTCTATTATCCTTAACCTGACTTGCAAGGTTAAGTTCCAAGGAGGCCTTAGCTTTCCTAATTGCCTCCCTACATCCTCTGACAACAGTCCTATATTCCTCCCACGTGACCAGCCCCTCCTTCCATGATCTGTAGATTTTCCTTTTCCACTTAAGTTTGCCCAGTAGTTCCTTCTTTAACCATGCAGGTCTCCTAGCACCCTTACTAGATTTCCTAACCATTGGGACACTCTGATCCTGTGCTTGCAAGAAGTGGTCCTTGAATGTTGACCAGCTATCTTGAGCCCCTTTATCTTCTAGCACCCTGTCCCATGGGATTTCCCTTAATAGATGATTGAGGAGACCAAAGTTTGCCCTGTGGAAGTCCAGGGTTCTGGTCCTGCTGGGTATTTTGTTCCTTCCACACAGGATCCTGAACTCCACCATCTCATGATCACTGCAGCCAAGGCTGCCGTTGACCACCACTGCTTCAACAAGGCCCTCCTTGTTGGTCAGTACAAGATCCAGCAGCGCTCCTCTTCTAGTCGGCTTGTCCACCATTTGCATTAAGAAGTTATCATCAATGCACTGGAGGAACCTCCTAGACTGTGAAAGGCTGGCTGTGTGAGTCTTCCAGCAGATATCGGGGTAGCTGAAATCTCCCATGAGGACCAGGGACTGTAGTTGTGAGGCTGCTTTCAATTGCCTGTAGAAAGCCTCATCAACCTCCTCACCTTGATCAGGAGGTCTGTAGTAGACCCCCACAGCTGTGTCACCCGCACCTGCTTGCCCCTTAATTCTTACCCACAGACTTTCGACTTGCCCCTCATCAGCCCCTGCAAGAAACTCAATACATTCTAGTTGCTCTCTCACATAAAGAGCAACTCCACCACCTCGCTTCCCTGCCCTATCTTTCCTAAAAAGCACATAACCATCCATGGCTACATTCCAGTCTATTTATAGCCATGTGAGACAGTCCTTTAGTCCCAAGAGGTAGTCTTTTTAATTCAATTCAATTCAATAAATATAAGCACACAGGAACTGTGTTGTTTATCTAGGACAGATGTTCTGTCTTACATTCCATTCGTCACAGTTTGACAAAATCAGTAAAAGGAAAAGAAGCTTCATCCTGGCTTAGACCAGGACACCATTAAACATTTGTATGACAAAAGAACAAGTTGGTTCAGTAAAAGTAATTTCAAATCATGCAATACAACACTAACCCATGCAGCAAATGGAGCAGACTTTGATTGTATCTCCTTGAAAATCCAGTTTACTCATGCACTTCACAAACTCCAGAATAACTGTCAGTACTGGGTTAGGAATGAGCTTATGGAGTAAGGGACGAGACCTCTCTTTCACTGAAGGTTCACAGCTAAATCAGGTTAAAAATGTTGGCAATCAACACTTTGTTGTTATCTTTTGAAGCTTAAATTTAGAGTAATTATTTTGAATTAATGAAATACAATAATTTTGATTTTTAATTTCTAGGGTTGTGTGCAACGTGTATCACCGAACGAGTGTAGTTGGAAGGGACTCCTAGAGATCATCTAGTCCAACTCCCTCTGTAAAGCAGGATTGCCTAGAGCACATTATACAGGATCACATCAGGCAGATTTTGAATATCTACAGAGAAGGGGGCTCCAAAACCTCTCCAGGCAGCCTGTTCCAGTTGTATGACAAAAGAACAAGTTGGTTCAGTAAAAGTAATTTCAAATCATGCAATACAACACTAACCCATGCAGCAAATGGAGCAGACTTTGATTGTATCTCCTTGAAAATCCAGTTTACTCATGCACTTCACAAACTCCAGAATAACTGTCAGTACTGGGTTAGGAATGAGCTTATGGAGTAAGGGACGAGACCTCTCTTTCACTGAAGGTTCACAGCTAAATCAGGTTAAAAATGTTGGCAATCAACACTTTGTTGTTATCTTTTGAAGCTTAAATTTAGAGTAATTATTTTGAATTAATGAAATACAATAATTTTGATTTTTAATTTCTAGGGTTGTGTGCAACGTGTATCACCGAACGAGTGTAGTTGGAAGGGACTCCTAGAGATCATCTAGTCCAACTCCCTCTGTAAAGCAGGATTGCCTAGAGCACATTATACAGGATCACATCAGGCAGATTTTGAATATCTACAGAGAAGGGGGCTCCAAAACCTCTCCAGGCAGCCTGTTCCAGTGCTTTGTTACCCTCACAGTAAAGAAGTTTTCCCCGATGTTCAGATGGAATTTCCTGTGTTCCAGTTTGTGCCCAATGCCCCTTGTGCTGCCACAGAGCACTACTGAAAAAGAGTCTGGCTCCACCCTTCTTACATCCACCCTTCAGATATTTATAGACACTTTTAAGGTCTCTTCTCAGTCTTCTCCTCACCAGACGAAACAGTCCCAGCTCTCTCAACTGCTCTATGGCTGTAATGTGTCTAAAGGGCACTTACATTATCTTAACCAAATGTAACGCTACGGCAGCAGCTGCTAAGATTTTCTTTGGTGTTAAAGAAATTACACTCTTTTGTGAAACTTACTACTACCTTTACCAAATCCTGAAATGTCCAGAGTCTCTCACAGATTCGAGCTTGCTTTCTCCAAAGCTAAAATGATCTTAACTGAGTTTCTCCCCCCTCAACTGATTATTTCCATCATTTGAATGAGACTAGACAAAAATGCTAAGAGAAATACCTGGGTGCCTAAGCAACTGTCAGCTACCTGTGCTTAGCACATGCTAGGGGGACATGCAAATCTGTGTCTCAACAAGCAGCAAGTGTTTCTTACTAGGATATCGAGAAGGTGAACAGAGTTCTGCAGCTACTTTGACTGAATTATATCACTTACCTGTCCATTCCAGTAGCACATAATCCTGAAATTAAAAATCTCCACAAGAAATATTCAAGGTTGAACAACTTCTGTGCAAATTACACTGGCAGAGTGTAACCATGCTTTCTGTATTGAGTGGATGCTGTTTAGACTGTATACTTTTCAGTACAAAGGCACTTGTATTTTGTCTGCATGCAGCCATCTGCAACAACTCAATTTCAGATAGTCAATATCAGCAGCTCACAGGTCTGCAGGTAAGCTGGCAAAAACACAATTCATTCCTTGTCAAATACTTATTCTATAGGAATGTATGTTGCATAGTGAAGATTTCATAACAGATAGAAACCTTCTTTTTAACTACCAATACCCATTTTGGCTTTAAAGTGGTATTTTCCTTTAAGAAATTTGGATACATTGTAACCATTTCCCAGCTTTTAAATACTGTTCTCTAGAACTGATTCTTGCTCACACAACATCTCATTCACTAGATCTTTCTATTCAGTGCCCTCTCATTTATTTTTTTTTTAAACAGTCCATCCCTCTGATTACCATATTCTATCCCATAAAATAATCCAGTTAAACCTCAAAACAAAGATTAGGCTATCCAAAATGTGTGCACAGTTTCCCTGTTGCCCTTCGAAATATCTACCATATGTTTTTAATAAAGAAGCCAAAATTTCAGACAGTTATTACTGCAATTTCCATTTTGTTCATCAGCCAAGTAGATATTACATGACAGATTGTTTTTAATCTTTCTTTCAACAAAAAGACTAGCACCAGTAAAAATGGGGGCTGATTACATCGCAGCTTCTCAGTTAATGCTGCCAAGAATATAATGTTCTGCCCCATATCTTATATCATAATGGCAGTTGCATGACTGTGAACCACTTCACATGAGTAAATTCCTGTGTCAGAATATCTATCACTGAACAAACATGATAGTCCAAAGTCTACTGATTTAGAACTAGGGGCATTGTAAAACTAGTTTCAAAAGTTGTGCTTTGTATTACAGCATTACCAAAAAAAGCACTTCTCTCTCCTGAAATAGAAGATTTCAAAATTTTGCAGCATTTATTAAGTTCTTCCCAAGCTTAAAATTCATATGAAAAACACATATTAATAAAACAATAACAAACAAAGTTGTATGTGTAAAAAGCAGCAAAATCCCTTTTCCATTCCAGAAGGTATAATAAAGGAGCACTGTTTTTGAATGTCTACCTTTCCTTTCCTGCCATGAATATGTGCTTATTTACTCAGTTAATCAACTAGATAACAAAACTGATTTTCTGAAAACCAGTTCTGGAATCCTCGTAAATGAAATAAATACATAGGATATCTATGACTTCAGTGTTCCAACTTGGATCTTTTCTGATTTGGGGGAGAATCCAGTTTCCTGGTTTAAAGGGTTCCATGCTGTTCTCCAGTAAGAGAAAAAACAATTGTTTCACACAGGGACATACGGAACATATTGCAGAGAGTTGGGGCAAAGAAACTTCCCAGTTTTACCTGGTTATCTAACCTTTCACCCCAGTAAGTGCAACTTTTTGTTACTTCACATTTCTGTTTAATTGTGCTTACTGTAACTCATGTAATAAGATGTAGTAACAACAACACTTGAGGTCAGATATTTTGGTTCTTATAAACTGTGTCACATTAACTGGATAAGATATTGCAATATGTGGAAGATAATAATCTGAATTTGCTTAAATTTGACACAAGTGAGATCAATTCAGCGAAAAAATTATTCTGTAGTTGCTGCTGAAGTGAAAAAGGAAACATCAGGAACAAAAGTAATTTTATTTCTGATTTTTTTCCCAATGTATCACTATTAAGTGACAGAAAGTTTACTTTATTTACAGTATTTTCCATACAGTTTGTTTAAACTGTGCATTTGTCAGCGTCCTGTGTACAGTCTTACCTGCAGTTTCTTCTGTTATGAAATGACATATTTAATCAATGACAATTATTCCACTTTAAAAAGTCTTATTTTAATATGATGGTTTGATACTGATTTTAAGTAAAATAAGAGCATTCTTATTTTTCAGATTTTTTTAAATTTTTTTTTTTCTTTTTTTTATTCTCACTTCATATAATTGATAGATAGTAGTAAGTTACTGTGAAGTGTCTATTTTTTATAGAGAGTTTTGGTCTTCCTTATGGAAACAAACTTTCTTTTTCACTCCACTCAACTTTTGGTTATTATGTCAGTTTTTCATTGACACTGGAAATAGAAAGAAAAAAAAATATAAAATTGAAGCTCCATGTTGTGTGTTCTGTTTTGTGAATTTGGAGTTCTCATATCTATAAATGTTGAATATGAATTTAATGTACTGCACTAAATAGTCTTGAACTCTTAAGTGGAATCTATATGCAAATGTTTCTCGTCGCTGATTGCCTTAGAATTAATGTCTGTGTTCCCAGCAAGATAAAATCTCAATCTAGTCTCCACACTTATTCATCATGTGTAAGGGGGAGCAGAACAGAACACTTATTTTTCTTACAGACAAATAGTGCTCATCAGCATTTCAGAGAACAATTTAGGATTTTTTTCTGGATATAAGACAATACAATTTGCAAGTCATTAGGATAAATATGTGATGTCAGTTTGTAAGCACTGTCCTTCAGAAAACCTAGGTATAATATGGCCTGACTAGGGTAGTTTCTCAGCTGGGGCAATATTTCATTAAGGTTTGGCTTTTTCTTCCAAAGAACACATGAGTCATAGTGTATAGAAAAGCACAGGTGAAGTCTTTCTCTGGTGAAGTTTACAGACCTATTGCCACAACTTTTTATGAAAAGAAGTTTTCACCCGCACTACTGTGCCAAACTCACAGCTTTCCATAACAGAAATGAGTACAGGAGCAGTATTAAAGGTAGAGCTGAAAATCCAGCACTGCAGTTTCCTCACCCTCATAGGTGTGGCTGACACTAGCCACATATGTAACTAGTTGTTCTTATATAGGCCTGCTGCAAATTTTCCTCACAGTCAGGAATTATAAAAACATTAGAGGGAGTAAGCTTTTAAATTACTTATGCATTCAGGTTGTAGGTATGGAGAAATTATATCCATTTTTAAACATGATTTGTTATTGATCTTGCTTTGTGCTGTTTTCAGACAAATCTGAAGTAAAATTAAATCTAAAATAAAGAATTACTTTTATTTTAGTCAAAATTATAACTATGTAACCAAGCTACAGGTTTTAGTTAGAAGTTTTGGTGGATAATGGAATATTCATCACTTCTTCAAAGGTGCACTTGGCTTAAAAAATATATTATTAAATCAGTTATGCATCCTCTTCCTGACCACATATATGATACATCTTCACCAGATGCATTTCTACCTAGCATTGTTATTAAAAGTATTCAGTTAGTTTTAGCTGAGAATGCAAAATTTTGTATTATAAAGGTGGTAGAGAGAATTCTATGGCCATATGCCTTTATACCAATATAAATCACTGCAGTTTACATGCTTTTGTTTTTTGCTCCATGTGTCCCTTATAATATTAGTGTCCAGAAAATACCACATTTCTCAAGTTATAAAAATAGGTAAATAATGATTTATATTGGGGAAAGTAAACTGAAAACCAAATTGATTTAAATACTGTCTTCCAGAGTAGGATTAAGTCCATCTAACTCTTTAATTTAAAAGTCAGATATTGTCTAAGATGGCCACTTAGTATTCCTATATAGTCAATGAAGGAAAAAATGATACAGCCAAAGACTCAATCTTTCTACCCTCTGCTAGATGTTAGGACTTATTTTCTGGAGGTACCCATCTCTGTTTCTAGGATTCTAAATAACCAACTTAAATTTAGTCACCTAACACAAACTGATGAATTCAGGTGAGCTGAATTCCATATCCTGTATTTGCTTTATGTCTGAAGGCATTACTGCAGTTTTGGTAATGCTTGAAAGGACGACTATAGCAGTGTTTTCTTATCCCTACATCCAAAAATTGTAGTCATACTAGTGGTTACAGGTATCAAAAAGTATTATCAATAAGAGAAAATTAAATATATCTTCAGCTTTTAACACTGCAGCAAAAAATATTTGAATAAAGTGAATTTTCATGGACACTGAAAATTCTTAAAGTGCAAGAAGCATAATCGAATGAGGTATTTACAGCTGGAGGAAATCTAGGACCAGCAGCTGTAATCAAAGGAGCAGCAAGGCATTCAGGCATTCAATTATCAAGGCTTAATTTCACAATCAGCAATGTGAGTAATCCCAATACAAGCCCAGATCACAAAGGTATAGAAACCAACAACTGCTTCAAAACAAGTAAACAATATTCAGTAGAGAAAGACCAAGAATTGCCCAAAGCTTGCAGTGAAGTAACTCAAATGTGAAGATGATTCTTTGCAACTTTTCTACACAGATTCTTATGTCTGCCTTTGTGACTGAAAGCTTTTGGTAGTTCATGCACTTGCAATAACAGCACAAATCTCTGCAGTTTGTTGAATCACTAGAGAGCTCAAGCAAGTAAAATAAATCTCATCTTCAGAAGACACAGCAATTGCTCAACCCAAGAGAACCTGAACTGAATGAAAAAAAATGTAAGAAAAAAGTAATTTATTTATTTATTTTCCACCAAAGTGAAAACCCCTGATGAGAAATATTGCCTTAATACCATGCCTACTTAAAGTTTTGGATTAGGCTCAGAGAGGATGGGCAATGGAATATTCTCATTATAAATGTAAGATTTTCAATTTACAGTGATGGGGTGATTAATAATTTTAGTAATATTTTGTCATTCCTAATGAAAGACTGATTTTTCCCTGCTTACATTTCTAAACAGTCTTTATATTTTAAAAACCATGTCTCTTATTGCTTAAACAGAAGGATTGCTTTTCCGTTAAGATAGAAATTCTCCCAGCCCGTTTCTTAAAGAAATCTCGTCATGGATCTTCTGTGTCCCAAATGCCTACAGTGAAATGACTTCCTTTTGATACAGTTTCAAGGCTACTGTTAGCTTGCATAGAAGTGGGTTAAATAGACACATATTCTTAAAGAAAACTGCACATGTCCACTGTATTAAAAAGTGTCCCAAACTGTTGTTTACCTGAAGAATCAGCCATTCTGAAATAGATTTATTTCCCCTTCTTCCCCCTATGGCTTCCTCTGCTACGATTTTACAATAACAATGCATTACTATAACAAAAAATGCTATAATTTAACATACTTAGCTGTAACAGTATGTTACAGAAGAAGAGTTTAAACAGGAATAAATACTAGGTGCAGAGCCAAACACCTGAAATGTGTCGATTTGAACCATGAAGCTTTACCTCTCTATAAAAATAGTTAAGAATTTCTATAATGCCCTTCCTTTAATGATATATGATCCTACTGAAGCACTTACCTAAACCTTTTACTCTCATGAAGCAGAGAAAAAAAATGGGAATTCGGAAGATCTGTGGGAAATTGGAATTTCCTTGGGATGCTTACTGTTGGTCAGAGGGGTTGCCACACTTCAAATGCTGTTCAATCTCTCGCTGGAAGAATCTTTTGACAACAATCAGCTTCTTAACTCCTTTTTTTGGATACAGAGATTTATCCAACAAATAACATACTTACTTTTATAGTGTATTTTCTAAACTGGCATACAGTCAAGACAGTCAAAGCATGTCAGAACTGTGAATAGCCAGCCTGACTTTGCGTTCATAGCTGTCATTATGAATTCAGCAATGGAAAAAGGGACAAAGAATCTGCAGAGACTCTGGTTAACAGAAGAAGCAAACCATTTCTAAGGGTCACTGCTCCCCAGGGATTTCTCCCCTGCTGTTTCCATGTGTCTATTTCAAAGACCTGATTGCACACAATTTGCTAGCACTGATATAAAACACAGTAATCCAGGAAAACATGAGCAGGACTAACTGGGGCTTTATATAAAGCCTGAGGAAGGTGAAATATCAAACTCAAATACAAGGCAATAAGGCTTAAGCTCTTTCAGGAAACACTGTCTCTTATGAACAGTGAGAAATTCAGAAAAAAGAAAAGCCTAGATTGTCTAAAAAACACTGGATACTCCAGAAAGCAGGCTGTCTTTCTGAATAAAATATTTAGTCATTAATAGAAATAGTTGGCTTTAGCAGACAAACTCTTTACAGCAAAATGATACTACTTCTTTTGTATCATTCTGTGCATCCATTCTCTTTGGAGCTGTATTATATTAGGAAACAAATACCATAAAGTTTTGCCCATAACTCAGTTATGGTATATTTGATGTTAATGACATAACACAGACTAATCATTAGTACTAGTCTGCACATTTGGGTGCATTCACATGTGTCCTTGCTAATGTGTACACAATGTCCAGATATAATGTTAAATGTTTTATTGTCTACATCAGGAGAAGCAACAAGATTTTTTTTATTATTTATTTTTTTAAAAATAATAATTCTGCAGAGAAGCAAATCACGTTTAAGAAATAAGGACAAAACCACCCATGGTAGAAAAGGAAAAACAGGGCTTGCTGTAAAGGGTATGCAGTTGTTAATCTTTGTCACTAATGTTTTTATACAGCTCTTTAGACAGGCTGTTGCTGGAAACAAGGAGGAAAGTGTCACTTACCTTCTTATCTAGTCATCTGGGTTTTCCCGCAGCTTGAGATGTTATAAAATCTAGCTTCAGAGTTAAAAAAAGTTATTTTGTTTTATTGATGTGTTCCTTTCAGGGAAGAGACACAAGACCAACTGCTTCAGAGCTCTGACCTATACAGGGCCATTTCACACAGAAAAGAGTTTGCAAATTATCACATCCCAAATCAGTTCATATTATTTCTATGTATGGCATACAACATGGAATACCATTTAAAATAGTACTCTGGGTCTGAATTTCAGAAGCACATGTAAAAGTAACCTGTGTTACAGGCAACCCTGAATTAAAAACAAAACCATTATTTTGTTCCTAAAATTTTCATGAGAAAAAATTAACAAAAGGATGCTTCCATTTCAGCTATATCTAAAATGAGCTTATGACACATGAATCAAAAGCATTCAAACTTTTTATTAATCTTCAACCTCTATATTCTATTATTATGAAAAAAAAAATTTTTAGTTTTGCAATGAAATAATATTTTAGTTCTTACCATGTAGTTTAAGGACACAAAATCCAGCATAGCAACTTAAGAACCTCAGTTTCAAGGAGTTTCACAGGTTTAGTACTCAGAAGTTTTTGAAAGTCATGTCCCTTCAAGGTCTTTTCAGCAATCAGTGTCTGAGTACCTGCTGCTTAGCATATAAAAGAAACAGCCAATATGATAGTTAAGTTATTTATATCATTAGAGATAAATACTTTAGCTATTGAGAAGAAGATTTAAGACTGAGGTTTGGAGACTGGAAGCTCAGGGGGGCCATTCATGCAAGAGGCACACCAAGATCCGGAGGCTAAGCATAGCCAAGAGAGGTAGGTGGTGCTCCCAAAAGTAGGCAAAGGTACAGACAGAAGTTTCCTCAAGAGAACAAAATCCAGGGAATACAGCATAAGAGTCCAGAAATACAGGATTTTAAAAAGTCTTTAAGTAGCTGTAAAAAAAAATGCTCACAAAAATGAATATATTCTACAACATTAGCTACCCACTGATAGTCTTGGAAGTTGCTGTTAAAAAAGCAAATTAAATTTAGGTCCTTCAAATCTAATAGCTGCATGAGTTGTTTTCTGACTTGCAAGTAAATCTTCAATTTTTTTTTTTCTCTTACTTAACATAGAGAGAAACATTCTGTTAATTTGAAGGTCCAAATTCCAATCAAATCTAATAAAACACAGTATTGTTTGACAATATTGCAGTAGAATGAAAAAAACTTGAGGGATGTTTTAGGGAAGGAAATAGGAAAAATGAAGGTGTTTATTTTAATGTTCTTTTAATTTTGACTCAACATATTTCGTTTTAATCAGTATTTTTAGTGATAAATTAATTTCATTTGCACACATATGTAAAAGGTAACTGAGTGCCTAAAATCATTTCATTGTTTGCACTGGCTAAGAATTCAGTACTTCTATTTCTGCACTCATGAGTTGGAAGGTGTTACATGGCAGAGCTCTTTCAATTTTCCTGCAAAATGTGAAGTCTTCAATATCCTAAGGAGCACTTGAAAGTTTAGGATCTGGAAGGCATCCAAAATTATCTAAATGGTGCATTTCAGGATTTTTATTAGAGCAAGAGGTACAGCTGAGGGCTGCCAACATGTATCTTGGATTGAATCCAGGTTCCTGACTAAGAAAGACATGGCACAACAAAAAGGGCAAAGATTATCCCTAAGCCATTTTGTGATTATATATTCCCTGGGATCTACAGCACCTTCCAACTCATAGTCAGCCCTGTAGATGGGCTGTCGTGCATTAGCAGGCACTGACAATGATCAAGGTCATCTTTCCTCCATCGTGTTGCATTCCTGTACTCTCTTTGTGAGTCTTTCTATGGGGCGTAGGATTGGGGCACAAAACTCCAACCACATGTCTCATCCTGCTCTCACCTTTGAATGGCTGCAGTCTGCACTCTATCTATGGCTCTCTGAAGGGTACAGGTTCTCCTTTGTTGGATGCAGTTCTCATCCCATCCAGCTGTTTCCCAGAGGTCTCTGGTGAAGTGCTGGGATTTAAAAAACCTACAGCTTCCTGGGTACTGTCTCCTGAGGGAGGACAGGAAGTCCAACAAGGAAGAAGATGGATAACACTGCAATAGACAATGTCTCTTTAGGGACACCGTCTACATTTGGCCCATATACAGCGCTGAACTGTAGCAGTTTTTCTGTCACCCAATGTCCACTTCCCAGCTGAGAAGGGAAACTGTAAGAAAGAGAAGCCCTGCAGGTTATAATTAAAAAATATATAATGAAATAACAAAATGAATACAATACCTACATAACATATATAAGCTTATACTGAGCCTAGTCTTCATGAACAGGAGCAGAAGACCAAGAAGGAGGCAGCCTGAGAAGAACAACTCCTCACACTCAGCACACCTCCCCCTTTTATAATACAGACTGCCTTGGATCCTTATCAAAGAAGTTCATTCTCTGTTCCACTGTGAGCTATGGATAGAAGAATGTTATTTATTCTCTTCCCCCCCACCCTAGCCCCCAATCTCTGTCTGAATCCCATTCTCTCTGTGAATGGACTTTCTTCACTGCTAAGGCCTGTGAGAAGAAATTCTATTGTGAAAGCTAAATCAATTACCTCTAGGTAAATAATCTTCTCTGGTAATGTAAGAGAGCCTTCTTTTAAGTAAAAACAGGTGAGGAAGGAGACCTGGTTGAGAGACAGCATGTACAAATACTCACAAAATATGTTATCCTCTCCATCATGAAATTAAACCCCTCAGTGCCTGAAATTGTCACTGAATTTTATTTAAGTTCTCTGTTTGGACTTGTTACCCCATGCTTCTGTCATCCATAATTTCCTTAGAATTTATTATATATTCAGTGGGAAACTATTCAATTCCATTTCAGATTGTCTTCACTATAGGTTCAGTACATGCCTAAAAGAATATTGCTTCTCAGATGAAGAAATAGGATTATAAGGAATCAGTACAAGCACAGCACATAATAGTGCAGGACCTAGGGCAGGAACTAGTGTTAGGTGACAGTTCCAAATGGGAAAAAAAATCAGAGAATAATTTTTTTATAAGACTAGAAAGAGAGGCAGGGAGGAGGAAAGGGGATTAATTGGGATGAACACTCACAAGCTTGTGACATAAATTCAGGGCTACTCTGACAGGAGTCTGAAAATCAATATCACACCATAACCCTTGAACAAGACACAGCTGTATTCTGGAGTTTTTTAGATCTTTGTTACAAATCTATAGCTCATTCACTATCAGAAGGATCAATGAAAAACTGTCTACTAGAAGCTTGGAAACTCCCTGTAGCTTTTCTGTTCTTTCCACTGATTAAAAAAAAAAAAAGAAAAAAAAGAAAAAAAGAGCTCTATTAAGCCTCAGAGTGAAGGCTCATCCGCAGAATGTCCCACTCTCAGAGCACTTGCACCAGCATCCTTCAACTTACCTCGGTAGAAGTGAGATGGGCTTGTGCTGAAGGATTCTTACATGTTGTCACATTGTCAAAGCTCTTAGAATGGGCTACAGAGAAGCACTTAAGATCTACGGAGAAAATATCTTTGAGAAAAAGAGTCAACTGAGATTCAAAATCCTTGGCTGATGTTTCTTTCTGTGTGTTGGGGGAAAGGATGACTTGTGCATGAAAAAGTTTTGCGATAAGCTGTGAGCATTCTGATACTTTCTGATTTGCCCCTCTGCCTCCATACATGCTCAAACACACACACACAAACACACTTCTTCTGCACTGCTCCTGACCACTCCAAATACTTATACTAAGTCATTTAATAGTTCATTGCTTATGCTTGCTTCACACACCCACATAGCAATAAAGTTAACAAAAAGTCCTTCAACATTTTTGTTTCTTGTCAGGACTTGCTTATATTTTTTTTTATTTTGTTTTTAAAGTGCTATGTATGGTGTTATCTCTGAGGACTTTTGTTGGGTTTTTTGTTTGTTTGTTTTTTCCATTTTTAGGTCTATATATGCTGATACTGGAATAAATGTGTTTCATCTTCTTATTCTACTTAATTTGGGAGGAAAAAGGCCTTAGCAAGTTTCCAAAGCATGTTTTCAATGATATTTTTTCTCCTCCTCAAGTTCCCATTTAATAGAATATATTTGCCCTTTTTGTTTCCTCTTTTTCAATTTTCTTCTGCCCTTCTCATAATTTTCTTTCTAATTATTTCTAAAATGTCATCAGTCACCTTATAAAATTAATTGGTCTCCCACTGTTTCACCGCTTTGCTGTTTTACATTTACAAGATTCTTATTTCCATTTTCTCACTGTTGCTTTGTCCTGTGGGACAAGTAGCTTATTTGTATGGTACTTTTTCTTCAAGCCATGGGGCTTTTTGGCTCAATTTCTGCTATGACCCTGCAGAGCTCAATTGGTTCAATGTATATTATGACTTTCTGAAAAGAGGTGCATAATGAATATGCCTCTTCTTGTTGCTCACAAGGCATAACAACAGCCTAGCCTTTACAAGACCAGAGAACTCCTGTATTACAGCATTCAGGAGTCAAACTTTTTTTTTCTGGAAGGTTCAGAATGTGTGTAGGTTTGTGTTTGTTTTTTTTTTAAATTTATTTTATATATACACATCAATCTGTGAAGACTCCTTAAGAAAACCGGGTAACTATTTTTCTGTAGCTATAGGGGCTGAATTATTTAGAAAACTGCCTATTAACACTATAAACTTCATTCATTCCACTTCATTCTCTGTAAGATCATATACACTTCAGGAAGTGGCTAATTGGTACTGAAGCAGTGTAACTCTAAAAGCAAATGGTACATTACATAATCCACAGAAATTAGTGAAACAACTGATCAGGGGACTTTGTCTTTAAAGATGTAATACAGGTGGGATAGGAAAGTGGTATCAAAGAGTAGCACTGTAAAATGCATCACCAGTGTGTGGGTTTTTTTCTTATATCTGCTTTATTACCCCCTTTACATACACACCGATCTTCTTAAGTTTCGTCTACTGCCATAGCCATATTTGGAGTACTTATTTTTATATGGATGCTATAGACTGAAACTGTTGCATAGGTGGTCTCAGGTATAGATGAAAAGTCTAAAAATTCTATAAAACACACAGAATCTAGTCTTCCATTTCATAAGTTATCTGCCTGTATATGATATGCCTGAGCATATGTATGCAAGAATCTTCACACAACTGAGGTCTGAACATTTTCTAGTTTAGGCTATGTTGACATTACAAGACTGTACCTAAGAGTTTACCAGTTCTAAGATCAGGTGTATGCATTTCAAAACAAGAAGCAGCCACACCACTCTCCAGTTGCTAGCCGTGAGAGCACTGCAGTGCTCTCACCCTGTCTGCTCTCAAAGCAGCCATGACTGCTGTGCATGCTACTAAGTGCACCTTCTCTGCTGACAAGTGTTGCTACAGAACATCATCTGTCTGTAGCATCTCATGGAGCAATGTGCATGGGAGGTGTGGCATTTGCATCAAGCAGTGGAGTGTGCATGTGTCCAGACTTCCTGGCTTGGCATTTCTACAGGCAATTCCAAATGGATTTCTCTGTCATTTTTGGTCACTGTAAAGGGATACACACTGCTTCGTAATTTGCACATAAACAGATCATCAGCTTTCTATAGGAACTGGACTGATCCTATTAGTGTTACATGAAGCGTACTTAGTAAACATTGTTTTGTGACATTTTGTAGAATGTTAAATTTAGTCATAATTACTGATTGCAAAATCTAATTTTATGCTTGAATCAAGCACTGCACAATTATTTATTTATTTTTTTCATTCACAAGGCAGAATCGTATTAATTATCTGGCAAATTTATACACTGACATTTGTTACATATTTTCAAAAGTTTCTGGCAACAACATCAGAAAGTCAAGTTATAATAGTTTATTAGCAGATAAAAGCTGTTTTATGTAACATCTTTCACAATTTTCAGCATTCTTTTACAGTAAGAATTCCTATTAAAATTATTGATTATTCTGCTCAAAGAAAATTCCAGGATGGATTTGTTTTTTGCTGCTATTATCTTTCCTGAGTGGCCTGATACATGATCATTAGAGGCTGCATTTCTGGAGGAGTCTTCTTCAGAGATCTCTAGCTAATAAATCTCCAAAACCTCCAAACTGCAATCCTTTGAAAATGCAAAACTTTGCCTGCTTAAAACCACAAAATCACATTTAGAAGAATAATTAATAATTTTGTTCCTTGGACATGCTAAATAAATTATTTTATTTCTTCATTAATAAATTGATAAATGGAGAACTACGATAATGCTCAATCACTTATATATAGAACAGAACAATTTATATATGTGCAGATATATATGTTTACCTGATTTATCTTGTTACCGTCTACCCAGCATATAATGTGTTTTGTATATAGTGAATATAATCAACAATTACATTTTACAAAATCTTCTTCTGAATTAGGAATTTGTCCAGAGGAACAAGGATGCATTCTCAGCTGATGTTATTATAAAATGCTAATGAGATTTACTCTTAATAAAGGTGGGAGCTCAGAGTCCTGCAAAGACTAAGTATCCTTGGAAGAGAAAAAAGTTATTTCTTAGTATATAAGACTGTGGAACTTCAGGGCATGCTCTAGTGGCTGAGATTCTAGCTTGGGTTTTTTCTGTGGGTGTTGTTTGGTGGTGTTTGGGGTTGGTGTGTGTGTGTGTTTGTTAGGTGGGTTTTTTTTTTTTTTTGTTGGTTGTTTTTTTTGTTGGTGATGTTTTGTTGCAGTTTTTTTGGTTGGTTGGTTTGAGGTTTTTTTTGTGGTTTTTTTGTTTTCTTAATTTGTTTGGTTTGGTCTTTGTTATGATGGTTGGACCCAGTGATATCAGAGTTCCTTTCCAACCATGACTATTCTGTGATTCTGTGACTGTTTATCAAATAAAATACAATAGTAAAAAAGTTATGATCATTACTCTTAAAATGAGAATTTAAGTTAAATTTATAATTAGATAGGGAACCAAACCCCAGAATTACTGAAGGTTATAAGATTCACTGTCAGTTAAGGCAACACTAGGATGCCCTTGTTAGTTTGCTGAGCTAGATGCTGAGATAAGAATGTAAATTTTGCAGGATTGTTTATCAGTCAGATTGTAGAAAATCTCTCTTCATGATCCGACATTTTTAAACAGATGTACTTTATGATTCTAGCTGAGCTATGGAAGTCCCAAATTATAGGTGAATGTGCAAGAGTCCATGACTGCTAAAGACCATAAATATTCATCATAGAACAATTACAGGGAAGTGGCTGGTTCTACTTGTAATCAGAAATATGGTCCAGCCTGCGGCGTAACTCAATGAAATGGAAAAATCACTTGCTGACAAAAAGGTCAACACATACAAACCACCCATGCTCACGCTGTAGAGAGCTCCAGGTCTATCATATTGAGAAACATTAACTCTCTCTTCAAGGATTCTATCTGAATGTTCAGAATTACTGGAAAATTTTAAAGTAGCAGAGAACTCTTGCCCGGGAAATAACAGAAAGGAAAAAAAATAGATTTGTTCAGTTTAATACACAACAAGAAAAAAAGCATATACTTGGACAAAATGCCTTAGGAGTTTGTATAAATTTAAGAGAGTTTATTGCAAATCATACCTAAGATTTCAGACAGATTTTATTACTGAAAAGAAATCCTCAGCATCTCAATAAAGTAGAAATATTGATGAATTTCTGAAACAATAAAATGTGGACATATGCAAGAAGTTAACTGTTTGATGGCATAACCTTTCATAACATACATTACAGTAATACAGGTATTTAAAATGTGAACTGGGTAATATTAGTGTCAGACAATCTTTTTAAACCAATATTCAATTTATTTATTTATTTTTTTCAGCAACATTTTATCTAAATATCCATTCCTAAGCTTGCATCGTTACTTGAAAATCTGGCCTTGAATAAGTTTTTCATTAAAATTTGAGTTCACTGTTTTTTAATTGCCTGGAGAGAGTATTAAAGACACTTAGGTTTTTTCACATGTTATGCATCCATGTATATCAGTTGCTAGAGTAATAGGCAGCAAATAGGGGAAACGTAGGAATTGGAGTATTATTTCTCATCAACAATAAATAGGGTAATAGATTATGAGTACCTCATTCATTCTTGTATTTCCATATATTCTTGATAAGATTTTGAGCCTAAAGCTGATAGATGAATATTTATCTGTGTTTTAGGAACGGCAAAGACTATTGTGTTCTACTCAGTTTGCCATCCTGTGTAACTGAAGTCATAGATCTTAACTCCAAGAAACTACATATAGGAGAAATGAGTACTAGAGAGTATGGATTTAAGTTGTGATAAATAGAAGACTTTGGAAGGACAGAAACATCAAATAATATTATATTAGCATGTGATGTATATTATGGACATGCAGACTTTTTCAAAGTTGTTAATGCACTGTTGTGCTGCCATGGTCATAGCTGGTGGCAATTATTGCAAATCTCATTAGCCAGGAGAAGTCTTGTGATAGTTTTGTCGTTGAGAAAAAAGAACCACTTAAAGCCACAGGCCTGATGTTTAGTGAAGGTAAGGGCTATAAGGAGACAATGGTAATGTCAGGTCACAGGACAAGTAAACGACATTTGAGACCTGACACGAAGAAGAGACATCATGAAACAGGCTGACTAACATGCATCTGCATTAAGGATCAGATTGGTGTGATGGAATAAACCAGACTTATTTTATCCTATCAGGCTTTATGAGACAAAAGAAGACTGCAGGAGTAGAATTGTAATATAGTTCAAAAACCTGCTGGGCATAATGATTGAGTTACAAATGGATTGAGGACCAAATCAGTGGTCTGAAAACAAACAAAAATAATGTCTCATTTGAAAAATATTACCAGCAGCTTGACATTCAGTATTTGTTCTGAGAGAGCCTAAATGATCAGCAGTGTCATTAACCTGATAGCTGATATATTATGGCATTGTGTAAAACAACTATGCATCAGGAATTGGAAGAATTGTTGGAAGTTTATTTGGAATTTTCCCACACACACACACAATTTACTTTCATTTGAGTGTACTTCTATTAAATTATAATAATAACGGTCTTATACTTTGCTACAAAGTTGAAACTATGTATACTTTATGTAATTTGCAGTCAGATTCTGGCTATTAGTTTACAGCAACTGCCAGGTGAAATACTGCATTCAGACTAATGAAAAAAAAACAAATACTCAAGAGCTCTCCAAAACTATCTACAGAGAAACCACAGGGTTTTCTGCATCAATGGACTGGTACATTTGAATGCCTTTAAAAATTTTCTTTACTTACCTCCCCCCATCCCATTTTGACTGAAGCAAGCAATTGAATCCTCCTTGCAGGAGGACTGACTCCATGACTGTCACAAAACACTGGATGTCAGTATGATAATGAGCCAATTTGTGCAGAAATTAACTCATTAATGCTAATATTTTGCTGACTCCCAACTGATTCATGAACTTCTTAACAAAATTCAAAACAAAAGAAGGGGAAGTTTGTTAATTTTGGAAGTGCTGACTGAAGAAACAAACATGTCTCATCCTTATTCATATTCCAAATTCAGTGATCTGCCCTATGCGGTGATAATCCAGTTGCAGACTATACTCTAGGGAACATTAGTTTCTAAGAACATTGTAAAATTTCATAGCTGAATTGTAGAGATTCCAATTAGGTGGAAAAGAAAATAGTGATTGTTATTCTTTCCTAAAAAACCCACTTCTTTGCCTTCAAATGACTAAGCTTTCCAACTTGAATAAAATAAGACTTTTTGTGTAAGAAATCTCAAGAACAAATCTGCAAGACATTGATTCTCAGATACTACTTCAGATGTATACACAAATATGTCCTTCATGCACATGATGCTTTTACCAAGGCCATTTCCTGATAGGGTTTGTCATTATCACAAGTAATTTCTACACCTAGCACACATATTTCAAATTCACCAAACTTTTTCCTTAAAATACACTTACAAAAAACCAGGGAACAGCTGAGGTCTGCAACAAATGTAATACCTGAAGTTTGTTATCTCAGAGGAATATTAAGTTTTATAACTATAAGCTTCAAAAATTTTAGGAAAATTCTGCTGCAAAGCATATTGGAAGTGCAGGAGTTCACAAGGTATGTGCAGCTTGGATAAATATCTTAACTCAGAAAGATTAGGCTAGAAATCATGTTCCTGTGTCCTTGAATAGGGAAGTGCAGAAGTCCATCACATGAAGTTATAACTATATTATAATATTTTTTAAAAGCATTACTGACAAAAATTTTTATCGAGTTTATTTTTCAAGACTGCTGTTTATTAGATCAGGTCAAGGTGATACAGAGCCCAATTAACACTTAATAATTGATAATAATTTTATCCACTTAAAAGCTCTGATTATATTAATTCAAATTTTAGGAAGTAATTTTTCTTGGTTATACAAAGTACTTCAGTCAAAATTTCATTTATATTTGTTATTTCACCATGGTCAATGTAATTGTATTTCTTTGCTACCAAGCTACCTGCCTAGCAAGAAACAGGCAAAGTAAATTGACAATATGTATATACAATTTTCTCAGTGTGACAGCTACACAGTGGTGCTACCTTTTATATAATCTACTCAAATTAACAATTATAATGTAATGTAATGTAATATAATATAAATGTAATAATTTTCCTGGTGTTTTTTCTTATTAATTTTTAAGTTATTTTTAATTTGATTGAAACTCCTTGAGTGGATCAAAAGGCTTTGGGTTTCTATCTGGAGTAGGACATGTAGGATCACCTAGTATTACCTCATAGTCCTGTTTCATTTTGCTGTGTTAAAACATCACAACTTATTCTCCTTTTCAGTTCACCTTACAAATTAAAAAAAAAAAAATCAATTTTCTGATGGTTTGAATGAAGATCAAACAGTGTAGGTGTTAAAAAATAATTATGTATGATTTAATGTATTTTGTTTGTGATTTTTGCAGAAAAGTTTTTACTGACTCCAGATAACATTTTGACCCTGCAGCATAGCCCAGAGAAAGCCGAGTTAATTTTTAACAAGTAGCACTGTAAACTGGATAAAGCAGCTCATCCATGGCTCCATAAAGGATGTTGTTTTTATTACCAAAAGTTCATTTTAATCCAATGAAAGTATGTCTGTACAACTATCTTTTATTTTCATACCTGAGAGATCATAGAATCATACTTATCTCTCTTATTTCTCTCACTCTGTAAGTGTAGTAAAAATGGCAACTACAATCAATCAACACTACCCATTGAGCCCATGACGTGCTTCCAAGATTCCAGTATTTGACAGCAGACCCAACAACAACTAGCAGGTTGCAAATCACATTAGTTGTACTTATGGATTACAGTGAACATAGTCTGCATTTTTGCATCTTCTTCTCTGCCGACGTCTTTTTTTTTTAAGGACAGGAAAGTTTTGGAAACAACAATATGATAATTTCAGCAGCAAAGCATCTCCCAAAGTGGAGAGTTGCAAAGGGTCACTTGCATGCAGAAAAGTGTTTACCTGTGAGCAAATTGTCATCAAGAAATACTGTTTTCCCTAAAAAGCTCTCATTGTCATTCAACCTGTGAGTACCAGATTGATAGCTGACGAGATACTTTATTCACTCAGCAACAGTCAGGTAATGATCTGTAGTTTTGCATTGTTTCTTCAAGTTCTATTTATATGCTGTCTGCCATTCATCATTTTCAGCACAGAGAGGTCAACAAAATTTTAGATTTCACTTCTGGGAACCTCTGAAGACTACTGTACTTTAATAGAAATTCACCTGCACATAGAGGAGTTGATCCACAGAAGCATATTTTGCACAGATGGAACACATTATAATATGAAATGTTGTTACAGTGATCAGTTTCTCCCTTCTGCAGAGAAATATGTTCCAGATAAGCTTCAAAAACACATACTTCAGCACCAGAGCAGATACAGTTGTTTATGCAGGTGGCTAAAAGAATTCTAATCTTGTTAGGAGTTACACCATAGATGGAATTTCTTTGAGTATTTAGGCCTTTATTTATAATCTTCATAAATCATCTCACCACACAAATTTAATTTGAAAAGCTTAAACTTGCTGGCAAAACCAAAATGCATATAGGAGAAGAAAAAAATTATTATCATGTGCACCAGCCAACTAATGTCGTATTAAAATAGTACTGACACATCTCCGGAATGAAAAAGAAAATAATTGATTGCTTAAAAAGTGAAGTAACTGGCATAAGGCTACAGCAGAAGCACTATGTGTTATGCATGACCATTCTTATCTGTAACTTCATTATGAAACACTGAAGTATTGATGTAACTTAAGTTCTCATTCAAAGGACACTGATAAAGATTTTCAGCATCTGAAAGCGAAGGTTTTTAAATAAAAACTTTCTCTAAGTTTAAAAGTATGCCATTTAAAATAAGTACTAATACTGAATCCCATTAAAAACTCAAAACAGAAGTTATATTAAAATGTGGTTATTTTGGCTTTTCTTTCCCGTTTTGTCACCCAACATGCTCCCCAACAGAGCTGGTGGTAAATCAAATTCAATGTTATAGGAAAGTTTCCCAAGTACCTGTGCATTCATTCTGCCTCAGTCTCCAGCCTCCAACTGATACTGCACAGAGAAGTGCTAAAAAAGCCAGAGAAGCTTTCATTAGGTTCATCTGCCTACTAGAGATATTTTTAGAATATATTCAAAAGCCTATTGTGTGACAACGGGGCAATGCAATGCGTGGCAGTATAATGCAGGTGTACTACAACTTTGTGACTCAAATTGGATAGGAAAAGAGGATAAAAATAATTTTTGTGACTTACATTAACATATAAAAGTTGGAACAAACAGAAAAGCTGAGACAGTTTTGCCTCTGTCCATTTTAGCTGTCGGCAAAGCACAAACATCTTTCTGTCTGACACGAAGTAAAGCATTGTCAAAAAAAAAACCAGGAAAAAACTTTCAGATTCACCAAGCAATTAACTATTTTTTCCATTTCTCTACCTACATTAAAAAGAATTCAGGTGCTCTTTCTTGCTTAAGTACTTCTTATCCTTCTGAATATTAGGTAACCAAATTACTTCAAAGAAAAAACAAAGCAAAACAAAACAAAGCAACTAATAAATAAAGAAATCATGCATGCCCTGCCCATCTCTGGTGTTTTCAAAAATAGGGGAACAAAGTAAGATGATGAAAATACCAGAAAATTATATTCTATCCACATTCCGTGTAGCTTTCTGAAACTGCTTTACATTTCTAGCAATTTGACTGGAAAAAAAAAAAGACACCACCTTTTCCTGAAACATTTAATTAAACAATTTTGTTTCCACTTAGAAAAGTCAGTCATCATGCTCTCTTTGTCTAAGTAGTTATTTTCTTTGCCTCCTGTCTAATTAATTTAATCTTGGCATATATAATACTTGAATGACTGCCCTTAACACATTTTGAAATTATGGAAGATAATGGACAATCATACTGTCTCTCTAAGGATTTTCCTGCATAGAGAAGATCATTTGCAGCAATCTAGGATATGAATTTATAGCACAACCATTACTTCTTATTAGCTTCACTTGCAAAGACTCAGTGCTCTGTATCTATGGGGAATTATGCCATATTTTGTGAGTGGAGTAAATGGTGTCACAAAAAAGTTATTTGTAGCTGGTAGCAAAACTTTTCAGAGCCAAGAAAGTCATACAATCATACAAAATCATAGAATCAGAGTGACTTGGGTTGGAAGGGACCTCTAAATGTCATCTAGTCCAACTCCCGTAAAATAAGGGGGAGTTGAAGCCTCCTTATCTCAGGGCACAATTGCCCTGTTTATCAGGATTTTCTGACACCAAATTATATATTCATGAAAGCCTTCTTAATGATTCTGGTGGGTCTGTCCCTGGCTTGGGGCCGGCTTGCTGCCACTGGAGATGTAACCAATTGATAAGCTCCTCTCGGAAGCACGTGTGTGTAAGACTGGATAAGTAAATGTACCCGGTCAGTCAAGAGAAAGAAAGACTATTATAGTTGGGGGTAGAGAGAGCCCGACGCCTTTCCTGTCTAGGGTCGACGAGGTGCATGCATGTGTGTGGCCGATTACTTTTGCCTGGGGAAGAGAAGGCACGAAAATAAAGGTTTCTTGGTTAGTCTTACAGTTCCTGGCTCAGAAACACTGACAGGAGTTGACGGCGACGGCCGCTCGGGAAAGCAGCTTAGGCTGCTGGGGCTTTGGGGTTGCTCTGGTGGCTTAGAGCCCGGGGGATGGCAAGGACATAGCTGGAGCTGTGGCTGGAGCTCGGGAGCACAGTTGCAAGGGCTGCTCTAGGAGTGCTTGATAATGGAGGCTTTGAGGAGCGGGCACTGATCCCACCTTTTTTAGTGTGCTCCAGCTCCCTTCTTCCGTTTCTTACCCTCCGTTTGCGTAGCTCCTCAGTGAAAAGCGGGAACAAGATCCTTTTTCCAGCCACATAAGGCTCCCTTTTATCTGGTTTCCTATTCCTCTTTCTTCCATCTTCTTCTACTTCGCTCTTGTACCTGCAGCAGCAGCAGCAGTGGACAACAAGAGGCAACAACCCGTCATGCCCCTTAATGACCGGTCTTTTGTCTGTTCAGCTCCCAGCTCCAAAGTGGGTTCCTGCTAGGGCTGGCTGTCCCTGTCCTTCATTGTGTGAGTCCCTGTCCCGAGCCCCCTCCAAGCAGTATCGCTGCCATTTCTCCTTTTTTTTTTTTTTTTTTTTCTTTTCTTTCCTTCTTTTTTAATTAGTTATTCTTTTTGTCTGTTTAAGTCTCTCTGCCACAGTCAATTTGGTTGAGAGACACATGTTTTGTGGAGGCCAGTTCTCCACACCTACATACACAGGGTGTGCAGCTGCTGAATATAATATGAATGCTAAGTAAGATCACAAGTAGATGTAATAAGAAAGAGGAAATATTAAAACCCAAAAGGGAATTCACCTGTTATAACAGATATTCTTATGTAAATTCAGAGATGACATTTTAATGGAAGATTGAAGTCTCTCCAAATGAGTCCTCACTATGAACAGATTTAGTGGAAGAAGCTTCAGATGCAGACTCTTCTTCCAGTGTGTTAGTTGTTAGTATAAAAAATAGTTTAATTTGTGAAAGCTTACTCCATATAGTTTTATTTTATCTTGATCTAAATGAGGCTAAAATGTTAGCTATGCACTGCTCTGGAACTAGGCAGGAAAGCCCACCTCATCTTTCTCTCACACTCGTATTTCTCTAATGGTTATAATATCTTATTTCTTATGTTTTCTTACGACAAGTACTACTCTCAGGTCTGTCCAAAGAGTTAGAATAAAATGATTGAGCCTCTGTTTCCAGGCTTAGGGAGAGCACAGAATGAGTATGGGTACAGAAAAAGGTTTATCTGTTATCCAGATATCTGTTAAATCTGTTTTGAAGTTTATGGATAAAAGAATATTTGGACTACTTTATTTCTTAAGAAAGGTAAATTTTCTGTCTGATCAATAGCTGTTCATGTGATCTGAACAGCCAGCAGTTCAATGCTTTCGGTTTGTAGCTTGTGACTTAACATCAGACCTAAACCGAAGTATGGTCAAATGTTCATCTGCAGATGATTGAAGAGGTGGTAGCAGAGTAGATTAGCATGGAGAAGAATAAATGAAGAACTTTGATTTTTAAGTGTTGTTTGAGAAGATGAAATATATTCTCACTGCTAGAATCACATCTGTAATAGAATCTCTGTGACAAAGGGAAAATGCTTTGTAAAAAAATCTAGGCATTTTTTATATTAATAACAATATTATTTATAATTTATAGTGTTCTGTATTTCTACATAGCTCACCAAAGACTCGATCTCACAAAAGTATTTTTATTAAGGTATATAGCTTTCCTTTTTTAAACAGAGTGAATGGAACACAACACTCAGAAGGATGTCATAAGTTTAGAAAAAAATTAAACTGAAGTTTTTATGTCTTCTACTATTGTGTGCATCCCCAGTGTCATTAAGATAAATTTACTAGTTGTTTAAATGAGAATACTCAGGTTGAGCTCTTCTGAATACAGGTTCTTCAGCTTATTTGAAGCACTGTATTTAAGAAAAAAAACAGTTTCCTTTATATAATTTATCAGGGAAAAAGAAAATTATAAAACATCTGAAAATTTTAGTTCAAAATTACAAAATTAATTGATGTACTTGTTGAAGGACATGATACTTAAAACTACTTTAGCATCCTTTTCAGTGAACTGCTGTATATATTTTGAAGGGAAGAACCAGGTCTACTGTACATGTTCAAATCAACAGCAATATATACATAGTCCTGACAGAAAGGTCAAACCATGGAGAGAGGTTCAATAACATGACAACCTGAAAGACTGGAGACTCGCAGGACATACAATCAAGTACGAATAATGAGTTCACTTGTCTTTTTTTATAGGAATCTTACAACTGTAATTGTAGGGTTGATTCTTCTTTCTCCTGGTTCACCTCACTGGATTCTGCATGCTAGGTAGCAGTTAAGCTACTCTCCTTGTTGAGTATCAAGTGACATATTCCTATATTTCTTATTTTAAATAAAAATAATATATTTGTCTTTCTACATTGTGCCAACATTAACTCATCTGTTATGTACAGAAGAAACAATAATCTTGGAGGCTTAAAAAAGCAGAAAACTGCATCAGTAATATGTTCAATGTGAAAGAGACCCAGGAAGAGTAAGGAAGTTTTCTTATAATTCTTATTCCTTGCCTAAGGAAGTATTTGTTTACTGGTATATAAAGCAGTCAGTTGTCTTTGCAGATCAATTATCTTCTGATTTTTTAATATACTCTGGTATTTTTCATATTAGGATTGGGAAACTTACAAGCCACATTTCTTCCTGAGTTTATAAAATAATATGTTACATTTTAGTACAAAAAAAATGAACTATATTCCTCTAGAAATAATCATTATTCACTTTAATAAGGCTTGGTTGTGCCAGTTGAATCACTATTTAGCTGTTGAATGAAGTAGCAGAAAATAAATTGTGTTAAAAGAAACTATGTTAATATAAATCATAACAATTAATGACAACACAAGACATTTATTTTTTCTGTTATGCTTAAGCCCATGCATATTCATTTTAACGCAAAGAGTCAGTAGAAATAACTTCTGTAGCAGTCACAGATATGCTGCTCCTTTTAGGAAGGTTACTGATCTTGAATAAAATGTATATACTTACCTGTACAGAGTATGGTAAATATGGAACTTTGATTTAAAAAAACAAAAAAAAAAAACAAGCCAGTAACAAAACAGGAAAAAAAAATATCCCAAAAGCTGTTGATAAACAAGGTGTCAAGAGTCCAGACTTCTGAATCTGGCCTATTAACTGAGTGGTCTAGTGATCCTTTTTCATCCATATCTGCTCATTTCTTGCCACAACTAGGAGGAGTATTTTCTGTAACAATCTTCCTTTAATGCCTGTATGTGCATGTTTAGGAGAACAGACAGAGGAAACTTCTTACTGTATGGCTAAGATATTTATAAGTGGATTTAATTTTAATGTTTTAAAAGAGACATGGCTAATATTCTCCTAATTATTTTAGATTTTTAGCTAAAGAATGAAATCTTTTTCTCAAGAAAATGGTGATATTTTATTTTATAAAATGACCCTAAATTTTAACCAAATGTTTAATGAAACTTTCTTTAAAATACCGATTTAATACATTATCTCATTAGGTATTTTTGAATACTGTTAAAAGCATAAGCATAATGCTAACATCAGAAAAATCTAACAGAAAACATCTCCAGCAGGGCACCTTCTCTAGTTGGCTTCACCTACACACACGCCAGGAACCTCCTAGATGGTTTTCACTCACCTGTGTTCTAGTACCAGTAGACATCTGGGAAATTGAAGCCCCACATGAGAACAAGGGCTTTTTAGAAAGAGTTCTTGTGTGAGATAAAAATGATTTTGTTATCCAGAATGTTTTCCATTATCTTTATTTTTTTTCTCTACACTAATTTCCTTGGATATACTCCTGTGAATCTGCAATTGATCTTCCAGATCTGCTCTTCCAGATCTTCCTCAACACTTTCCTGAGTTATTCTCAAACTAGAATATTAAGGATGCAAGAAAGTGAACTTGTCCATCAAGAATTATTTCTATGGGCTTCCCCAATGACACTTGAAATTCCCTGTTCACACAGTATTAATCAACTCACCTCTGCACAATATCCAGTCACATCCCAAATTCCAAACCAGATTTTATCTCACAAATTTGTATGAGGACTTTTACCTTGAGGGCACTGCAGCTTTAGTTCTGGATTTCACCAGTACTATGAATGTTGTCACTGTTCCTCCCACCTCTGGGCTGTGACCCACAGGGAAGTACTTTTGAGATACCATTTTATGTGAAAGCAATGGCAGCTAGGATGCAAAGAATGGAAGTGGTCACTGCATGCCGGTGTTCCTCAACAACTCCGTTTCAAATGCAACAATCTATACCTTGAAGCATCTGTTTGGTCTGTACTGCTGAGATATATTGGACCAAAAGGGGTAGAAGTGAGATTCTCCGGTAGAAGTGAGATTCTCCACAAACTGTAGACATTATAGAAATGTCATTATCTCCTCAGGTAAGTGCTCTAGGTCCTTTATTTCATTAATTGACTGCATATTTTGGACAACTGTCTGCTGTAAATACTCGTGGGCAATCTTGAGTCTTTTCTGACTATTTCCTAATTTTATTATATATGTATAGGTACTAAGGGATGATAAAGGGAGGTGGGGTGGGGGAAGAAAAAAAGGCAAAACAACTGAAGACACATCGCATCCCTTTTACTATGTCTTCCCACTCTGTCTAAATCAGTTCCCATATTGCATTCCTCATACTGCATAAAAAGATGCCTGCCATTTTCCCCAGAAAAAAAAAAAGTTGGAAGGGAGGAGAAAATAAACGCAGTTATAACTGAATCTATAGACCTACTTCCTTCCTGCAGGACTGTTCAGCTGTCTGAAGCTTATCACAGTAGCCACTGATCAAATACCAACAGGATCCTCTGATGATATTTGAGGATTAAACAGATAACCTAATTCACATTCTTCCTATGGAGTTTGGTGTCTAAGACTGACACTATTCTTCAGTAAATTCCCTCCTAGATATCTATAATTCTAACAGATCATACTCTCATTTGAGCTCAGTTTTCCCTTTTGAAATCTGTTCCTTAGCCCTAACATACCCAGAGGTTGTGGCAATATGCATCTATTAAGGCTCACTTTAATTATTCAATCCTCCCTTTCTTGATATGAAAACTAGTAAACTTTTCAAAATTACTAAAACTGCATATCAAAGGACAAAAATGTACACACAGCAAGAGTCACATTTGAACCTAATACACTGATTCCCTATCTATGTAACCTGTGCCTTTCACAAATACAGTCATAATTGCCTATTTCAGAAAATACCAGCAGGACAGTGGTTTTTAATGAAAGCTGTGATGTTAAAATTATACTAATTGAGAAAATGTGTAGGCTTTCAAACTATATTTATGATTTGCAAGTCTGTGAGACACTAAGAATCACTTTTCGTCTAGTTAAATGAATCAGGAGGTTCCTAGGTCCTTCTGAGACTTTGATCTCATGATATTTTGTATTTCTGAGACATGATATACTTCTTGAAATCACTTGTTTCTATTATTAAGTCAGCCTTGCTTTTGTTCTGAAATTATGTCACTATCAAGAATAAAATATATACTTTTTTATTTTAATTTAAAAATTTAAAAAATTAACAATAAAGAGAGTAAATTTTAACAGTAATTAAAAAAATACCCTTCTCTTATGCAAAACTAATCTCAGATTGGTTTTATATTGCTTTAGCAAAAATGCAACTAAAAATATGTGATTTCCACAAAAGACTTCAAAATCTATTCATGAATAACTGGGTTTCGCTTGTGAAGCACTTTAGGTAGATTCCAGATGGAATTATGGACATTCTGTGTTCCTTCACTGTTTTTCGAACAGTAGTGATTACTTTCAAAGAGTAGAGTAAAAAAAACACCTACTTGCTAATAAAAAATATTGTGTATAGGTTATGGTAGAGCTCAGTTAAAGCCATGTGCAAGTTTACCACAGGAAGAAGGGGTCAGACAGAGACAGGCTCCAGACACTGTTGTGGCCACACTGTTGTATGTGCACTCAAGGTGCACACAAGGTGATTAGACACTATAGCTCTGAATCCTTCTCCCAAAATAAAAACTATAGCATATCTTAGGCTCGACACTGGTGTTTCTTCAAACTCCCAGTAATATTCCATATATGTATGTATCATTTTAAGCATAGTTAAGGGTTACACAGTTCTGCATCTGAATTCTGCATTAAAATAATGATTGTCAAAGTTATTTTTTCTCATTATTAGAACTTTTTAATTAATAGCTAATTAGTGTTAGGAAATGAAATAATATCTTCAACTTCTTTATGCCTCTCAACTTTGAAAATTAATCCTACTAGTTTTTATTTCTGTATTTCTAATAAATAAAGAAATATTTCTTAGTGCATATGTTCTCCATTATATCTTTTGAGATAAGAACAGGTTTTTTGTAAAATAAGGGGGTTGGCAGAGAGATGACATGAACATCACTTTAACCAGGATTTTTCCTTTTGAAATGTTAAAATGAATTAATGTATAAATTACGTGTCTTGTGAATCATTCAACATCTGGAGAATTAAAAAAGATATTAAATTTAATTGCTGTCAGTGTCTATTCTGGGGACCATTACATCAATGAAAGTCAGCTTATTAGTTCAAGTAGGTTTTGCATCAGTCTTTAAACTACTCTAAACTATCAGAAATTCAAATTTTACCCTAATGTTTACCTTAATATTTATCCTTATGGTCAATGTTTATTTTAAACTTCAGAAACATGATTAAAGCTTAATTTTAACTGAATAAATACCATAGGATGAGCTGAACGTTGACTAGGTTTGCTACAACTGTTTCCATGGAACACAGAATAACAACAAAATTCTTTGTCATTACTTAAGCACTCACTATGATTGAGTGACAATATGAAGTGAATTGTTTTGCCTCAGTAAGCTATCTAACAAATAGAAATGTGCAGGGCATTCAGTATAGTCTCTTCTTACATTATGATATATGCAGAAACACCTGCTTAAGTAATTTTATGCAGATTTGCTTGGGAAAATAAAAATATGGTTTAAGACTAGTATGCGATCAAAAATCTTTTTCCTTTAATATTTGCTGGTTTTTTATTCATCTGGAAAACAATATGTGAAATCAGTAAATGTGAATTTATTCTTCTGCCTGAACACTAGATTTATTGATTTCTTAGCTTGACTTAATTAATTAATTAAATATAATCAAGTGGAGAACTTGAATGTCTCAAGTATACATCACCCTTTTATTTTAAATCCTTGAAGTAGCAGTACATAATGCTGCTGTTAACATGTTAGCTATACTTTGGGGAATAATGAAAAATTCAAAGGAATTAATTAAGCTTTCCTTTCAGAGGCTGCCAAGAAAGAGTTAATTAGTACTTTCTCACCAGAGAAACATTTTTAAGAATGTGTTCAAATTTGCACAACAGCAATTGAACTGAAGTATGCTACCAAGGTTTGCTTTATTGAAAAGGACGTAATTTTGGCATTATGAACAAAAGAAGGATTTTTTTTTTAAGGATTTTCCTTTGACAACTGCATTCTTATATATATTCAGAGTTACTACAATTACTAACAATTTTGCTTTGTCTTTCAGCAGAATGACTGTTTTCTAGTGAAAAAAATAAAAATGTCTTTTCTCACAAAGACAACAAACGCAGATTTTTCTCCTATGAGAGAGTAATGAGATTAAACCTGGGTCTTACAAAACTTTATTTCAAATGTTTAATTGTTTTGGGTATGCACAATGGGTGAAGTTAGTGAAAACAGCATTTTGTGAAGAAAGGAACATTATTGTGTGATAAGAGGTTCCTGACAGAACTTTTGCAGCCTCCCAAAGGCTAAATTCTTTTGCATAGCACTGCGGTTGTGTTCAGAGACAGGTGATCCATCACCTTCTCAGCAGGAGGTATGGGAAACCAGAAACTATAGGGGAGAAAAATCAGTAATAATAATAATAATAACAGGAATAACAGCAAAAACCCAATAATAGTGTGTATTTGCAAGTCAGGGATAATGTGTTCTACCTCACTGCTCTGCTGAGTTTGCAAGCCTCACAAGGTTGTATTTTGACACATGTTGAGATTCAAAACATTCAGCAGACAAAGGATAAGGAATGAGTACCTGGTATGACTTTCTACAAAATCTTTTCACAGACATCAGTGGTAAGTTGAATGTATATGATGATTTTTAAAAGAACTAAAGAAAAAAAGCCAACAAACATTCCAACACAGAAATAAAAACTTTTAAAAACAGTATTAATGCTACAGAGATGAAGGTGGATCATTTTTATCCATATTTTATTATTTCTATTCCCAGTTTCTGCAAGATACTGCAGTGACACCAGTGCACTTTTGCAAAAGGAACAGACTTGCATTCTATTTTATACTCTGAATTGGGCAGATCATGATTAGTTCTAAAACTCCACTCTGCTTTTATCTTCTATGTCAATATATCATAAAGCAGTAGAACAGCAACCTGATGAGTGTTATACATTCTTATCTACCTGAGAATATGAGAAAATGGAATTCAGGTCAAAGTAGGAAGAATATTTCTTTCCTTAATGGTTTCAAGAATATCTCCAGGAAATATGCTGCTTAGTGTTAGTTAATTTGCTTCTCTTCTGTGACTACATCGTGGATAAAAAAAATAACCATAAAGGAGCCTTAAAATTACCATTTGGTGTTATATTTCCCTTGCTTGGCATTAACGGATTGCTTCAGCATCTTATCCAGAGTGATATGAAGTTTTGAAGCCCACAAGCATTTCAGTAATTACTAGCAGTTTTACTTTTGCTGGACTGCCCCCTCCAGGGAAGTGATAATGAATGGAAAGCCACAGATTATTGTTGCAAATTAAACAGCTTGGACCAGAGACATGGAATGTTGAGAAATTATGTTTTCCAGATGTACAGTCCTGTGACAGTTTTCTTTGGTACATGACATTGTTTAATTTCATATTATTTACAAACCAAGCATATAAGCAAAAGAAACAAGTTATTTGTTTTGTCTCCAGATATTTTCAAGAGGTTAAAATATAGTTATTTCCTTAAGCAAATTACTTCTTATGTTAGCATATGTTCAGCAGACAAAATTTCCTTAATCCATATCAATTCCTCCAAATGCACTTGTTCTGACCACTTCTGGGACTTGAGACTTTTTAATAGGCACAATCAGTTCTGTTTTCCCTTGATATCTTTTCTAAAGAAAAAGTCCTGTGATTTATTTATAGTAAAGTAAGCCTATTAAAGTGTTAAAGGTTGAGAAATGAGAAATGCTGGTACACTCATCAAAATGTTTTTAGTTAGAAAATGTTACATTATATTTTATAAAGATACTAATTGAAAGGGATTATTTATAGTGACTGTTTTCAGATAGCCTGATTGTAATTTAACTTATTTGTATAGGCTGTTTTGGGGGTGGGTAGGTGGGAAACTGACTAGTAAGCACAGCTGTCTTGGTGGTAACATGCAGTTTCTTCTAAAAATCATTGCTGTATTTGTATGTGGTAACATCAGTACTGAGAGTGATTAGGAAACTAATCTAATGCATCTATGATTATAATAACATTTTAAAGACATTTTTAAAATAGTGCACATGGACATTTTTAGCTTAGTAGTTTATGGAATTGTGTCAGTGTTTGCTGATTTCACAAAGTGGAAAGTAGCTCTGAATATTCAATGATAGACAGTTCTCTGTCAGAGAACTGTCTATCTGCTTTCCTTTATAGGGAAGACTAGAAAACCACTTATATTTATTATGTTTGTATCTCTGTGATAACTATATTTTCCATAAGGGATTTAAAAAAATAAATAAATACTTCAGGAATTTAATTTGTAAGTGGTAAGTATAGAATATGAAGTGTCAGATCAGGCTTAACCTCCCTTCCAGATTTACTGCTGTAAAAGTTTTGGTGAAACTGATGGCTGAATTTATAAGGAAAGAGTTTGCATACTTTTGTCCTTCTTTTCATTAGCATTTGTTGTTCAAAGATATATAGGGCTTTGGTATTACAGAGAAATTGAAGAATGTTTTAACTTAAAAAAAAAAATAATAATAATGCTGAGTCAGAAAACTTAGATACTCAGAGAGTTAACCAATATTCTTCTAGTAAGAATTGTCATTTATTCATGTTTTCTTTTTAATTCTGAATTGTCGTGGGGTTGTTACTTCTGATCACTCTACCTTCCCCAGCTTTATAAAACAATTCAATTAAATCCATGGCATCTTGTTCCATGCCAGGAACAACTGCAGTGCAATCATACACCTTGTATTGTGATCACACACAAAACTTGATTAATTTGTGCTATAACCTCTGTAGGAAGGACAGGCAGGGGAGAGGAGGGGGTGTTGCTCCCTACATCAGTGACCAGCTGGAGTCCATGGAGCTCCACCTGGAGATAGATGATGAGCTAACCAACATCTTATGGGTTAGGGGTAAAAGGAAGACAGTGGCAGGTGATATCATAGTGGGTATCTGCTACAGGCCACCTGACCAGGAAGACCATGCCATTGAGGTCCTCTACAGGTAGATAGAAGCAGCATCTCATTCACAAGCCCTGGCTCTTATGAGGAATTTCAACCACACAAATATCTGCTGGAGGAACAACACAACAAGGCACCAGCAAACCAGGAGGTTCCCAGAATGCACTGACAGGAACTTCCTTCTCCAAGTGGCAGAGTGACATCTTTGTTGGTGATATGGACAGTGGAAGTAAGTGCACTCTCAGCAAGTTTGTTGGCCCTTCAGAACCAAGCTTCTATTCCTACAGCTGACTTCTAAGAAACAGATAATTTCCTTTATAAAACCTAGATTGTCACATATTAGAAAGGAATTGTGTGACACAAATATTATCCTGTCAAACCATATAATGGAGCACATAGCACTCAGGTTGTTTTTCTTTTTGCTGAATTCTTACGGTCCCTAATGATACCCCTGGGGAATAGAAACTACAGGTCCATCTTTTATCACTGACAAGAAACCATTCAGTAACTCTGATTTTATATTTGTGAAGATCTGTAGCAGTCTTTCAGGAAGCAATGCAGAATCTCAAATTTCAATAAGGGCACATGTCACTTTTTATTGTGGTATCCACACTACAAAAAAGGCCAAAAAACACAACAAAAACAAACAAACAAAAAAGGAGTCAAGAATTAACACTGATGTTGAAGAACAGCTCCTTATACTAAGGATTTTCATTTACATTCTGCAAAGTTATGCTGAATGAGAATACATAGTAATAATTGAGTTTTAGTTATGCCATCTGTATACAGCAGTCAAAATATGAGTCAAAGAATAAAACAGCTTGTCCCTCTTACCTCTGAGTTACCCTTGCAGGTTCCATCAAATTGCTGGAAGAACCCAAGACAATATCTTCTGAAGTAGACACACAAAAATTAACTTCTATTCTACAATTAAAAGAGCAAATGAAAACTCATCTGAAGTGAACAAAGTAATACCAGAATATAAATACACAGAAAAATGACTTCCCTAACCCCCTGAAAAGGTCAGTTACAGTGTTATCAGCAGTTGCTATAATGTTTTATTTGAACAATAAGAAAGCTGAAAATCATAAAACCAGTCCAGACATTTTACTCTGAGGTCATAATGATAGCATAATTTACCACTGAATTTAAAGTTTATATTTGCTTAGAGGGATTCAGGGCTACTATTTAATCATGGTTAGTGTTGGTGAATAAAACCAGTTCCACTCAGTAATATATATACTATGCATACACACAGGCATTTAAAATGTTTTTTCCTGAAGCTGAGAGAATTTCTAAGAAGCACTGACTTAAAAAAACCCTACAAATTGGACAGAATAGAGAATGGAAACCAAGTTCTGCAAACAGCTTGACAAGACTGTAACATAATCCACCAAAACTGAATGTTAAAATGACAATAGCAATTAAAAATCATTTTTTAAGAGATAGAAAATGATAAATAGATGTTACCAACCATATATATCAAGGATGACAGAGAGAGTTCACAAATCTAGTAAGGACCCTAGGATTTGAGGTCTTTTGCCGTTCTCAGGGTATGTCAAGAATTACTTCACAGAATACAGAAATTTTAAGAAAACTATTGGACTGGATGAAATGGTGTGTTAGAAATGTGGATTAAAATAAGAGTATTCAAGTCACACATGTATTCGAAATATTTCTGTACCATAATTACAACAGATCAGTGCTAATTATCTTAAACAAACAAAGAAAGAAAGAAATGATGTCACCATAAAGTGAATCAATATTTCCAAGAGATAAGCAATTTGATACATATGGCATGAATAGTCAGCTCAAAAGTGTTCAGTAGGATAAGAGAAGACATTTTTAAAGCCCACTTCTAATATGTTCTAAAAATCAAATTGGAAAAAAAGATTTAAGAAGCAAACCAAGGTGAAGAAAAAATGTAATGGGTTAAGTGGTCTTTCTAGATGTAATAGACTGATAAGGATTTGAGGTTGCATGAAGTTCTGATTAAGAGATAAATACTGTTTTACATAGATTAAGAAGTTACTGAAAATGAATTCCACAAGGTAGCCATCATAACGGAAACATCAGGAGAATGGAGTATAAGTCATGTATTTGACAAGGGCAGAACTACATCTTTTGTTAAAGATTCCACCAAAAAATAAACTCAGTAAAAATAAATTGCTGAGATACCAAAAAAATATGGAGTAGGAAACAAAGAGGCATCCACACTTAGAGATCTCAGTTAACTTGGGCCAAATTTTTGTCATCAAACACGAAATATTAATCTAGCAAGGAAATCACACACATTTACAGATTTTCCATGATCTTGCTGTATCTTATCACTGACTTTATCTTACCTTCTCCAAATTTGTGTTAACATACAAATTTTTAAATTATCTTTTTGGTCTAAGATACATGTGCAATGACTAGTCATTGTTAGTTTTTCTTGGTTTGTGGTTGGGTTTTGTTGTTTTGTTTTTTTTACTTGCATTCATTTATAGAGAATATTGAATGGTTTATAAATTCACAATACAGTATCCTTTGAGGACTTTTTCAACCACATAACGACTCTTCACCTTTTCCAGAAATATATAGTTGGTGTTTTTTTATCTGAAATAGATGCCAGACAAGTATGATATAATTCAAGGAATTCATATTGCATAAATCCAAAGCACACTTTCCAAGTGACTTTTTTTCCTAACATCTTGGATGTAGGCTCTGCTATATAGAAGAAACTGTGCTCCTGAAGTTTTGAATAAAAAATGCACCCAGGAAGCTTTATCCTAGCCTGTTCAAGGTATCACATGGGGACTACATCAATCATTGGGCCATTATTATATTTATGTAAACTTTACCTGATGATTAAAGCTGACACAGTAAGATGAAGCATAGCAAAACTGCTGAGCTCAGTTGAATAGGTCAACTTCATGGGGAATGCTGCTTGGTTGAATTTTTTCTTAAACTTCTCATTAAGTGAACTCTTCATCACACGGGAATATGTCTACAGAGAAAATTCTGCAGTGAATTTCTATAAATAAATCTGTAGAGAAAATAAGTTTATAGTGATTTTGAGATTGCCATTTAGATGTTAATATAAATTTTGTTGCTATATTAAGAAATGTAATAATCCTCAATATAAGAGTTTTAGGGGTGTGGTGAGTGGGCTAATTTGTGAAAATTTCTAAAAGTCAAAGATTTTAAAAAATTATTCAGTGATTTAGAAGTCAAATAAATATTTGGGAGGGGAGAAATCTGATGAAGTTCAACAAGGGCAAGTGTAGAGTTTTGCATTTGGGGAAGAAAAACACCAAGTATCAGTACAGGTTGGGGGCTGACCTGCTGGAGAGCAGTGTAGGTGAAAGGGACCTCAGGATCCTGGTAGACAGGAGGATGACCAGGAGCCAGCAATGTGCCCTTGTGGCCAAGAAGGCCAATGGCATTCTGGGATGCATTAGAAAGGGTGTGGTTAGTCAGTCAAGAGAGGTCCTCCTTCCCCTCTATTCTGCCTTGGTGAGGCCGCATCTGGAGTATTGTGTCCAGTTCTGGGCCCCTCAGTTCAAGAAGGACAGGGAACTGCTTGAAAGAGTCCAGCACAGAGCCACAAAGTGAGTGGAACATCTCCGTTATGAGGAAAGGCTGAGGGAGCTGGGTCTCTTTAGCTTGGAGAAAAGGAGACTGAGGGGCAACCTCATCAATGTTTACAAATACGTAAAAGGGTGAGTGTCAGGAAGATGGAGTTAGGCTTTTCTCAGTGATGACCAGTGATAGGACAAGGGGTAATGGATGCAAACTGGAGCATAGGAGGTTCAAGGTGAATATCAGATTTTTTTTCTTTTTGTCCTGTAAGAGTGACAGAGCACTGGAACAGGCTGCCCAGAGAGGCTGTGGAGTCTTCTTCACTGGAGACATTCAAAACCCACCTGGACACATTCCTGTGTGATGTGCTCTAGGTGACCCTGCTCTGGCAGGGGTGTTGGACTAGATGATCTTTTGAGGTCCCTTCCAACACCTAGGATTCTATGATTCTGAAGTTCTCCATTGTTTACAGATTCAACACAGCTGTTAATTTTGGTTTTGCCTTATCAAATAAAGAGCCAGGTGTAACAGTTACTTGACTGCTTTAGCAACTCTTTTGAGAGTGATTACTGGGACAAAAGGTCACATAGGTCCTGAAAAAGGGGGAAAAGGAAGACTCCGGGAACTACAGACTGGCCAGTCATACCTTTGTGTCCAGCAAAATCATGGAACAAATTGTCCTGGAAAATCTGCTAAGGCACATGGAAAATAAGGAGGTGCTTCGCAACAGCCAACTTGGCTTCACTAAGAGCAAATCATGCCTGACCAATCTGGTGGCCTAGAAGTAAAATACTAATTTAATTTAAATGAATAATGCTCTGGAAATGGACAGCAGCTGGACCTGGATTTCAATGAGTTTCCTAGTTATTTCTTCCAACAATATCACCTAAAGAGATAATTGCTTCCTTTATTAATTAACAAAAGCTTTCCATGTGCTTAATGATGCAAATACTGACTCATAATTAAAAAAAAATAAAAAAGTCCTGTCACTTGATGTCATGGTTTGAGCCTAACATGTGAACTCCCCCCCACACAGACACGGTGGGATGAGGAGGACAAAGGCCAACTAAAAGCTCATGGGTAGAGACAAAAGGCAAGGAGGGTTCTTCACCAATTAAAGTCATGGGCAAAACAAACTCAACTTGGGGAAAAATAATAATTTAATGTCACACTAATCAGATGCACACAGGATAAAGACAACACAAAGAGCAGTGCTTAAATAAGCTGCCTCCACCCCTCTCTTCTTCCCAGGCCCAAATTACTTTCTTTCCGGTTTGCTTCACCACTTGCTGCAGGGAACAGCTACCACCTCACCACTGACTGCAGGAAAACCTCTGCTCAGGCACCTGCTCCCCCTCTGTCCTAACTGTCCTTGGTATCTCTACTTCAGTGTTGCTCTCACCTCCCCCTCTCCTCTGTCCTGAGATCTTATATCAGTTTCCCCTTCTTTAATTGCAGAAAAGCATCCACCTTTTATGATGGGCTCTACCTTGGTCACAGGTGGGGATGGATTTTGGAGCTGGGGGAGATTCCAGCACCTTTTCAGATGAACCACACCTGGGACCCCTCTCCCACTACTAAAACCCACCACCACCTAATATGAGGTATTTCTGACTAAGAATACATCTTCCTCATGGTTCATCGTGTGTCAAGGAACACTACTATTTTGGTTAATAACAGGCAGCGTATGCTATCCATCTAGAGAAGTACCTTATGCAGTCTGTCAGTGCCTGTACTGTCCGCTATATACTTTCAGCACTTGAATGTGATTATCAAGAAAGACTCTAAAAATCTGCAAAAAGTCCTCATAACAAGCTAGGCTGGGTATATCTGAAGCATGAAAGAAATAATATGTGAAAATATGAGACTCTGCCATGGCTTCAGCACATGAAAATTGCATAAATCTGTAATCAAATATTTAAAATCTCCTCAAAACCCATTTACACTTATGCAGATATATTTCACACCCTGTCAGATATTTTCTTCATTTCTAGCCCTGCAGTGCAACTTAAAGCCCAATGGGAAATTTAAATAAACTGTAGAAAATGAATTAGTTTAGACCAAGCCAAAGCATTGCTATCAAAAGTGTTTTTAAAACCTTTAAGGTAACACCAAAATATTTCATTAGATCTGAAATGTGTGACTAACTGACCCCTCTGTATTGTTTTAGAATACTTAAATAAGAATTCTTTCTCAAAATGAAAAATAAATTTATTTTTTTTAAATGAAAGACTTAAAAAACTCCTAAACTAAAACATTCTGTTACAATAATTCCAATCAGAATGCTTTGAAATTTGCAAAACTTTCTGTTCTTTTTTAACAATCCTTCTGGAACTATTTTTAATTAGCAAAAATGTTGCCAAGTTTTATGCCTTTCTTCTAAAAATTGTAAATCATCTGTTTACATAAAACATGTGCTTATTTTTCCATATGTGATCTGTATTTCTGAAATGAATCTCAAAAAATCTCTATATTCTTCTAAACAGCTGAATTTAATCAAGATATCAATAAATGCTTGAATCCTCTTATCATCTTCTAGTTTAATTTTTTTTTTCTGGGGTTTTTTTTGTGTTTTGGTTTTGGTTTGGTTTGGTTTTTCTTTGTTTGTTTTTTAACTGCAGGGACAGGAGTGTCATTGCAGTTAAATACTATGACCTGGCTGGGATAGAGCTAAATTTCTTCATAGTAGCCAATATGCATTGGATTTGTTCTGGAAATGATCTTGGTAACATAGGGATGTTTTCATTACTACTGAGCAGTCTTGCCACAGAGTCAAGAACTTTTCTGCTTTTCAACCACACTAGCGGGTAGGCTGGGTTTGAGAGTGTGACACAAGAAGCTGGGAGATGACACAGCTGGGGCAGCTACCAAAGGGATATTCCATACCATACGATGTCATGCTTAGCATATAAAGCTGGGGGAGGTTGGCAGGGGGGCAGCAACTAGGGACTGGCTGGCCAGTGAGTAATTATTTTCATTTTTATCACTTATTTCTTGGGTTTTATTTTTCTCTCTTTATTTTGTTTGCTTTGCTCCCCGCCCACCTACCCCCCTTTAAAATAGTAACAACAACAATAATAATATCTTATAATTATATATCATATAATTATATACAGTATATTGTTATATGTAATTATATGTTATATGATTGTAATAATATAATGACAATAATTACTATTATGACAATATTTGACACTTTAAGCTTGACACTTTATTAAACACAATCAAATTATTTTGTTTAATGCATTTCCCTAAATAAAAATAATTATTTAGTTCTAATAATTTGAAATGCTGTTCTTTTTTTTTTACTCCCATTGCTAATAAAATCCAAAGCTGTTCCACATAAATTTTTAGTTTTGGGCAAACTACCTTTTTCTTCTGAAAATTCTTTGATAAAATATCTCTAGATCAGTTTCATTGTTAAACTGAAACACTGAATTCTGCTGGATTTTTGCTTTAGTGTGTGATTGCACATCCAGTTTTTTTTTTAACCTCTTCTGACATCTTGATCAATGTGAGGGAGAGAATTAATTAGAATTACATTTTTCTAAGGATCATAATCTGCAAGGACTCTGAACGCTTTGTGCAGTAGTTGCTTCTTGCAAAGTGCAACATCTTCACTAGATATTGCATTACAGTTTGGATTTAATAAAAAAAAAATGAGATATATTTCTGTCAGGACACTGCTAAGAATAATAAATACTTGAGTTCTTTAAATTTTAACCAAAGCAAATAATTGATATTCATTGTACTAAAGGGAAAAGATAACACTGTGACGCCTGATAATACAGAAAAGAAAATGCTTCTGAGCACTGTACTTTTAGCACCGTTTCAAAAATCACCATTTCTTGCATTCTGTTTTAAGTATTCATGCTGTTTTCATAAGAGTGAAAAACTTTTGTCAAAATATGATAGTAGTAAAAGCTGGTTCTGTTTTCTAAAGCAGAATAAGAGTTGGTGGAGGTTACCCAGTTGTCACATACGTTTGCAGCAATCCAATCATTGTTTTTTAAGAGTGTGTATAATTGCCACACTTTCAGACACAACCTTGAATTTCAGACCTTCTTTCCATTTTGCTGTTGCTCCCCAGCTGGCTATAACTGATGCTTCCCAAGAAGGGCATCTTTGCACCGCTTGGACATGTTTCCACTGGTAACACAGTACCAATGCCAGCTCCAGCTTTGGTGGCATTGACTTCATAACAGAAAGAAGCGATTCTTGCACAACTGTATCAATTACATTATAGCGTAAAATTTTCTACTATCTCTTGACAGAGAACAAATGAGGGAGGGAAACAAAGTTTATTTAAGAACAGTAATGGATATAAACTGGTTAGTTTGTCAATTACCATCTGCTGACATGAGCAAGCTCCATCACAGAAGTCAGATGCTGAATAATGGGGGCCAGAACACTACTAGTTAATATGTATCAGTGGCAGTAATAGAGCAATATCAAAGCTCCATGAATATTTCAGGAAAGGGTAGTTTGAAGCTACTGATAAACGGAGCAGTCCCATGCTCTTACTGACCACATCACATCAGGATTAGGGAAGCAGGACTTTTTTCCATCACGTGTAATTCTGGCATAAAACAGCTTAAAATTCTTGCAGAACCATTTCATGCTTCCGCATTTTTTCAAGAGTACAAACCAGGCAAAGGCTAAAGCAGAAGTTTCACTTCTTCAGATGCATGAGGTTTATATATTTTGGGCCAGGTGTTACCACTCCTACTTGAAAGCAGCTGGACATTTAGGGAAGCATGTTGTGGTTTTGGTGGTTTTTTGAGCAACAAACTTGAAATGTGCTCTTACTTTATAGCCCATAATGCTATTGAGTCCCCCCCAAAAGATACAAAGGCTCAGATCTATATTTATATTCAATGCATATACTTGCAATGAAACATGTATGTAGAACTTTTTGGGGAGGTAATTGCTAGGTGGATTTAAGTCCAAATATAACCAAAATAATTAAAATATCTGAAGGTGTACTGTTTCTATTTGTGTCCTTCCCCAGTAGTTTAGCAACACTGGATACGTTTAAACTACCAAACATTTATCTCAAACATTTTATTATGTCTCCTTTAGAAAGATTGTTAGGGTCAGTTGTAATTTTTAAGTATAACAGGTATAAAAGTAGAGCCATATTGCCTTGCTATTTTGAAGGGAATATACAGGTCCATTAATTTTATAGTTTTGTCTCTGAAAGGTCTCCTATTTTTTTCCAACTTACAAACAACATAAGAAGATGAAATTGAAATGACTAAATATTGCTTATGGGCAGTTTATCCATATAGATATGCCAAGGCATTTATAGAAGCAGAGTTTCTGTCTGCTGACCCTGAAAGAAAACTTGTTCAATTATAAGTCATTCCAACACACATCCTATGTTGCATTTGCTAAAGAGTTAGAGAGCCTCACATTGATCTGTTTGCTCACTGCTACACTGCTCTTGAAGGATGCACTGCAATAAGAGGCAAATGTCATATAATAGAACAAATTGTGTGTGTAAATCTCTGTGTACACAGATTCATGCACACAAAGTAAAAGGGAGATTATGTACAGAAATCTTAGTTGAAGAATAATATTTTTCCTGAAACATCATTATTTAAAAGCAGCACTAATGAGTGTCATTAAACAGAGCTCACTAGACAAATTGGCAGGTGTGAGTAACCATGATGAAAGAGTATTTGAAGCTGAAATAGTTTTCACCTTCTCATGGAACAGTGTAGTGTAGGAGCTGCTGGGACAATAAGAAAAATAAAAGAGGATCAGAGACATGACATAATTAAGCAAAAAAAGTAAAGGAATGGGATATAATCTTGCTTACTTGCAAGTATTTTCTTCTACTTAGTTGTAGAAATGGGGTTTTTACCCAGTTTGTAATTTGTTAATTTAAAAATTTGTTAATTTAAAATTAAAAGGCTGTTACGCCATAAATGGATGCAAAATGAGAGGTATACACAGTTGTTCTGTCTCCTGCTGTCCCTTCTGCATCGGGTTATTTGTAGCTGCACTCTTCTGTTTGCTATCCAACACTTAGTGATGCTTTTGAGAAAAACCCACTGTTTGGTGGGGATAGCAGTTTGTCCAGGAAGAAAAAGCTTAATTGCTCCAGGTTTGCCAGCTGGAGAGGCAGAAAACCAAAGGAGACAACAGTTCATCAACAGCAGACAGCAAAACAAAGAAATGTCCAAAAGAAGTTGAAAGAGAAGTGGTAGGGCAAAAGCTGGTTCTGCAGAGCCTGACAAGCCTTTTGGTTTATATTTGTTGTTGAAATTTTACTCTGTAAGAAAATGTATTGTCACATCTCTGAGAAGTACTGCAATTTATAAACTAACCTTGCTGCACAAGCCAGTCCTGTGACAGCCTGGTAGACATCACTGTCAGGGGAATATTTAGTCTAGTAAAATAAAGTGTATCTATGAATGATGGAACTTAGATCAGTACATATCATATGCTATTATTGAATTTAAAATCTTAAATAATCTTCATCTTCTGGTGTTTTCTCACCTTTCACATATTAATGGACTTTTGCTAGCCATCCAATATATGCATATTTAACTTTTCTAATCTTTCTTCCTAAATAACCCTTCCGCTTCTCCAATTGTTTTAAATCCTCTTCCCTGAAATCTCTTCAATATTTGTCTGGCAACCAGATGCCCTACAATTAATGCAGTATTCTGAATATAGTCACACTACACTATTCAGAAATTAATATTCTCTGTAGTAAGACACCTTTGATAATTTAGCCCCAAATACTACTAATCATTGCTTGCTGCAACCATCACCATGACAGTCTTCATTCATTATTGCTTCCTAGATTTCTGAGATCTTAATTCTGAAAAGACCCCCACAGTGCTGAGCATGGAGTATAGAAGTGCCGCACTCTGTTACTACAGCTGGATAACCACTGATTGGGGGGCAAGATGTGAAGGTGGCGACCCATTAAGGCTGCAAATTTGTTTCTTTATCCCATTTGGGAACTATTCAGGAATGATGGAACAAGCAGTTCTGTTTTCATACACATTTCCAGCTGTTACTGAGCCACCAGATATTTGCTATACCACAGGGAATGATAACTTATCAGTGCAAATATTTTTTTGTAGCTGTCACTACTTTTTGTTACTAAGGATTCATATTTTTTTGTTTTCTGTGAGCAATGGGTTGGTAGCTGCCTGTAATACCCTCTGCTCCAATATTCTACTATCTTTCTGTCAGCTTCTGCTGAGAAGATGCCCTAAAATTTCTCTAAATCTGACACCTAATGATTAACTAAACTCCTTCAAAAACTTAGTAAGTTGTACAATTATGCATTCATCCTACTTGCATCCTACTTGATCCTTTTGTCAGCAAAAAGTAGATTTGCCTGCTTGTGAGAGCACATAGACTTAAGCACCAGTCCTCACTAATCACTCATAGGTATTATTCTTAATATCGTATCTCTCTGTATATTCTTACTAATATACAACTGAGTATCTGCAGTGAACGTGCAGAAAAAGCTGGGAAAACACCACTGAACCAATAGCACTTTTTTCAGTGGATTCACATATCAGTTTCTACAAAGCATCCATGTGATTCTGAAAAACAGACAAGCCAGAATATTCAAGTATATACAATACACTGTATTATATTCCCATTTCACTAATGAAACCTTAATGATACACAGCCTTGGACATCATAGCAAACATACTTTTTTAAAAGTAGCTCCTATTCATGTTAACAAGCAGATAGACTAGATTGTCTAGACATTAATACTTTATTATTTTAATTATCCTGAATTTGACACTCAGAGAATAAACTTCATATGTGTAATTTCTCAAATCCTAACTGAGACTCGGCTTCCTGAATCCCTTCCTGGTCCTGGTGGATGTCACTCAGTAGCCAAAGCATCACAAAAATGAGTTTCTTAAGAGAAATTCCCCCACCCTCACCTGATGATAAGTAAATTCTTCCATGTTTTCAGAATTGAAATGGATATTCAAGGTATTGTTCTTGTCCTGAGACAAAACTAACATAGAAATTAATTTTCATAGGTGTAACTTTGTCCATATGAGTTTCTTTGCCATTTTCAACATTTTTGTATTCTACCTTCCAACCTGAGTAACCCGATGAATGAACAAGTGCTGTCATAGCTCACTGAACTTTGCTGACTGACACTGTAGAGAGACTTCTCTTACTGTGGACATTGTGAATTTATCAATGAAGAGGATGAAGAAATTAGATACTATGAAGGCTTTAGCTGATCCTCCCCACTTCCATTTTCCTCTTCTACATTTCTCTTGCTATTCCACTCTGGTACTGACACAGCTTTGACTGGTGTGGAGTGTATTAAATGTTCCCTAAACCCTCTAAACTAGAAATAAATTCCTAAAGGTTATGTGCATTTCCTCTATCTTTTATAAAGCCCTGTTCAGTTACATCATTTTCCCCGTAAGATTCAATTAGTGCCATTAGCACAAATCTTTTTCTGCTTGGAATACAAGGCAAATATCCAAGCATTGCCTTCACACAGTTTTTCAAGTCTGATTCTTCTCTTTGCAAAAGACAGTATGCCATTTGATAAAGGATTGTTCTATTCTCAATACAATCTCTGTCTTCTCATTTGCCTTTATTAATAAGTTAGGTCTGGCCACAGTTGAGGAGGCAGTAAGATGCTAAATACTGATCCCAAAGACATCACATGTGAAATTAAAGCTGACTGGACACATTTCTCACACAGTCTAGTTCTGCAGTTGCTGAACTCTTTTGGCTAACATTCTCATTCCTGAAGATTTATATACTCAGTGACAAAATATACCTGAATTTTTCAATGGGACACCAACTGCACCCTGGCCTACCTGGGTTACAAGCTGGAAGTATTTTGAATATTTACGTAGTTGGAAGCCTTTCTGCCTTTCCAGCCACATAGAAATTATTTCACAAGTTTGCATTCTCCCTTGTATCCAGTTTTGCTGCAAATAAAAAATTAATCTAGAGGCATCCGTCCTGCAAAACTGATTTCAATCAAGAAGAGATTTGTGGCTTTGTGTAAGCAGGGTTAGGTAGGGAAGGGATTCACAGTGTTCATTGTGTTCCACATAGATGAGCACAACATGAACATCAGCTTCACATGCTGATCCACAGCATGTGCTGCGCACAGCTGTTCTTCTGTGAATTGTTTACACTTCAAATGTGCTTCCTGGTTGTCTTTATTCTGATTCTAGGATTATACCATTCAGTCCTTGCTGGTACCCTTCTGGGTGGAAGCTGAAGAAAAAACTACATGGCCACAAGCATAGTCTTGGAAGGCTTCCCCATTGTTGTTTTTTTTTAGTGGTTTTCTCTTTTTGTTTTGGTAACTAGAATATATAATTTGAAGGTGGAGGAATATCTTAGAAGTCTCAGTCTCAGTCTCTCAAATTATATTTACCCTTCTTGACTCCTCAGTTCATCTCTAGCCCATAAGTGGAAGTTCTTCCAGGTAGTAGCCTAGGCCACAGAGAATAAATTCTATTAATTCAGGATCCCATTTGCATCTTTCTAACATACTCATACTTTTATTTTTAGGTTTCATCTGTGCTTTATAGAATTTACATCAGCAAAAAACTGCTTCATTTTTCCACAAAATGTGAGCTTATGATTAACACTTACTGTAGTTGAAGAGCTTAGAATATGCATAAGAATTTTGCTGAACTGCAGCTTACCTCACAAAAAATGGATTTGGGAAATTTTTACATAAAATCTCTTTCTTCATATTTTTCAGTTTTTGCTTAGGATTCAAGTTCATCTTCTACATTCTAGTGCAGGAGTACACCTCATAGTACTTTAGTCTTTATAGTTCCTCCAAAGTTAATGCCCTCTGCAAATCAACAAAGATGTCCCGGCCCATGCTAGGGGGCATTGGAACTAGATGATCTTTAAGGTCCTTTGAAACCCAAAACTTGTTCTGGTTCTATGATTCTCTTTGTTTATTACCTTCCATCAGTGGTTATTCCACAGAATAATGTTTCTATACAAGGAAATCTCAAATAATTTTGAAAGAAGAGCTTTTATAGAATGCAGTATCAAATGTTCTCCTTAAGGAATTGAAAATGCATATCATACTATGCTTTTCTTTCATCTAGTAATTTTATAATTCTATCAAAGAAGCAATCAAGTTTATCTGGCAAATTTTTATTAAATCATTTTACTGCTTATCTCTAAAAATGTGAGAATGAATCCCAAAGCTTCTTCTCACAAACTTTTACCCTTACGAATTAGTAGATGTTATATCACAACTGAAAGTAGCAAGAGAAAGAAACAACAAAACAACAATCAACATTGCAATGTTCTTACATCATAGTTATTTTATAAGAAATAAAATAATATGGAAAAAAACTAATGATTAGGGCTTTCTTTTTTGATTCCGGAGATGCTGTTTTGCTAAAAACTTTTCAGCTGATCTCTGGTAAGCCAGTAATGTTTCTGAGCTCTACCTCTTCCTCTTTAATGTTTATGTTTAAAGTGCTTGAAAGTACTTCTCCACCTCATGAGAGAAAATCTAATTCTTGTCTAGCAAGCAATGCCCCTATATCTCTAAAATAAAACTTCTCTTCAAGTGAAAAATGTCTAACGTATACTACTATCATGAACATTTAGACAGGGTAGTATGTGACAACAAAGTAGACACTCGTACACGTTTAGATAGCATCAATCTAGACTTCATTTAGCTATTTGAAGTTTCAAAAGCAATTGAACAGCAGCAACCTGAGTTTGCTGGTGCCTATACAAGACTGGTGGAGATGCCTGAAATTAATCCAGCTTCCGGAACTCTCTTCACTGCAACCCCAGTCCTGTCAGTACTCAAGCTAATGTAGGCATGACCACAGAGGGTGCAGTTATATCCACCAATACTGAGCAATCGATGTACTTTGAAAATGTAGGAGACAGTTGTTGGGGAAGAACACAAACATATTGGCACAATACCACAACCTCCTGTGGCTGCTGTGTAGTTGCAGTAGGTGAGTATACACATCACAGAAAGCCAAAGAAAACTATGATGTCTGAACTGATAGAAAAAAGCCTCACTTATCTCACCTTCTGAAAGCCCCAGAGTAGGAAATTCAGAGGGTTAGCCTTTCACCTCTTGGTCCTCACGGGCAAAAGAAGAAGGGGAAAAAACACAACCAAATAATAAACAAACAAACAAAAAAAAGTAAAACCAAACAAACAAAATAATCACCAAAATCCGCCCACCAAAACCAAAGCAAAACAAAAAAACACATAAAATATTTTTTTTATTAAATAAATTCACATACAAGTTTTAAAATCCTACTGCTTGTAACCTGATGTCTGTTTTTATTAATCCTTAGAAGAAGTGCAGTGGAGTAGTGACAGCAATAGGAACATAAACAAAATTAAAATAGAATTTTTTGAGCTTTACAGTGATATAATTCAATGTTTACTACTGAATCAATAATAAACTTGGTATTTTCAAATTAATTAACATTTTGGCCTAAGTGAATAGTACTCAAAAGATAAAGTTGAAACATTTAGTATGAAGTTGAGGTCACTAACAAGAAGATAAAAGCAAGGAAAGAAAAATTCTTCTTACTTATCACTGTTCTGTATGTCTTGACAGAGACATAATCTAAGCTTAACTAGAGACAATTCAGGAACTTTCACTCTATTCTGTTTCCATGTTTGTGAATGGAGTGGTCTTTTTATTGAATTCAGCTCTATATTCTACATATTCCTAGCACAATTAATGACAATTACATCATATTACTTGCTGTTAATGTCTCTTGTCATGTCTGGGCTATATAATCTCATAATTCCTCTTCTATAAGTTGGCTTCTCAGCTAACCAATGATGGTGTGTGGCCATACCTTAATTGATATGATAACCAGTGCTTCATTCAAGCAAAATAAGTATTCCAAATGAAACAAAGACAACATTGGTTTAAACATTGTTGTGGAATGACTGCAAATGTTTCTTTCAAAGAATTGTTTGCCTTTTGGACTGGAAATTAGTTCACATACTGCAAGAAGAGTACTTATTGCACTAATGAATTCCCATTGTTGTAATAAAAGGAAAGGAGCTTTTAATTTACTCATATTTAATTGGTCTATGGCATAGCAGGACTTAAGTATTCAGCAGAAATTAAAGCCACATGAAGTTCTTAGAAGTAACAAGATACAATAATAACAGTAAGATAAAAGGTGTAATAAGAACACTGAACACAAGTGGCCTCATGGACAGTGATGAGACTGAAGAGCCATCAGGTAAAATGTCTGCCTACCTTCAAGCTGTCTAGTATTTCTTTCAAATGAAATCCTAGGTAGTTTTTCCTAATATTCTGTTATCCTTACAATAAAAAAAAATAAAAAAAAATTCCAATACAAAATCTAGTTTTTTTGCAAGAAAATATATTTCTCCTTGCTGCATTCCCAATTTAAAGAAAAGACACAAAATTCCCATCATACATGGCCCTCTGAATTTCTCATTCTTAGAAAAAAAAAAAAAAATCTATTAACTACTGATCCTAAAATCAGGGTAAACTGAGGAAATAAACTTTCTTCATATATAATGTGTTAATAAACTTTCTTCATATATAATGTGTTCTAAGATGCCTATAATTCTCACTTGTTTTAGCTTTCTGAAAACCTGGTTCCTCAACTGCATACAGAATGTCAAATGAGATTTTGTAACTCCTTGATCAGTAGAGTACAATAAATAACCTAGTTTCTCACATACAACTCATAATTAATACATACTGGATTAAATTTGCCTTTTTTATACATAGTTACTAATGTCTTCTATTCAGTTTATCATTCAATTCAATGCTCAAATCTTCTCTTGGTGTTCTTCTTAGATTGTCATCTTGATTTATGCAGTGAATTCTTTCTTCTTAGTTCAGCATATTTTCACCTTTAATCATGGAAGAAATGAAAAATCTGCTATGAATTCCCATACTGTCCTCCACTGTACACACAGCACTTCCAGCACTGGTGTTTCCAGCACAGTCAGTGCTTTTGTGTTATCCAAGAGACTAATGAACAGATTACAGCCAGACTAAGGAGACATGCCAGGGAGAACCATCTATTTCCAGGCCCTTCAGTTCTCACAAGAACCAGATACCATTACATTCTGAGTTTTTCAGTTAGCTGTGATTTTTTGTGTATCAATTTTTTCCAGACTCCTTATAGATGAAAAACCCTTTAGCTATTGTCTGGTCACCTTTACCATAGCATCTGGAAATGGTGAAAAGCTAATTCATTTCAGTCTTTGGCAGGAGCTCAACTCTCCTAGCACTGAGAAGCAAAAAGAGGGTAAGAACTGGCTGTTGGGACATTGGAAAACTAAACTGATGCCAAGAAGTAGTCAGCATAACTCATATTTTATTATTATCAGAGAATCACAGCATGCGGGGTGTTGGAATGGATCTCTGGAGAACATCAAGGACAACCCCCCTGGCAGAGCAGGTTCACCTAGAGCAGGTTGCACAGGATGGCATCCAAGTGGGTTTTGAATGTCTCCAGAGACAGAGACTTCACAACTGCTCTGGGCAGCTATTCCAGTGCTCTGCCACCCTCAAAGTAAAGTTCCTCCTCATATTTAGATGGAACTTTCTATGTTCAATTTATAAAAAGCATTTATAGGAAAATTTGTGTATTAGAAAAGAATTCATTTCTTTTGTGACATATTTAAGGAGATGTTATTTTTGCAAATTGATGGGTTGTTGTTTGGTTGTTTGGTTTGTTTGTTTGTTTGGTTGGTTGGTTGGGTTTTTTGTTGTTTTTTTTTTTGGAAAAGCTCCTCAATTTAAGTTGTAATATGTTTTTATTACCTTTAATCTAAGTTTTTTTCTTTTCTGGAGATTTAATTTTACTTCCTTACAAAAGATAAAGCAAAGAAATGTGACAACATTACATATTTTCAATCTGTATGACAGCTAGTGAATGAAATAAATTTCCATGTGTTTTTCCTAAGTATTCTTAAAAAAATTATTTTTCTGAGATTTTCTCACATTAACATTATTTAGATGTAACTCCTTAGTCTTGCAGTTCCTTGCTAGCAGATTTCTTCTCTGTGTTTCTCTCTTTCCTGCCAGAAAGCAAATTCTACTCGGCTACTACATTTAGATTTCAATTTTGTAAATATTTACAACTCTTCCTAACATGGATGACTATTGAAATCAAAGGAACTGAACGCATCATTAAGGTGTGTGTAAGCACATGGAAGACAGAGGGCAGACTCACCACTTTAATTAGTATTTCAATCACTTTAAACACAATTTGATACATTTTTCAAATACTGTTGAATTGAGTAAGTTATCCATATTATAAATCAAGTGATTGAACTGTAACAGCACAGGTACAGACATGTGAGGAACATAACATACATTCAGATGAGGTAAACTAAATTAGCATTTAATAACATTCTTTGCACCCAGAATAAATCATAATGGATAATGGGGCAGTTACCTACCTTATTACCCAGATGTCCCATCAAATCAAGTAACTGGATAATTAGACTCTTAAATCCAGTCATGTATACCTTTAATTAATTGTTCTCAATTATTATTAAGTGTGGATATCTCCTACCACACACTTTCACCTACCCATTAGGAGCTGTTTTATGCTCATTGTTTATTCTGCAACAGATTTGGGTTATTCTGCCTGTTTATACATTTAAAACAGCTCATATCATTGAACTGGAACAATTCAAAAGCCTTTTTAACTTTCTTTGTTTCATCTGTGCTTCAAGAGCCTCAATCCTTTAATTTCCTGATTCCAATGAGTTATTTCTCAATGTATTAACCAGCTTTTGCTGATGTCAGTCATATTACTTTGCTAATTGCTTCATAGTTTTTAGGAATTGCCACCACATTGCAGCAGACAAAAGATGTAGATTTATTATTCCCTGCTCCCCTAAAAAAAAAGAAAAGTGAATCTTCATTAATGTCAAACTATTTTTTCCACTGTTGTTTTATAACCTCTTTGACTCTTTTACAATTTACTTTGTTTTGAATATAAAGCATGATTTGTAGATAATTTAAAGTTAGATTAGCTATTTTTCATGTGAATGAAGCGTAAGGAGAAACTGAGGCTTTTCCGTAGTGGATATTAGTTAATCTTTTGAGAAGCATTTGAGAATATCCATTGCTTAATGTATGTAATACTCTACACCAATATGTATTTAAATACCATGGTGACAGACTCATTAGCATTACCAAAGGCAGATACCTATACCAATTCCAATATTTTACATTGACATTCTCGAAGTTTAATGAGGTGGAATGAAGTCAACTCATACCTAAGTGGCAGCAAACGAAAAAAGCAAACAAATAAACAAAGAACCCCACAAATCAGTAAATAATAAATAAATAAAGATAAATAATAAATAAATAATAATAATAATAATCATTAATAAAGTAACTACATAGAAAGTAAATGAGGAAAGAGCAGAAGCAGTAAGAAAGACTGGCACTGTGAGCTTTAGTGGTTATTTTTAATGCCAGAGAGACTGGGGAACTCAAGGGGGACGTCTTAAGAGACCGAGATAAAGTACAGAGCAGAACAAGATGAAGGAGAAAAGAAAAGAAATGGCAGTTGGGAGGTTAAGTACCAAATAAAGTATTGTGCTCCCATAACAAGGCAACAGCAGAGACTTCAGCAGTTAAGATAAAAGCATCAAGCAAGATATTATTCTGTTTTTAAGATAGTTTGAAAATTGTCTTCTTCAGAGCTATACAGAATCTGAATATGTTTGGAACTTCCCACAAAGGCATATTTTGAATTTTAGTATGCAATGCTTAGAAAAAACATCACAAAAAGGCTTGGGAAATTTTTTACTTAAGCCTAGCAGCAGTGCTGCTGATAGACCATATACATTAGCTCAAAGTGCAGTGATTCCTCAAAATGAGGATATAATCCTGCAGAAGTTTTACACATGCATGCTACCACTTCTGTAGAGTTCTTTTTAATTTATGTGAGTGTAAGCAGTGTCAAACACCCATGTCAGGAGTTTTGGAAGATGACAGCAAACGAATACATGATAGCTACCAGCAGTTTAATGTTTCTCTGGTAATATAATGGATTTCAAGATGTTTCAATGCATTGAACCCAGGATCTAAAAGCATCACACCCCAGATCCCTCAAACATTCCCGTGACGCCAGCTCTGCTATTAGACATACCAAGATAGATTTAGAACAGCCTACCTCGTAGGCCTACCTAGTAAGGCTACTCAGACTCCCTGCCAGAAGCAACTGTTTAAATTAGATTGATTTCTGACTCCATCCCAGGGTCCCATAACCTGTAAAAGGCAGCCTGTCACAATTTTAGGTTTGAGGTCCACAGGAGACCCAAGAGCATTAAATAAATAAATAAATAAATAATACTCCTGCACCTACTTCCACTCAGAATTGACTTTTCACAGTACAATTTGAGACATCTGGCTTCACTCTATTTGGCTCAAAATATGTCAATCCAGCATATCAACCCGTTATAACATTTTTTAAATGTAAAATCATTATAGCTTAGAAATGCAAATACATTAAATATAAAGGTGTGTTATATTGCTAAACTGTAAACTTTTCCGATTTGTTTAAATTTGGTTATGACATAATGTAATGACTGAATAGCGTTGAAACAAAAATCCAGTGTTGTGTTTCTGAGTATTTTACTTTGTTTACTGTTCTCATTTTAAAGGAAAAGACAGCTACTAATTTTGTTTTATTTTAGTTTTTATTACTTCTGTTTCAGACCAAACTGGTGGTCTTTTCAGCCAGGTAGCTACATCACCTTTCCTTCTTGACAGAGAATTCTGTAGTAGTATTTTGAAAGAATTTCTGGGAAGCAATTTACAACTGTGTGCCTGTAAATCTTGTTTTCTCCTTGTAGTTATTTGATCATATCCATTTCACTGTGCAGATGTCTAATTGCTTTATGATTTAAGGTTTTCCCTGGTTTCTCTGACCACTGAGAGTTGAAATTGGACTAATAAACATATTAGATAAAGCTTTTATTTGCTACCTGAATGAAAGGATAATGGCTCTACTATGAGCACAGATTTCTTATCTTGTTGCTTCAGTAAACTGGTATGTGAAAATTTTACCTGTAGAGATCTAAGCTCTAATTCAACAAGCAGTAAGTACTTATCTAATTTTCAGCTTGTGAGTAGTCCCAGTGAGGTCCTAAAATTGTTTATTTTAAGTATTAATTTGTCTCAAGCAGATATTATTTGGAATTCAGTATGAAAAACAGGGATTCTACAATGAAAGGAGAGGCAGAATGCACTGTATGAAAAACCTGAGAATAAAACTGTGCTTTCCAAGACTAATTTATTAATCAAAATCCTGTGCTCAAAACAGGAAATGCATTCAGGTGAAATAAACTTTGGCTTGAAGGTTTTCAGATCTGGATTTAGGTTTGTTTTTAAGAATTCTATCAGTCCCTCTCTGTTGACTACTGAATCTGCTAAAAGGTTGCCATAGAGATAAGCAAGAAATAAGAATGTGTAGCCTGTATGAGAATCAGGCATAAAAGGTATTGTGAAGGATCAGGTATTTCCTCACACGAACATGAAATGCCCTTTAGGTCAGCAGTCATAACTGACTGCTGACTGCATGGCTGCTCCATGTGGCACTGAACCCTCTCTTGCTGCCTTCCCTGATGCCCCGAGGGGGCAGCTGCTGCAGGAGAGGAGCCTTGGACACAGAAGAACGGCTGCAAGGGTGGGACAAGGTCCCGTCTGATTGGCTGAAAAGCCCGGAAATACAAAACCGGCCAATGGGGAATGAAGGAAACCTATAAAGAGACAGCATGGGGTGCTTTTCCCTCTCTCGTGCTCCTCATTTTCTGTGCGCTGTTCTGCAGACACTGAAGGTGCCGCTCCTCACTTCTCAGAGCGGTCCCGAAGCCACCCCTGCCGCCGTTTCCTGCCGCCGCTGCTGCCGCCGCTTTTGCTGCTTGCTTTGGGGGGGTGACCTGCGCCTTGGAGTGTCCACCAGCCTGAGGTCCCCCGCTGCAGCCTGAGACTGGCTCACCTAGTCCCGGCTCTAGCCTGGTTCTGCTTTGCTCCGGCTAGACCCAGCTTGACCCAGCTCGTCCCGTCGTCACCACAGCGTGGTGAGACTTAATTCCTGCTACCCTTGGTGCTAAAACCAGGTTGCAGGGGAAGGCATAATCCTGTCTTACTTGCACTCAAACCGCTACCCTACAAGGGACAAGCGTCGGGCATATCCCTCCTCCTCCTTCCCTCATTAATAAGTAAATAAGGTGTGTAACTAAGGTGTACCCATATATAGGTATTAAGACATAAGTTCTTGGTATTTGGTGCTTAAAAGATATTTCACAGCTCGTATGTGCTTTAATTACCCCTTTTGAACCACCTGCCTCAAATTGCTTGGTTTTCCCCACAATAAACCGTGCATTCGTAAATTCTAATTGGGGATTGACTGCTGTTATTGGAAATATTAGTAAGTACTGAGCAAGTTGCTCACTCGAAAAGTCAGTGCTGAAGCTACTGCTCTTCTGTGAGAGGCAAGCGCCATGTGCGGACCTCTCAGCAGATCCTGACAAGATAAATACACTCCAAAAAGGAGATATAATAGGTTGCGGATCACGACAGGTATAGTTTTAGACTTCATTAACTTTTTGTAGTTCTTCCCTTCACCATAGTTTTTTCACCAAAGAATGCTGACATATACAAAGAATCTTGTATTTCTAGATATCATTGGTAGAATGAAGTGTGTCCAGTTCTCTGGTTGTTTCAAGAAAGCATACTGTGAAGGGATACATACCTGAAGCTTACTGTAAAGAAGATTGAAGGGTTCTTTGTGCTTATATTCTCCTATCAAAATAGTTGGGACTTTTCACTTTTTTTCAGGCAAAGGCAGGATGCAAAGATTGAACTTTGCTATGAAAAAATACAGGAAAGGTGGTTAGATGCTGCTTTTCTTTTGACAGTGCTTCATTACTAAGACCTTCCTGTGATCAGCTACAGATGTCAGGACAGATGTGTCTTCTTGATTTGCAATTATCATTTGTATTTTCCTGTATTTAATTTAAACTTCCCTAATTTTTCATACTTTGACTACAGGAGAAGGAACAAAATAATATTGAATAATATTTCTTATTTCAATGCTCGGTTGGTGAATCTTGCTCAAAGTCAAATTGATTCTCTGACAGGAATTAGAAAGCAAACCCCACATCTCACTAAACCTCTGGTAATACTAACCAAAAACCAAAAAAAACTGAGCCAAAAAGGGATTTTTTAATTTTTTTTTTCCCCTCTGCAGCATTGTTTGACTTCTAGGATCATCTGAGTATAGTTCACGTAATCAATCTTTTGCCATTACAGATGTCTGAGAAGCAGGTGCCACTTCAACTATACCCAAGATGCCTGACGCTCATAGTTGCACATTTTTGTCTCCAAGCTTAAAATATTTCATTTTCATTAAGACTGTTGCATTCAAAATAGAAGTTTCTGTATTAATTTTATTATGTGATCTATCGATCCTGTTCAGTTGCCTGAAAATGAAATTTGAAGGAGCTGAAATCAATAAATATAAACCTTGTTTGAAATGTGCTTTGAAAATCCCAGCACGCTAGAAGACATTTCTGCTGCTGTCACTGGTGGTTGACATTGTTCATTTATGAGGATAAATAAACAGTTCAAGCAGTTATATTACTTGAAGTGTCTTTGTTGGAATAAGTAATTTTAAGGATTTTTGTTGGATTGTTAGGTGCAGATATTCACAACCATTTTCTGCACTTCAAGGCAGTACAAGAGCACATCTTGACAGCATTGTCCTGGATGCATATGAACTCTTAAGAGGGAGAGGAAATTAATTGCCTTTCCTTGCAGCTAAACTAGACATGTTTGGAGGGAAATACTTCTGTACTTTGGGGTAGGACAAGCAGAAAAAAGAGAAAATTAGAAAGTATACTGAGAAGGACAGAAGCAGACACAGCTTCAGTCTTCAAAGTAAGGGAAAGAAGTACTTCAGAAAGAAGGTGCCAAAGGATACCTGAGGATAGAGTTTGGTGGAACCAGTAAGGTTCAGTCAGCTGCTGATTTAGGGAAACTTCAAAAGAAAAAAGATACATTCTGCAAAGACAAAGTGAGAGAAAAACTTTGCTTAATGTTTTTCTATTTATATTGTCTCATTCTGAGTATTTTTACCCATTTTGAAAAGTTTCTGCTTGTAGTTTCTGCTCTAATAAAACAACCAGTGTACAGAGATCAAAAGTCCCCTGGTTATTTGAAATTCTCAGAAAGGTTTACCTCCAAGGTTTGGTCAGCTCAACAGTCATCACAACCATAAAACAAACACTAGCACCAGTTGACTTAAACACACCGAAAGGCTTACTTTGTTCTCATTCAGAGAGTAGTTCACATTGGAAATAATTTTAAAACAACAACAAAAAACAACCAAAACAACCCAAAACCCACAAGTATTTACATGTTTATTTTTGTTTATTTTGTGCAACTTGAAGGGGGAAGAGGCAGTGGAGTTGGGAATGAAGAAGTAAAGTTGATTCCAAGGTATTAAAATAATTTTCCCCAAATCAAGTTTGTTTTGCATATCTTTCTATAAAGCTGCTAAACAACAAGTGATCTGAAACCCAGTGTCCAAGGTCATGTTATGCTTCAGTTGAAAGATATTTAAGGGGCTTGTTTTCTTTACAATAGTTGCTGGACTGAAGTAAAGCTAGGTTCTGATAAAACATTTTCCTTTGCAAAGCAGCATGCAGAGGGATACGATGTTTTCAGGACAAAGGTTCCTGAGAAAAAAATTAATTTCTTTCACATTTATTACTGAAACAAGGTAAATGCTTCTATCTAAATGTTTACTTCTTTTTGTTAATGAAAGGGAAAAACCTTTCTATCAGGTGTCTCTCTCATTTTTGTTGTTGTGGCTGTTTCTGCTGCTTTTGAACATGAAGTGAAGTAAGGTGAAGAGCTATGTTTACTGGCTTGTAGCAGACAAAAGGTAAGCAGGAAAGATTCACAGGAAGAATGAACTTGCTCTTCCAAAGATCAACAGCAGAGCATAACAAGCTTATTTTTGCTTTTAGCATTAATTTAAATATATAGTAATGTGATTTTTTTGTTTGTTTGTTTGTTTGTTTGTTTGTTTTTTTGTCTTGGACTAATACAACATGAAGCAGGAAGGTGATCCAGTAAACTAGCAGGTTTCTGGTCATCTTAGGTATTTTCTATTTGTAATGCAAAATGGAAGTTTGGATCTTTCTTTCAAACATTCCACTTGGAGAAAAAAAAAAAAAAAGTGTTTATTAAACCTGTTACTGAGAGATAGTTCTTTCAGCTTTTTGAAAATTTTACCCAGGCATTTTCTAAATTGTGGTAACTTATCTGAATTCTGGGCACTCTCTGGTTCTCAAAACATTTGGACATTACAAACGCACATATTTACAAGTACATTTTCAAAACACTTGGCAATTGATCTTTAAGTCTTTTGTGACCTATCCGAACATATGTCATTAATGTTACTGATTGTTACTATCCTGCCAATTTAATATTATTTTTTCTGAAATGTCTTATTCTATTTTACTTTGTGATAATTCTGATAGTTTTCTTCTCTAGTAGTGTCAAATTGAGAACACTGGGAACATTAATCTCATTCTCACAAGGGAATGGATTGACAATAGCATTCTTTTAAAATAGATGAAGTATATCCCATCCTCTCAGCAGGCAGGAAAAGACCCAAGCAGCACTAAGCAGAAAAAGAAGAAATAATACATGTGAAACAAACAAACAAACAAACAAACAAACAAATAAATAAATAAATGTATTTTTTAATAAACCCAGAAAAACCCTGAACTCTATTATTTTTTCACATAATTCTAGTTTTCACAAAATTTATACATGATGGTCTAAATAACAAATACATTCCATAAAAGAAGGAATCAAATAATTTTCTAAATATTCTTTCAGAAAGTACCCCAAGCTATGGTTATTTGCACTACACATTTCCTTAAATACAGGCAAAACTTAGGGCTTGGTTTCATAAGTACTCATTTAGATAGGCAGATCTCAGTGAATGACTCATGAAAATAGGCTTTGGTAGGAGTGTTAAAGAGAGATCTTTGCAAAGCAGGCCCTTTTTTTTTTTTTTTTTTTTTTTTTTGTGTGTGTGTGTGTGTGTGTGTGTGATGACAAACCTGTTTAAATTAAAATCTCTTCTTACGTTTGTATCCATCTGGATACTCCGCTTTCTCAGCTAATTTTTCTAATTCTAAAGGCAGTATGGCATAAATGTCAGTTTTAAATAACTACTTTAAAATACTATTAGCTGACTATGGAAGAAGAAATCTGAACTTAAAAGTTCTCTAGTTTGCATAAGTTGTAAAAGTTAACCAATTATTTGGAGAGATAACATGGCTGATATAATAACTGGTTATTGTCCTCCCCCCTCATAAGGTATCTAACACCACAGTTGATTTTATGGCTATGATATTCTTCTATGGCTGACTGAACATAAGCCTGAGAAGAAAACCTGAAATCTGTTCCTGAAGTCTACACTTTTATGAAACAGAGTTCAGGAAGTTCTGAAAGCCTTATGCTCTCGTGTTTATGTAGCAGTTTGTGCCCAGAGTGAGACTAATAGGTTATAAAAGTGAAAGAACAACAACTCCTTGGGTACCTAGCATATCTATACATCCAGCTGTACAATCTGCAGTAACTTATAGCTAATGCTTTTTCTGAAAATCATCAGATAAACCTAAGGGGTTTATAATGTTTTTCACAGTTAAGCATTTGTGATTTGTAATACAGTAGATTACTGTTTTAAAGTAACTATAGCCATCCTACTGAGTGGATAATCAAATAGGTCCTCCTCAACTTTGTTCTTCTGGATTTCATATAAATTTTTAATTAATGCCTTACATTACTTGAACTTTTATGCCATTACACGATAAATTATTCAGGTTTTGATGTTATGTTTTAGACAGATGTTAAATCAAAGAAGTTAACGATGAAACACATTTTTAATAAACTTGCTACTCTAGCTTTTATTCACTTTAAAAATAGTTTTGATTGAATTTTGGTGCTCATGAAAGTGAAAGGCTAAGGCCCCATTTTTCAAAAGGCTCTTTCTTGAATCTCTGACTAATTACACAGTTCTGTAGACATAATGAAATATATTCCATAAACAAAAATTGAGATAAAAGGAAAAAAGTGGCCTTGAGTATGACTCATCCTCCAGCCTGAAACACCAAAGAAATAATAAAGTATAAGACACTTCAGCCTGACAATCACATCATTGCCAGAGTCAGACTCAACACTTGAATTTTTTTTCTGCTTCTGTAAATAAACAACCCTGATAAAATTATTCACAATTAAAGTATAAAGCAAAACTTTATCCACCATTTTTCTCTGACTATTATGCCATCCAAGGACTGTCACAACTCAGTATCACCCAAGATACTCTGCAGAACTTCTCTGGTCAGTGATAGGACTGTGAGAAAATTCCCTCTCTATGGATCCAGGAGGGCTGGATTCAATACCTACAATAGCTTTAAAATTCAACATAGACCGGAACAAGTCTAGACATTATCTTTCAGATGTAAAGTTTTGAAATTATCTTCTTGCCTTTACTAGCAAGGAAATAATGAAAAACAATAACTTAGTAATTCTTGATCCCATGTATCATAAATTTGTTTTAGGGAGACAGAAAAGAGGGCAGTAAAACCTACAAGAATGGTCAGACATTGCAGGAGCCATATCTAAGCATCTGTATCACAAAGAATATCTTCCAAAGTACTCTAAAGATTTCAAGAGAAAAAACAATTAAAAAAATTAGAGGCCAAGTAGAAGTCTAGCAGCAAACACAAAGGCTTCTTCCTGGATGTAGGCACATGATGACTTTTTGATGTAATTTTTTACCTCTTGTGTTCAAAATGGGGTTTTTTTGTGTGTGTTCCTTTGTTACTCTCCACCACTGCATGTAATTTCTAAGTACCTTTTCCTCAGCACACGGAAGCCCATGTGTCGTGTTTCCACAGTGAAAGGAAAACACTGCTTAATTCAGTCTGACGACTGTTTAAAGTTCCTTCCATTTGTATTCCTGATAATAAATAAATATTATTGCTCTAATATTTTTTTTTTCATATTAATAAAAAGAAACTTTTATATGGGTAGCACAGAAATAGAAAATCTCCAAAAAACTTTCATTTTTGTTTCTAAGCATACAAACACTCTTGGTTTTGTATCATTAAATTATCTGACATTTTTATTTTGTATAATATGATCAGAGGGGAGCAAAGGAAAAAATCAGAAATGACCACCCATGACATTGGTTATATTAAAAACTCAGATGTAGATACAAATATTGCAACTTTCTCCAAAAATAAATTAGTCCAAAATTTATAATAATCATAATCTCAATCACTTTACACAGTGTGAGTTGTAATATAAACTTTATGTCTATGCAACAATACAATATACTTACCAAACCATTTATGGGCTGTGCTTGCCATTTTTGAGAAGTGGAGATGTTTAAAGTTTACATTCAACTTTGCAGAAAATGTGTTTGGTTTTGGCTTTTTTTGTGTATATATAGAGAGCATTCCTGAACTGTCAAGTGGGTCATCCGTCACATCTATCAGTGAAACACATTCTGATTCAGCTGGCAAACATGCAATGAGACTATTATATCTGATTTCCCACCTTATTCTGTTAGAACAGGCTGCTGCACAGAATAGAAAGGAGAAAAAAAGGAATGACAAATGGAAGATGTGGAAGATCATCTCACAAACTAATTTTTTTAGTAGTTCTATCAGCATGCATTTTGGTTCCCAAACAATGATATTTTTGCTAAATTTACCAGGTAGATGAAAAAAGAACTGACAAGAAATCTACAGAAATTATAAATCTCCTGCAATCTGATTAATGTTTGCCTGTACTGATAACTAGGCACCACAGATTTGAGAAGTCTGAAGCATTTTAATAGGTGACTTCCTGATTTTTGAGGATAATTTAGAGGAAATACTCTAAGTTCAATTCTCCTAACTCATCTAAATCCTAGCTCATCTTTTAAGATATATATATATATCTCTATATATATACACATACATATACATAAGTAATAGATTGCTTTCAATAGCACCATTTGTTCAAAGATCATCTATTATATTACAGACATTGGTTAGCTTGAAAGTATCCCTTCTCATATGCATCTTATAATAAGAAATAATTATGTTCATTTTCCCAAGACCATGCAATAAACTTTGCTATTTTACTCTGATCAGTTTTGTGGCTGCAGAACTACTTCAAAATGAGAATTTTCATGCTCCAAATAATCAGAAAGTAAAAAGTTGCAACTTTGATGGCAAATTTTTTTTTCATTTGAAGTAAAACAAATAAGCCTATGGGAATTCATGCTGGTATTACACTTTTGCCAGAAAAAAAAATAAAATAAATGTACAGTTACTGGGTAAAATTATTAGCTTTCTATGTTGTATTTTTGAAATATTGTTATTCATCAATGGAAAGCAAATGTCTTTTAATAGAAGGCAGTGAAAGTATAATAACCCGTGTGCATATGCATGCTCCTTTTGCACTTGACGTTATTATCAGTATTGAAATTAGATACACTGATTACATAAAATTAGAAAAAAAAAAAGTTACTAAGATTTTTTTCCTGAAAAGCTATTTTGTTAAATTTGTGAAAGTAAATATATAAATCTTGGTTTCCCTTATGCTAAACAGAGAAAAACCTACAACTCTTCATTCTGTATTACATTATCAATACAACATAAAATGAAATATTGATAAAATTACACACACATTTAATGTATTTATATATCCAGAAGCTGAAACATTTCAACCAGGAAAGCAAATCTGAAATAAGCTTTTTGATATTCTGAAAAAAAAAAAAATAATAAAAAAATAAAAATAGTACTTTTATAATTTCTTGAAAGTGGGATTTTTATTAATCATTTATATTCCATATCAGAGACAATTTCTATTTTATTGCATAGACTAATGTCATTCAATGTTGTGTTCTTGAATCTGTGCAGTCTCAGAGTAATCTTTGTCTGGGAGGCAGCCCTTCAGGCTATCTGGAAATGCAGATTGCATTTTCCCCAGTACAACAGAAGGTTGCTGTAAATTACACGGCATATTTCACTAGATCCTGAGCCTGGAAGTAGGTTGGAACAAAGCAATATCTCTTCAATTGCATACCAGATAAATTAGCTCAGTCATAGTAATAAGGAGCATCTTCCATCTATAGAAAATGACAACACAATGTGAAATGGTGAGAAAGCATATGAAATGGTCCAGAAATTAAAATAAAATATTTTTTGATGAAGAAGCAAATTGCTATTGTAGCTAACATTCACTTTCATATCTACAGTTATTTATTTGCTACTGAAATGTATTCAGGTGACCTTTCAAGAAAAAATACAGTATGTGCAAGTTAAGACCATTACATTTTAATATTTTCTTACAAATCTCCCTAATGGGTGGAGAATACCATACATTTTTACTTTAGTGAGCCAAAATTGATTCTATTTAAATTGTCTATGAACTGTGCAGTTTTGAGCAGATTTCTCATTGGATAAGAAGAAAATTCCTCCATGAAAATCAAATACCATTGCTGCCTCATAGAGGTTTTTCACTGAATACCATGAATTTAAGGACTATTCACCACAATATCCTTTCTCCAGGCAGTTATATTTTTATTCTTCTGAAGGGCTCATGACAGGCACTACACGCACAAGCTGTTGGAGGTGACCCTGAACTTGCTCAAAAACCGAAACCTTAAAATTCTGAATTTTTGTAAACTGAGAATTTCATATTTTTCTTCATCAGTATGAAACCAAATCTTGTTGCTGCAAGAAACTGAATGTCCCACTCAAAAGAACAGTGGAAAAGTTAGTGAGACTGAACATGAAAGCAGAAGATTTAGAGAATTAATCAACAGGAAACTGCAATACTCCATCCCTGAAGAAAAGGCAGGATATAACCCTGCTGTCTTTATTATCAAGCTTCAAGCATTCTCTCTCAGTGGGCTGAAACATTGTTTACTCTTTGTGAAGGACCAGGTATTTCCTTACACGAACATGGAATGTCCTTTGAGTCAGCTCCACGCGGCGCTGAACCCCCTCTGTGGGGGAGGGGGG
>NW_009953786.1:138156-143378 GCF_000747805.2 Chaetura pelagica | reverse complement strand
CCTGCCCGCTCTGCTGCTCGCTGCCGCCCGTCCCCGCTGCTGGGAGCCGCCCGCCTCTGCCGCTTGCCTGCCCGCCGCCGCTGCTGGCAAAAGTCCCAGCGCCGCCTGAAACCGCCGCGTTTCCAGGGTCTGCACACCTACGGTCCCGGAGCCGCGCACCGACTGCCGCCGCTTTGTGGTGGGGGGGGGCGACCTGCGCTTGGAGTGCCCGCAGCCTCTTTGCTACCCAGCTCATCCTACCTGCACTGCCGCGTGGTGAGACAATTCCGGCTACCCCAGCTTATAGGGGAAAATATAATCCAGCCATTCGGGCCTATCCCTCCCCTCTTCTTCCCTCACTTGAATAAGATGTGTAACTAAGGTGTACCCATATATGTTTAATGTGTTGTAATCACTCCTTTTGAACCTCCTGCCCCAAATTGCTTTGTTTTCCCCACAATAAACCTTGCTGTTGTTAGAAATATTAGTAAGCACTGAGCAGGTTATTCACTCAAAAAAGTCGGTACATAAGTTCCTGTATCCTCTGTGTGAGGCGATACCCACGTGTGGATCTCTCAGCAAATCCTGATAAGTTAATACACTCCAATAAGGAGATATAATAGGTCACGGATCGTGACACTCTTAAACGATCTACCTTTTCCACCCCCAGTTATCTGCTGGCAGGGTGCCTGGAGAGTGTTTAAGCCCTTCTGATCTCCATTTGCAAACGAACAGAAGTTTCTTGGATTGAAATAAACACAAATAAACCATTTGGAACTAAGGGCCATCTCAGAGGCAAATAGTGACAAAGGAGCTGAAAAGTACTGGCAGACAATATTTTCTGCCAATATTTTTCACACAAAAAAGTGGGCAGTTCTAGTGGATGTACATTTAAACTCATGGGTTTTGCTTCCAGAGTACCATGTGCTCAGGACCATAATAGTCAAACCACAAAGGACCAACAAAGTCAACCACAATTTGTTTGAAGTTTGAAGGAATATTTTTTATTTTTTTTTCCCTATAGAACTGGTTCATCTCTTGGCTAAGCTCTACCTGCAACAAAGAAGGATGGTGTTCAACACTTTGTTGGAACATATTCAGCAAGGATCTCCCTAAACATATATTAAAAATAACTATCACTCAAGAATTCAATTCAATGGGCTAGATATATGCAGTTTAAGTTAGCAAAGTTTTTTTGTTTCTTTGTGGTTTTGGTTTGGATTGGTTGTTGTTTTTCAAATAATGAGAAGTTCCTTTCAAAATATTCAAAAAGCATAGTTTTTTTTAAAATGTAAAACAGAGATTTAGAAAATGCTAGTTGTTCAGTTGTTACAGAAACTTTAGTTTTGTTGTTCCTCTGATATGAATGAAACAATGGTATTTGGGAAAAAAAATGAGCATTTGAAATTGATCAGCTTGAAGACTGAAGAATAAGACAAAGCACTGTAATAAGCAACTGGCATATACATAGTTGTTTGGTTTTTTGTTTTGATTTGTTGTGGGGTTTTTGGTGGTTTGGTTGGTTGGTTGGTTTTTAATTGGGAAACAGCTTTACTGGTGTCTGATGCATTTAATAGCAGAGGAGATCATCACAGAAGGTAAAGTAATGGGCCCCTTCCTCCATGTGGAGTATCTGGAGTGTCTTCAAAGTAGAGCACTGGCTACCTTGATTTCAGTAGAATTACTTCAATTTCTGCTTAACAGAAAAAAAAAACAAAAAAAACAAAAAAAACCCCACAAAACCAAACCAAACCAAACCAAAACCAACAAACAAAAAACCCACAACATGGAACTAACTAAGATGATTATGGCCACTCCTATAATCACAATGCAGCTTTTTCATTAGGGAGAAGTCTAGACTGTCTTTACAATACTGTCTACTTTGTAGATAACGTAAGACAGATAAAAATGTGATAAGATGGCAAATGGTACACTCTTGTATTTCTCAACATTGTTATTATAAACTGACATTACTGTTTAGATACTATTTATATTGTAAAAGAGAAATTCGTAGTGTTACTTGTTTTAAGTCTACTTCTACCCAGAACAGATCCATGTACTGTGTGATGTCATACATTCTGAGTTGCAATATTTATTTAGATAAATAGAGTGGAGGGAGTCCACAGGAGGGTAATGAAGACGATCACAGAGCTGGAGCACTGCCCTTATTAAGACAGGCTGAGACAGCTGGCGTTGCTCAGTCTGGAGAAGAGAAGGGTCCAGGGAGACCTTGTAAAAGCCTTTCAGTAGCCGAAGGGTGCCTACTGGAAAGCTGGGGAGGGACTTTTTGCAAGGGAATGGACTGGCAGGATGATGGGCAATGGCTTTAAAATGGAAGAGGGTAGATTTAAGTTAGACATTAGAAAAAAATTCTTAAGTGTGAGGCTGCTGAGACACTGGAACAGGTTGCCCAGAGAACTTGTGGCTGCTCCTTCCATGGAAGTGTTTCAGTTGAGGTTGGATGGTATTAGCAACCTGGTCTAATGGGAAGTGTCCCTGCCCATGCAGAGAGGTTGGAACTAGATGATCTTTGAGGTTCCCACACCATTCTATGATTCCATGATTAAGGCTCAGCTAAACCAACTCTGATTCTGCACTCAACATTGTGAAATTTCACACTCTCTGCAGTACTAGAGAAATATAATGGGTTTATTAGCAAGTTGAGGAGAAGTGACATAGAGAGGGATCTAGTTAATTTTTGAAGAAAATAATCATTGCCTCCCTCAGGATAATTTAACACAAATTATGATAGTTTAAATCATAACTACTTTCAAGAGAAATATATCTATATAAATGACAAGTGAAAATTGGAAACATATTACATCTGGAAAGGGAACTCCCCATTGAATTTTTCCTGTATCTAGATAAAAAAAAAGTATAATTTGTAGTTCTACAAGTACAATAAAAACATAGTTCCATTGAGATATCTACGCACATCTAAAGCTAATTCGAAACTTCATCAGGTTAAAGTATCTAATATTTGGTCTCCAGGAAGAGGAGGTTTTCATTAATCTTTATGAAGATTGGATTCACTGATATTTGAAAAAAATGTGTCATCTTATAATTTATAATCTTTGCTTTGGGAAACTCAGAAAGTAAAGAAGTAACTTAATCAAAATCTGAAAAAAACTCATGTTTCTTGTCCTCATAAATAACATGAAGCCTCACAAGTTAACATATTGCCATCTTGGGCCTATTCTATCAACATCATCTTCTAGGGATCTAGGATCTGATCCAAAGCATATTAATGTTAATTACAGTCTTTCTGTTGACTTTGGCTGACTAAAATTTGATATATGTCTCTATTCATGAATTAATAAGAACTGAAAATAAGTAAATAAGTAAATAAGTAAATAAATACATGTGTGTGTATATATATTCTAGCTTTCTCATGCTTTGCTTTTAACATCCTATTTTCTCTGAGCAACAGATGAGCATAAAGTGTGTTTTCTTGTTTGGGAATTCTTTTGAGCTTCAAATTGTTCCATAAGGGCAAAAAGTAAAAATCTAGACAATCTAGAAAAATTATTACCTCAGATAACTCAAACAACGCTTAGATTTTCCATAAATTTTATTTCAGCATTAATTGTTTTGTTTCTACAGTAATCAGCTAAAAATTCATAAGATGCTGTGCTCAGGTAAAATAATTTCTTAGTCTGAAATGCAAAAATATACTGGTTTGATAACTGTCTAAAACAAAGCAAAACACGAGTTTAGCCAGTTGATCCTTTTCTGTTTTCAGTTTTCATAAATCAATTTTGTCTAGGAAAAAAACTCACATAAAAATTCATTACTACTCCTGATGAGAAACTCAGTGGCTGTAACACTGCAAAACTGCATTGAATTCAGTAAAGCAAAACCCATAAATGACACTGAAGCTTTGAGAGGTTATATTTCTCCCATTGCTTGTTTCTACAACAGAAAGATGGGCAAGTAGTCAAAGCTTGTGTATTATATTGTAAAATGTTGTATTTCCATCTATTTCAAATTATTTAAGTTTTCCTTTTTTAAGGAAAAGCAAAAATTATATTTTATTTTTAATTTGCTTTTATTCTTAAGAGTTTTGCTCATTTTCTACTTTTTTCCACCAGGTCCAGAGTCCACTAGTTTCTTAATTAAATTAGAAATTCCTGTTTTTCTCACTTCTTTTCTCAGCAGTAGTTGGCACTAGCTTTGACAGTGAATACAGGTAGTATTGTTTAAACACACATTTAGTCACAACAAGTCAGTGCAGGCAGATACAAACTTAGTCTCCCTTTTGCAATGCCGAAACCAAGATGAAAGGGAAGGTGATAATAAAACACATGTAAATCTGAGCCAGCCTGAGTCCAGGTGCAGTACAACAGATGAGCATGTGCTGCAATCAAAGTAATACACCTCTCCCAGGCTCAGTGTTTATTAAATTGTTTACAGCACTGATTTAGCATGATTATGTTTCTTCCAGCTGTAAACTAGCATGTTTGCATTGTATTGTACTGGAATTCAGCAATTTTGATGTCTTCTTGGATAAAACATCCTTATATTGTGCTCCAGTGCTTGATGTAGACATACAATAAACTCGCAGTTTGGAAAGGACTCTCTTTTTGTTGTTATTGTTTTTAGCAAATGAGAACTGAGAGTAGGAAATGGCAATGGGCAAAAGAGGAGGCCTTGCCTGCTTGATGGGTGTAGTTGCCTGGTTATCTTCTTTCACCACTATCATTACTTCATTGAATTTCTGGTAGTTACTCACAATTCACACTACTTTAAGAGTGGCTTGGCTCCTAAAAATGCCATTGTACTTTCCTCAGCAGCAGGGGCTTTCCATGGTGTACTAAACTACATTTTCTCTCCCTTTTCTTTCTGGCAGCATACTGTGACCATCAGCTAACTAAGAGCTTCCATCCCAGAGGAGACTGCATTTCATTAGTGAGGTACTGTGCAGATACATAGTTCAAATACTCATCCAATTAATAATTGGATCAGTAGAGTTTTGAATTCTTTAGAGGCTCTATTTCTACGCTTTCATTGTCTCTCTGTGCAGTACGAGGACGTACATGGATCTCTGGCGTAATACACTTTCTGTCCTGAGCAAGCAACAAAGCTCTACAGGAGCCCTACTGAGAGACCATTTAATTTTTTTAAACAAAATTTTTAGCTTACTTCATTGCTTCACTCACAGGGAGTTTCATAGTCATAGAAGTTGCCAGCCTCTCTTCAGGACTTAATAGGAAATCTTTGCCAGCACACAGATCAATGTGGAC
>NW_009953786.1:129721-138120 GCF_000747805.2 Chaetura pelagica | reverse complement strand
GAGATAATGATCCCTGCTGTCATACTACACATTTTTAAATGTAAAATCCGGACTGCCTTTTGTTTGCTGCACTGTATGCAAGAAACCCAATTTTTCATGTGATCGAGAACACACTGATGTATAGTGCTTGATATGACATTAAATGCAGTGCTTCTTAAAGGCACCTTTAAAGGAAACTATTACTGAACTAATGATGTGTAACTGATTGAACTTGTTCACCTCCCATCTCAGTGAGTCATTCTGATGAACAAGGAGATACCGGCATGTGGCTGGTAGTTAATAGAGGTAGATTTTGGCCTGGCATGCCTCTGTCCTGTGTTTAGCAAAGTTAAGAAACTATTAAATTTTTTAATAATAACTAAGGTTTTAAAAAAAAGAAATAACAGTGAATGAAAGGTATTTCAATACTAATAAGCATTCGGACACTCTTGGTGCTTCAGTTCTTCAGCAAAGCCATTAATATTAATCTACCTTGGTCACTTTCTGTAACTTCCCTTATATTACAACTTACTAGCCATAATTATCTTTTGATACAACTTTAAATAAAGGAATAAATAAATACTCTTCTTGAGAGGGAACTAGAATGTGAAAGGAGATTTAAATTCCTTTCTAAGCCCTGCCACTGATTTTTTTTTTATTTACCATGAGAAAATGAATCAATTCACTGTGTTTCAAGCCCTGCCTTTAAATTATAAATTGCTTTTTCTCTGTACATCCCTTCTATTTAAATTCAGAACTCTGTGAAGAAATCATTACATCTGCTGTATATTTTTTGAGTATTCAAAGCAATAAGATGTTTATCTCTCACATTTCTTCTAAATCCTAAAGATGTTGTTATAATGGAAAAATTCAATAAAATATAGTCAACATACACAGCAATGAATTATTCTGCTTCTTTCTTTGCCTGCTGTCTTCTGGAAAGAACAGTAAGCTATAATTCACAATCACCTCCTCCCAGCATGACAGAGAGCTTTGTGGAGTTTAGGATGAACAACACATCTAGGTATAAACACACCCTCACTCTCATTTCACACCAGTCTCTGTTCCTTTCTTTTATCAAAACATGATGACACATTGTCACCTGCAACATCCTAGAGCAGCCTCCAGAAACAAGGAAAACGTTCTTCTTCTGAGACAGTAAGGGAATGATTCTTTGGACCAGGATGAAAAAAATATACTTATCCATTATTATCACTAGATCCAAGGGAAATGCTCTCCTTGCTTTTCCACTCACAGCAGCCTTGCTTCCTCCGTGCTAGACAGCAGCACAACTCCTCAACTGAATGGCAAGTTCCATTTTGGGATAGGTGGCCCTTTGCTCTTATTCCTATCTCCCCACTCCCAAGACTGATGACCCAGGTAGATCCGAACTAGTAACAACAGTAGTGTGGGATGGCTTCTTCCCTGGAAGGCAGACATGAGACCACTGCCTATGACCTCATATTCTCAGTTTGGTCTCGATTCCTGCCCAAAAGTTACAGAATGAACTCACAGTTACTTGAGTTTAACCAAGTTGTGCTACAAATTTATCTTGTTCCCTCTATTTTCTGATTACAGTTCTAGTATGGGAGGCAAAGGAAGCAGGAATTTAATCTGTCTTCTTCAATAAGGTATACCTGTAAATCCCAGCCTGTAGTTTTATCTCCCCTAATGGTATCAAGTCATTGCTTGGCAGTTAACTGCTCTTATTTTTTAATTTATTTTTTTACTCCTCAGCAGTTTCCTTTCTCTCTCCTAGAAGTCTGTCAATACTGTGACTGCAAATATATTTTAGAATAAAACTAATAGCCCACTTAAACTTTTTTGTTGATCGAACATGTTGCTCTTCTATTGGACTTTGTGCACTGCTTACAATTTAATTCTACTGCTTTTAAGCTTGCACTCATGGAAGTTCAATACCCACTGTAGGAAAAGTGCTACTTATGTGGCAAATCTTCAGACCTTTTTCCTTGTCCCTTCTGACTCTTGGAAAAGAAGTTGCTAATGGTTCTGTGTTTCACATTAAGGGGTTTTTTGGGGATAATTTAGATAATTTTCTACCTCTCACACTTCAAGAAGAGTCATCATTTATTTTCATGAACAACAAAACAACCAATCATCTGTAGGAATAAAATCCTTGAATGAATGCCTGACTTTTAAATAGTGCTGGTTCAAAATGACCCTTACTGGTTTATAAGACATACACTGTTGTTAAGTATGATGGGACTAGCTCTTTGTGTGATGTGATGCAGCATGTCCATAGTTACACAAGTGGAGTTGTTTCCTTGTTCATGAGAAGAATAGTTGAGCCAATGTAACTGCTTTTGAGAAGGGGCTCTCATGCTCCCTTATCTCACCTTTCTCCCAGGCACACACCCTTCATCATCTGCACCTTGCTCTAGTTCTGGTAATAAACTCAGGAGGAAAAGATCACCTCTGCTGGCTTATTGAACTGAATTGATCTGAAAGGGTCTAATGAGCACCAGAACAGGACTTTTCTCAGAGGCCAGGGGAAAAAATTACCTTTCCTGTTGGTAACAGGAAGCAATGGATTGTGTGTGGAAAGGTACCTCCATCTGGAAGACTCATTAAAAAACAAGGACCTGAGGTAGCAGATAGGAGAAATCTAACTGATTAACCTAGTACAATGAGGCTATTATCTAACATGGATTTATTAAAAACAAAAGAAAACAAACCTCTGGAATTTAACATTACTAACTTGTAATTCCTTGATTTCAATCAAGATGATAACTTTTTTTTGTAAAAACATTGGTGAATTTTCTACTACACAAAACACTAGGAGATAGATTTATGATCACCTTTTCTATCTGGCATATGACACCATGATTGTAGACTTAACAGTAGCTATTTAAGGTTCTTCCACTCTTCTCCATAACATAAGTTTTTTCTCCTGTAGTTTTGTTGCACTGTTAAAAATATGTGGTGAAATTCTGCCGGTACAAACCTTGTGCAGCTCTTGCTTGTGCTCTCTTCTGAAGTACAAGCTTGAAGAATCAGCAAGAGAAGAACAGAACAAACAGGCATGTCCGTTGTCCCAAAGCCTCAGCTTTCAAATTTTAAAATTATTTAAAAAAAAATAAAAATATAAAACATCACACCTACAGTTAATACATCTATTTCACAGATTATACCAATGGAAGAGAAAAAAATCCAGCAATTTTGATTTTTTACTCTTCATTAAATTTATGTCCTCATTTGCTCACATATGTATCTGTGCATGCTTAAGGAGGACTGAGAAGAGGTCAACAATCAGCTAAATAAGCCATAGAGAACATCCACAACATGTAGGAACTCAAGCAAACTGATGGCACTGTTGTAAAGGACTTCTATTTTCATAACAAGGGAGGAAATTTTCAGTCGCTTCAGTTTATATATTTTTTATTCTGTCTGACATATTGCACTTTCTGCAATCAAGCCAAATGAAAAAGAGGCGTGTTACAATGTTCTCATCACAATCCATCCCTAAGCATAAGCTCAATACCACAATAGATTTTCCTGTCTCCCCAGACCTACAAGATTAACTGTGTGCTTGGCCATTCTTACACTGGTTCAACCAAAAGAATCAGTGGCAGAAAAATTTACTGTTCTACCATCAGAACAGGACATGTCAGCCTTGCCAAAGCTGCATTTCTCCACAGCAGAGCTATGCTAGACTTAAGGAGGAAACCAGGTGTGTGGGCATCCCCACTGAGCTTTTGTCTCAGAATTATACTTACCATCACCTAAAAACACTAATAGAAAAATGGCCTAAAAAGCCCAGCTCAAGGTCTAATTCGAGGGAAAAACCCAACAAGTCGGGAAACCAAACAGCCCTCCTTCTGGCAAGGAAAAGAAATAAAAATGAAAGACAAAAAGACGGGAGGGGGGAGAGAAAAAACAAAATCTTGATACAGGAAATGAAAACGACCAACAGGAAAATGATAAACAATCAGGCCCTAAATCTTCCAATCCTCCAAAAGATTGGCAGAATGTACTAAGATTAGTTCAAAACAAAAATGGAGACTTGGAGCTTACCTGTGCTGTTGGGCCAAAACGTTATCCTGTAACATTTGTGGTAGACACAGGAGCATAAATTTGCATGCTGAAAGCCAATGTATCTGAACAATGTGGTATTAAACCAGCTCAAAAGTCAATATATGTAAGTGGAGCATTTGGCACTCTGGTTTACAAAAAACAGCTAAAGTCACTTTAAATCTACCAGGAGAGGAAGAACCGGTTTGGACTGAAATGATTGTGGGTGACATTCCTTACAATTTGTTAGGAATGGATGTTCTTGTGGGCCGAGTGTGGAGAGATGACAACATTCGCTACTGGAATTTTGGCTATGATGTGCTCCCCATCTGCCACAAAGCAGGATCATGAATGTGAGACCATATTCCATTCCTGTTGCTGCTAAGGAAGGTATCAAAGAAGTAATTTCTGATTTAAAACAAAAGGGCATTATTGTGCCCTGTCATTCACCATTTAATCCCCAATTTGGCCTGTAAGAAAACCCAATGGTAAATGGAGGGTGACAGTTGACTACAGGAAATTGAATGCCAATACAGATGCACTTACAGCTGCTGTACCTAACATTGCTGATTTGGTGTTAGAAATCCAGGAAGCAGCACACCCAGTGCTGGCCTCCCTGGACATAAAAGATACATTCTTCCAAATCTGTATTGATCCTGAGGACCAAAAGTATTTTGCCTTTACATGGGATGAGGTGCAGTACACTTTCACAAGTTTGCCCCAGGGATATAAACAGTCGCCCACACTGGCTCATCACGCACTTGCATATGAACTAGAAAATATTCCAGAAATCAGAAATAATTCCAAGGTAAAAGTCTATCAGTATATAGATGATATGGGAGAATTGGACACTGTTCTTAATGTTTTCCTAAAAGAAAAAGCCTCCAAGGACGCTGTGTACATTTACACAGATTCCTTTGCGGTTTTTAAAGGCTGTGTGGAATGTATTACTTTCCGGGAAAGTAATAACTGGGAAATTAATGGGGTGCCTGTCTGGCATAAAGAGGAGTGGCAACAAATTCTGAAAATTGCCAAAAAGAATCCTAATTTTCATGTAGGATGGATATCTTCACACCAAGCTGCTCTAAAGGATGAAGCTAGTAAGTGGAATAACTACGTTGATGAGCTAGCTAGAATTGATGTGAAGGAAATCCGATTAGCTATCACAGAAGGAGAAAATCAGGAATGGAAAAGATTGCTCAAATGGCTTCACTGTAAGAGAGGCCATTCAGGAATCTTTGATCTATACAAAGAGGCACAAGTCCGTGGATGGCCTGTCACCTGTAAGCAGTGCAAAACAGTCTTTTCTTAATGTGATATTTGCAAAATTAGGCTTGGGGAACATCCCGTAACAACTGACACTCTGCATATCAGGGAAGGAAAACCCTTGTGGTCCACATGGCAGGTGGACTACATCGGTCCCTTCCGAAGATCAGGAAACAAACAATATATCATTGTGATTGTGGAAGTGGTGTCCAGATTGATCTGTGCTGAAGCTGTTTCTAAGGCAAATGGTGAAAACACGGTTGGCTTCTTAGAAAAGGTATTTGGGATTCTACCTAAACCCACAAATATCCAATCGGACAACGGAACTCACTTCACCTCACATCTTGTACAACAGTAGGCTAAGAGAGAAGGCATTAAATGGATGTTTCATGTCCCATACTACCCACAAGCTAATGGGATAGTAGAACTCACAAAAGGGTTAATTAAAAGTCTTATTTGCCCACAGGACTCAAAATGGGATGAAAGATTAAGGTATGCAGTCCCTACTATAAACAATAGGTGGGGAGTGAACGGATGCCCCATTATAGACAGTAAATGAGTTCCTTGCCTTTTCCTTGGCCTGATGAACTCTCTTGATATGGACATACTTTATTGCAAAAGAAATCACAAGAGAGGAAAGTTTCAGGTGAAAGTACAAAGTATAGATAAAACTGAATAACTGAAAAAGGGAAAAAAAGGAGTCTGACAAGACCACCTAGAGCTGGTATTTGTACTGCCTACTGTTGCTTCTGTACAACATGTGTTAGTGTCCTGTGTGCTTGATACATTTTGGCAGTGGTTTGTGGGAGAATGACTAGTAATTCTGAAGTCAGGTATTATTTGACATAAAAAGAGAATCTGTATGAAAATAAAACCCCCTGATCTTTAAGTTCTATGCCTTTATTCATAGGCAAAAAAAACCAAAACAACAACCTTTGAATTTTCTAATGTCATGATCAGAAGATTGTTGCAAGTTAAGCAAATTGCCCAAGGGAAGCTGTGATCACAAAATGTAGTTCTCTGCAATGTCTGCAGTAAAGCAATCTGCTAAAATATGCTTTCATTCTTCATAGTTGAGAGTGACACAGAGTAATTCAGTTTGCAAAAAATTTTTTTTCAAAGACTTTCTGCATTAAGACCCACAATTCTGTCCAGTGATGCCTGAACTAACTCTTCACAGGAAAAGTTACAATGGCTCTTTACTTGCATTGATCAGCTGTCCTGAGAAAAAAGGCTATATTACAGCTGCTTCTTGGGTCTCAAAATATCATCCTTAGAGCTGTGCCTAAAAACATACTAGGCTGGTGTCACGATCCGTGACCTATTATATCTCCTTTTTGGAGTGTATTAACTTATCAGGATTTGCTGAGAGATCCACACGTGGGTATCGCCTCACACAGAGGAGACAGGGGCTTATGCCCTGACTTTTCCGAGTGAATAACTTGCTCAGTGCTTACTAATATTTCCAACGAAATGCACGGTTTGTTGTGGGAAAAACAAAGCAATTTGGGGCAGGAGGTTCAAAAGGAGTGATTACAACACATGTGTCCTGGTTTGAGCCAGGATTAAGCCAATTTTTCTTTTTACTGATTTTTTTTTCCTTCAGTAAGCTTTCTTGTAACTAGCAACAGTGTGTTCTGCTAGGCTGATAAGACAGTGGAATGTTTTTCTAACTACTGAGGCTTCAAGGCTGCACCTGCACTCTGCCGGCTCAGACACTATGGGGAGATCTGTGACCCCCCCGTAGGAGGCTGAGTTAGATGGACAGCAAAATTGGCCAAAGATATTCCATTCCATATATCTACGTAAGCTCAGAGGAAGGTCAGAGATCACAGAAGACAACTTCCTTCCTTCTTCTTCTCCCCTTCTCTTCTGTCCATGGCCGGCGTCCAGGGAGGACTCTGTTCATCCATCACCGTCAATCCTCAGGCTTGATCTCTCGTGACCTCCATAACTCTCTGCTTTCTCCAGCAGCAGCTCCGGGATTCCTCAGGACTCTTCCCAGTTCAGGGAAGTGCTGTGGGAGTTGCTGAGGGTGGGGGGTGGTGAGAGGCTTTTGCCTACACCTGAATATATCTGTATATAATTGTATATATTTTCTTGTATGATTCATTAGTGTTTTAATTAAAGCTGTGTAGTTTAGTTCTCAATCCGGCCAAGTCTCTCTCTTTTTCTCTCTCTCCTTCCCGACCTGGGTTGGGGGGAGGGGGGATCAAGAGCATTGTTGTCGGACCTGAGTCAAACGGTGACACACTGCTAAACCCTGTCCCTCAGCACCACATCTGCCTCTCCTCTGCTGACCTCATGGCCCTGCATCCAGGGGGTCACAGCCCTTCACTGCCCCTGAAACACGAGTGGGTGGCAGGGCTGAGGGGCTGCTGCAGCCCTGGGGCTCCAGGGGGACACGGACCCACCACTTGCTCCCCCACCTCAGCCCCGACTGAGGGGTAGTTGGGCACCAACCATCCCAGAGCTGCAACCCAGAGATTGGCCCTTCCCACAACCCCAGAAAATGCTGGAAAACATTAAAGGGGGAAAGAAAGTGCTGATTTATTTTATTTTGAGGAGTTTCTGCTACAACATCTTCTCTTCCAACATGACTGAAAAATTAAAGCAAAAAGGTGCACAAGGAGCAGAAAATAGTTCAGCTCTGAAGCTGCCCTGATGGAGGGCAGAGAAAGCTCAGCTCATTCTGCACTGATGCCAGAACAGGATGAGCTGGGACTTGGTGCTGTCAGGGTGCAGAGTCAGGAATGCTGCCAGGGATGGAGAAGAAAGTGGCATTCAGGAGGACATCCCCCCCAGAAAAGCCCCACTGCAGCTGGGACAAGCCCCAGCATCACACAGCTGCCTCTGGCCTGGGCTGGGCAGCAGAGACATCACCACAGCTTCCTGCTTGGGAAAACCTGGCCTTGTGCTGGGGGCCTGGGCCCTCCTTTGGATCTTCAGGACCCCCAGAGGGAGCTCAGCTCACATTTCCCACCCCCTTTAACCACTGCTTGGGACACAAAGGACTTTGCTCGAGCCCTCCCTTCCGCTCCCTCCTGCCCCCATCGTGTTTTATTTCCTGGGAAAACAGGAAAACCAGCAGCAGGCTGAGCTGTCCCCTCCCAGAATGGGGG
>NW_009953786.1:88410-124879 GCF_000747805.2 Chaetura pelagica | reverse complement strand
GAGAGGACTGCCCCGAACACAAGGAGAGAACAAGAGAGAGAGGGGCGTGCCGCGCTGCCTCTTTTATGGGGTTTTCTGCGCTCCCGATTGGCCGGTTTTGTATTTCCGGGCTTTTCAGCCAATCAGACGGGACCTAGTCCCGCCCCTGCTTCCGTCCGCAGCTCCTCCCCCCTACACACACAGAGGGGGTTCAGCACCATGTGGAGACGCCATTTTAAGTCAGTTTTGTCGGCTGACTCAAAGGACATTTCATGTTCGTGTAAGGAAATACCTGGTCCTTCACAGTTGGTAAGTGGATATTTGTGGTTGTTGCTGTCAAAGCTGACATCCCAGTGATCAGAAATGGTTGTTCCAAAACCAGCAACAGCTGAAGAGAAAAGAAAAAAGAAATGTTAAAAAAAAAAAAAAAAAGTATTCTTGATACATGCCTTAGATATTTGTTATGTAGTAATTGCCTTTTAGGTATTGAAATATATATATGTATCTATCTGTCTATTATTCAAAAGATAAGTCTGAAAGACAAAACACAAAGTTGGAAGCTATTATAATGTTGACAGTATTACAAGATATACTAATCTACTGCCCTCTCACCATGGGCTGCAGGGAAACTTCTGCTCTGGCAACTCCTTCCCCCTTGCTCTTCCCCAGCCTTGGGATCTCCACTCTGGCACTGCTCTCATCTACTCTCCAGGTCAGCTCTTCTACTCTGCTCTGTCTCCTTTCAGGTCTTATTACCAGTTCCTTCGTATGTTAATTGCAGAGGCGCATCTATTGTCTCACTAATGGCTTGACCTTGGCCACCTGAGCCAGAGGTGCTTTTAGTAGCTTCTGACAGGAGCCACTCCTGAGGCTCCTCCCCCCACTGTCAAAACCATGCCAGAGCCAAACCAGCGCAACAAACTTGCAAATATTTTTTTATATATCCTTCTCTCACCTCAGATACCAAATATTAAAATATAAAAAATACTACTTTAAACAGACAATCACTGTTGTATCTACTCAGCTTTTGATCAAAAACAACCAAAAAAAACCAACCACTGCAGTTCTTTCTATGGTATTCTATGAGATTTCAAGGTAGAGCAGATTGATCTTGATCTAACAAAAGTCCTGTTTGCCTTATAGGCTGAAACCTTCTGGTACAAAATGTCTGATGAGAATTAAATAATGTGGAACACGTAGGAGACATTTTACAAGGTCACTTTTCCAGCTTGTTACTATAATTTAAAGGACAATTACTTCACTGTTGCCTATTTATTGCTGTTTGGCTATATCAAATTTTCTCACATGTGAAATCAAATCTCACTTGCCCTTTATTTGGAAAGAAGAACTGAAGGGAAGAGTTCATCTATATACTAGAATTATCAGAATTAATTTCTTATATTACAAAACTCAGATAAGGCAGAAGTAAATCAACAGTAGTATATACAGTGATATTTGTATGACCAACGTGTTGGCAATGAAATAAAAAAAGTATTTTCCACCAGTGTATGATAGATATTCATAAAAACAAAAACAAACAACAAACAACCTAATGGGTGTCTCTGTTTAGTCACCAGGGATAACAAAAACTCGGAGAACAAAACAGCTCTCTGTTACTCCCCTTCACCCTCCCAGAGAAAGATGAAAGGGGAATAAGAAAGAGAGACGTAAAGGTCGGAAGTTAAAACTAGAACAGGTTTAATAGAACAGGGAAAAAATTGTAACATGTGTGATAAGGAATAAATATACAAATATACACAAAACCCAATTTCAATGGGTGATGATATAAGTGGCCGGAAGTCCTTTGTGGCACAACAAATGCAGGAAAAGGGTTCATAGCTTTTCCCAGAACCCAGTGGATTTGGATCCTTAGGAGCACAAGGAGAGCTGATGAGGTAGCAGAAGCCTCTCTCCAGGATCTCCAAGTGCAAAGAAGCAACAAGGAAGAAGGGAGCAGACAGGGGAAAACTCCTGGTCTTCCTGTCTTTTATAGACTATGGTAGGAAATGGGAGGGAATACTTAACTCCTTCTGTTCTGTGTGCCCCCTTCACCCCCCCAAATCCCTCAGTCCATTTTAACATACAAGGAAACAGACAATTCAGAAATTTCAAAGGTTCCTACTTTCAGTATTCTTGCTTTCTCCAATATAAAATCTTTTTTTTATAGATTTAAGTTCAGGCCCATCTGGCAGGATACAAGCATAAAATAGAAGAATCTCTAATATGATGATAATAATTCCCACTGAGATAAATAAATGGAACAGTTCAACAATATTTTTTTTACACAATAAAAATTCTGAAGTCCCTGTTTAACTGCTCTTCAGCACTGATATTTTACTGTGGGTATTTAAAATCTAACGAACTTTAGACTTCTACTGGAAACTTGTCCAGAGCTCCATGGATACTGTCATGGAATGACTTGTCATTTCTCCTCCTCCATCCATCTCCTCTTTGTAAGACATTATGGGCTGGTTCACTGAGTTCAAAGAAAGAAGTAGTATTTTGCACTTTCTTCAGGGATTTTGGAAGACCCCATAACTGAGACTACCAAGGATTCCTTCTGGATACTCCAGATTTAGACCACTGCCTGGTGTCTGCATGATGACTCATGGAGCTAAAGATACCAACCACAGATTAGCAAAGGCACACAGAAGTTTCTAAAATAGCTTGATGTTGCTCTTCCTAGCATAAACCATAAAATTTCAAAGCATTTAAGAAAGCGTAAAAAAATAATAAGAGAAGAAAAAAGAAAAAAGGCCAAAAGCTGCTAATATGTTAAGTCTTTAACAGAATAATTTGAAGACTAAAGGAAAAGACAGTTTAAAATGTATGTTCCTTTACAGCAATAACACAACTTAAAGATTTTTCATTTCTTAGGAACATTTAATGAAAATACTTTCAGTTGGTAGGTTCAATTAGACTTTCATAACAGTAAGGATGAAAGCATCAGATTCCATTAAGTTCAATGCAGATACTTATGTTCTCCAAGCATTCACCTAAAGCTTTTAGAAGTGCTGTCCTATGGCACTGCTGCCAGCTCTTTTCTTTGTTTTCTGTGACTGACTTGGGTTTTTTTTCCTTTTATTTTCTAAGAACCAGTAAGCAGGCCTTTAGATATGTCCCTTGTCTCTGTGGCTTATGTGCATCATAGCTATGGACAAATGTAACCTGAAACAATCTGTCTGGAAATTTAAAATGTATCTGTAAAATAATAATGTGCTAATACTAATAATAGTGGGTTTATTCATAAATGTATTTGATTGCATAGAAGCAGGAAGCAAACAGACTTACTAACAAAAAACCCCCTTACTTTGAATCTCATTTTCTGTGCAATTGGTTCCATCTTCCTCTCTTTCTTTCATAACAAAAGAGTAAGAGGAAATCCTCATCCTATTCATGAGAGGATGCATCTGTAAATCCAATGCAACGAGCAGTTCTCTGTAAAGCACCAATACCATGGCTAATATTTTTTTCTCCAATGACTTTCTTCTGGATTGCTCCCTATTCCTACTTTCATAAAAGCAAGATCATAAAGACTAATGAGACATTTATACTTGAGTAATAGCTCCTGGTGGGACAAATTCAATGACAGTTTAATCCCTATTGGTTCCTATTGCACTTGCTGCCTGAAGTAGCCTGAGACCAGCCTTGGAGCATACACAGAGCTTTGCTGCTTTTGAAATGAGCAGTCACATTCTTCATCTCAGATGAGGTTTACAGAAATAAAATTTTCATATATTACCCAGAGTCATGTTACTCTTCCTATACTTTAATGTTCTAAAGAAAAAAATAATTAATGTAATCAATTCCCAGACTACTTGGTTCAGGATAATAGATTTGTAAGTCTGGAGATCTGTAATTAGAGATTCAGATTACATATATATTACTCGTGTAAGGAAGAATCACATGGTACAATCCCTTTGTAGCATGAAGGAAGAGGTGTAATTTGAAAAGTATGACAAAACCTGTTTGTTGTGTTGTTTTTGTTGGTTTTTTTTAATATTAGAAGATGGAAGCTTTTGTGAAGAAAATCAGTATAATTTTGGGAAGCAGTTCATTTTAAGGTTTTTTCCTATGCACAAATATGAAGTCATTCAAAGTGATAGCTTCCCATCTTTAAGGCATAACAAAGCATTAAGTAACCTTCTCATTTTAAGTAATTAGTTAAATTTCTCCCTCTCATCCCTATTTCCCTTCCCTTTCTTTCCCTTCCCTTTAATATTAGGAAGGTTTTAACCAGCTACCCCTGAATTTTTACCAGTTGTCTCACTTAATACAGGTCATAGTCATGTAGATTTCTAAAAATCACAGTAAATTGATTGAAAAAATGTTGCTGGGATTTTGGCAATAGAATAAAAGTCCTAAATTAATTCTGTGATAAATGATCTTGACTCACATAATGGTCCAAATTTTCCATATTTTATGATGATAGGATATGATCTTAAAATTACCTTAAAAGGTACAATCCATATAGAAATCTAGATCTTTCTGTTTATATTAAACACTGAATGATACATAAGGAACTTATGATTATGCACTGTGAGATCAGTTCCAAGGCTTTCTTTGGTGAATGCATGGATTTTTTGCAAAAAAATCAGTTACTCACTATAAATAATTGGGAAAAAAAAAGTCACTGTTAAAATGTTTTCCAGTTCCATTCTACTGTTGTTCCAGGTCTCTGTCCTAGTTAGATTAACCTAGGTATTCACAGAGTGCAGCCATCAGTTATGCCATGTCAAAGTTCTTTGAAAGCTTCTCTTAATTGCTTTTGTAAAGGTCACATCTCTCTGTAGAGTATCTTCTTACCTAAATCAAATGTACTTTGATCAGTCATCCCTTACTCACTGAAAATTTCAATGACCTTATGGTTGTTGGACAGAAATGTGAAAATATTTTTCTCCCTAGTTCTTTTTGAGTGTTTCTGAGAAACATGAGAGCATGTCTGTTATTCACTTAACCAACCGGGAGGCTGTTGATTGCTTACAGAAGTATTTCAAGATCTTTACTGTTTTTTGAAACTCTTACAGGTAACTAATCTACTAAAATATGACAGAAAACAGAATTTGGATCAGAAAAAAATTAAATACCTTCCTAAACAGAGTTAGGGGTAGTCTAGCAGTTTCTATAGATTCAAAAACTTAAAGACATTTTGCAGATGGAGTTCACTGCAAAGGCTTCCAATTTTTTTTTATATTCATGTTTACATTTTTGTGATTGTTTCCATCTTAAAATGAGAAGTAATTAATTATCCTGAAAAGCAAGAAGTTTCAAACATTTAAAGTTTAAAAAAATATATATACATATACTTTTGAAGGAATTATTTAAAAAGGAAACCCTCTAGACAACTGGAGGCTTTACACTGTGACACCCATCTACAAAAGGGCCTGAAGAAGGATCCAGGGAACCACAGGCCTGTCATCCTGACCTTGGTACTGGGGAAAATCATGGAGAGGTCCATCTTCAGTATGCTTACATGGCAAGCACAGAACAGCCAGAGAATTGGGCCCAGAAAGCATGAGTTCAGGAAAAGCAGGTCCTGTTTGACCAACTTGATCTCCTTCTATGACCAGGTCACCCAGCAAGTAGATGAGGGAAAGGCTGTGGATGTTCTCTAACCCGAATATTAGTCAAGCTTTTTACATCGTCTCCCACAGCATTCTCATGCTGGCAGCTCATGGCACAGACAGTTGCACTCTTTGCTGGGTAAAAAACTGTCTATATGGTCAAGCCCAGAGAATTGCAATGAATGGAGTTAAATCCAGTTGGTGGTCAGTCACCAATGGTGTCCTCCAGGGCTCAGTTTTGAGGCCAGTCTTGTTCAATGTCTTTATCAATGATCTGGATGAGAGCATTGAGTGCATCGTCAGTAAGTTTGAGGGTAGGAAGGCTCTGCAGAGGGATCTGGAAAGGCACGATTGATGGTTGGAGGCTCAACAAGGCCAAGTGCTGGGTCCTGTCCTTGGGTCACAACAAACCCAGGCAATACTTTAGGCAGGTGCCCAGTGGAAATGGATCTGGGCTGTTTGTAGTCAACTGGCTAAACATAAACCAGCAGTGTGCACAGGTGGCCAAGAAAGCCAGCAGCAACCTGGCTTCCATCAGGAATATCGTGACCAGCAGGACTAGAGAAGTGATCAAGTCCTTGGACTTGGCACTGGTGAGGCTGCACCTCAAGTACTGTGTTCAGTTTTGGGCCCCTCACTACAAGAAGCACACTGAATCACTAGAATGAGTCCAGAGAAGAGCAAGCAAGCTGTTGAAGCGTCTAGAAAACAATTCCTGTGAGGAGAGACTAAGGGAACTAACTGGAGATTGGATTGGAGAAGAGGAGGCTGAGGGGAGATGTTATTACTTCCTGGAAGGAGGTTGTAGGGAGGTAGGTATTGGCCTCTTCTGGGTGAACTTGTGCAAGAGGAGGTTTAGATTAGATATTAGAAAGAGGGTTTTTTTAAACAAAAGAGTAGTCAGGCACTGGAAAAGGCTGCTCAGGAAGGTGGTGGAGTCACCATCCCTGGAGGTATTAAAAAACTGTGTAGATGCAGCACTTCAGGACATGCTCTACTGGGCATGGTGGTTTTTTTCTGGGTTGACAATTGGATTTGTGACCTTAGAGGTCTTTTCTAACTATGACAATTCAGTCATTCTGTGAAAAATTCACCAAACCCAACTCACTAATATATATTATTTTTGTTCCAGTGAGTCTGAAGATTTTATTTGTTGGGTTTGTTGGGTTTTTTTTCACTTTGGTTTTGTCACATAATGCTTTAAAAAAAAATAATAATAAAATAATATTACATTTCTACCTGTACTTTCCTCTATTTTAATATCCTGAAAAGTAGAATCTTCAATTTAAGGCATAATATAACATTCTTAAAAGAAATATATATCTTATTCTATCACTGTATAATATAACTTTAGGATTTTCTTATTAGGGTTATATCACTATATAATATGTTACATAAGATAATTATTATATATTCTTATGACCTACTACAAATGGAAAAACAGATTTACCACCATTGTTTTATTATATATATTTCTTATGATACATTTTTACTGTCTAGTCTACTAGAATTCTCTGTGTGAAGTGTACACCCATGTTTGCCTTTTTACTTACACATACATTTGTGGTTTTATATTTAGCACATTTTATATGCAGCCATTATAGTCTAACATTCTACCTATGTATAATATTTGATGAGATAACATTTGTACCATTGCTACTTTTCTAAAAGCAGAGTTAAAACATTTCCACATGTATTTTTCTTTAAATGTTTTTTAATAGTAGTTTGATTGCAAAAAATTCCATTATATATATGAGAGTTTAGTATAAGAGTTGTTCTTTCCTTTCCATACACTATTTGCTTACTTTGATCTTTACTGCAGACTATGTTTCTGTTCAATTATTATTTTGCCTGACTGCCTCATGGCTTATAAAGGCATCATATTTTATTGGAGTGGTTTTCAGATTATTGTTGCAAAAGACTTTTGGGATTCACTTATAAATGTCTGTCCTTTCTGGAGTGTCTTACATTTTCCTCTTTATTGCAATTCTGTCTTCTTCAAATTCCATTTTTTGTTTGTGTTCTCTTTTTGGAAGGTGAATCTCATTACTTTTTTATTTTCTTTTATTCCTACTTCCAATTTTCTCTGGAAACTCACTTCACTGACAAATTTTCACAGACCTGAAACAAATCAGTACTTGTGTAACATTTTAGGAATGCCAGTAGTGATATGCAGGGGAAAAACAGCAGCCTCTCCCTCAGTAGTTTTACTCATCTCCTTTAATGAAAGTTTCAGTTCAGGTGTAATTTTTGCGTCTTTTGAAGAACCTTTTAATATCAATTATGCAATTCCTAAACAGTTCTTTTTCTTCACCCCAGTATAAAATACAGTGAAATGCTTCAGGACACTCTTCAATGTTACAATATTTTATGATGGATAATAGTTTTATAACTCAGGTTCGGATCTTCTTTTTGAATATATGTGAAATCTGAGTAGCAAGAGACTTTGATGAAATGATAACTTTATACTCTGTAACAGCAATATTCCACCAACAGCACACATAGCTCAATTCATGGCATAAGGTAGAAATTACTTTGGTTCATTAATTACTAGTCTGGGGTTTGTAGCACCTTCTGCACCACAAGACCTACTGGCTAAATACAATCACCAGAAATCAGTGAGTTTGCTTTTTTAACTTATTTTCTGAAAACACACATAAGACCAGGAATCTCCTCAAGTCTGAAGATAAGACAACTGAAAGGGACATAAGTTCTTTGGTGCGTGGGCAACATTTTGCAGATTATGTAAGTGAGCCAAAAAGTCACTAAACCTTTGGATGGAGGCAATGAAGAGAAGGGACAAAGAAGAAATATTGCAATATTTAGCTAATGAAAGGCATGTGAGGATCCTTCAGACACTTACGTATCTAAAAGTCCTTCAGACTGTCATGTATGTAAAAGTCCTTCAAGCACCTCCATCCCCTCAGCAGTCTTCCTGTCAGCTTTGCCTGAGAGGCACCTCAGTTGCAGACTTTGTTGGCTACTGTTTATGAGGAACAAAAGCACATATACTACTGCAACTGCATAAGGATACAACTGTCCCCTAAAATGCAAGAACAGAGAGAGACACTTGTCATGCAGTTTCTATAAGTTGACCTGCTAGCAGACAGAAACAGTGTGAGAAAGAAATTGAAATTAAGCAGTAAGCAGGGATCATTCTGCTTACATTGAGCTGAGGCACAAGTAAGTATGGCTTTTTTTATGGTAACTTACATAAATACTATGAATGTATATTCACATTGATTTGTGTTATATATGGAACTGTCTAACACAAAAGCGAGTCCCCCCCAAACCCCAAATTCAAACAAATCAAGCATTATATAAGATGTAGCTTAGTAAGATTATGTAGTTTATAGATTAACAAAATAGTACAAAACCTGAAAATGCATACTGCTATAACTCCTTTAAAGTCTGAGAGTTTCAGCAATAATGTTACATAAAATCTCATGCCAATTATTTATAGACATTTTGCATTATAGTATATGCTAACAATATATTTCATATTTTATTCAGTCACATAAAATGGGCATATACTTCGATATACCAGGGGAACCTTGTTCTCAGGCATATTTTCTGTTATGTCTTTTTTCAAACAGTCATCATGTATTTTTGCTGTAGCACTAGAAGTTCACACACATAAAAATGACATTTTCTTTCCTTACATTAAATTTCAGCAATCCCTGACAGAACTGCTTTTCTTTCTCTCTGATTTATGACAGAGAAAGTAATATGCATAGATGGAATCCAGCTACTTTAGACCTAATCTGGACAAAATGTTATTATGAAGTCTGGCAGACTGAGAAACAAAAAAATAAGTGGCTGAGTTTTTACTTAGAATCATAGAACCACAGAACTATTCAGAGTGGAAAAGACCCTTGGGATCACCGAGTCAAACCATCATCCCTACTCTACAAAGTTCTACCAACTTACAACTTTTTTTAATGCTTTGGACTACCTATAGCCTGGCCCTATGGAGGGTCCCCCATTTGAGGTGGGAGCACATATGGCAGAGTCCTGGAGTTTGCTTTCCAGCTTTCACCATGGATGAATCCTGTTCATATACTGTGAGACTATGGCACAGTGTAAACCACTGCACAGCAAATGGAAAATAACTGAATATTCACTTCACTAGATATCTCCCAAACTCATTTGAAACACTAATGCATGTTCACCCTGAGAGCCAAACAAAACCTGGCAGTCTTGCTCCATCCTTGTGTTGTGCCAGTGGCAACCTTTGGTTGGACATCAAGGTGTTGTCACCCTATTTTTTGGCATGGTAGTGCCTCTCTCTGCAACCAAAAATATACATAATAGGGCCATATTTTGCATGGAGATAAACTTGGTCACCTGGAAGCTTCAGGTCATTTGTTCCAGCAGTAAACAGAACTTAAGACAGGAACACTCATCAGTTGCTTATGGACAGTGTCTTCCACTCAGGGTCTAACTGTATCCAGCTGAAAGTCATGTATCTCATTCTTCTGGAAATATTTAAGTCCTGTGCTAATCACATTTAATTCACAACTCTTATCTACAGGTAGATTTTTACCTCAAGTTTGATTTAGAATCATAGAACGTCTTGGATTGGAAGGGACTTCTAAAGCTCATCTAGTCCAACCCCCTCTACAATAAGCAGGACATCTTGTACTAACCAACAAGGAGGGCCTTGAAGCAGTGGTGGTCAGTGGCAGCCTTGGCTGCAGTGATCACGAGATGGTGGAGTTCAAGATCCTGTGTGGAAGGAACAGAATACCCAGTAGGATCAGAACCCTGGACTTCCATAGGGCAAACTTTGGTCTCCTCAATCATCTATTAAGGGAAATCCCATGGGACAGGGTGCTAGAAGATAAAGGGGCTCAAGATAGCTGGTCAACATTCAAGAACCACTTCTTGCAAGCACAGGATCAGAGTGTCCCAATGGTTAGGAAATCTAGTAAGGGAGCTAGGAGACCTGCATGGTTAAAAAAGGAAGTACTGGGCAAACTTAAGTTGAAAAGGAAAATCTACAGATCATGGAAGGAGGGGCTGGTCACTTGGGAAGAATATGAGACTGTTGTCAGAGGATGTAGGGAGGCAATTAGGAAAGCTAAGGCCTCCTTGGAACTTAACCTTGCAAGTCAGGTTAAGGATAATAGAAAGGGCTTTTTCAAATCATAGCTAACAAAACTAACACTAGAGGCAATATTGGCCCACTGAGGAATGAGGTGGCAGCCCTGGTGACAGAGGATATAAAGAAGGCAGAGGTGCTGAACGCCTTCTTTGCCTCTGTCTTTACTCAGTTTGACATGGTAGATGAGGATTGGGTTAGGGATCAGTTGAGTAATCTGGACATCCATAAATCAATGGGTCCAGATGGAATGCACCCAAGGGTGCTGAGGGAGCTGGCGGAGGTCATTGCTAGGCCACTCTCCATCATCTTCAGTAAGTCATGGGCAACAGGTGAGGTGCCTGAGGACTGGAGGATAGCAAATGTCACTCCAGTCTACAAGAAGGGCAAGAAGGAGGACCCGGGTAACTATAGACCGGTCAGCCTCACCTCCATCCCTGGAAAGGTGATGGAACAACTTGTTCTTGTCACTATCTCCAGGCACATCAAGGACATGGGGGTCATCAAGAGCAGTCAACATGGTTTTATCAAGGGTAAATCATGTTTGACTAACCTCATAGCCTTCTATGAGGAAATTACTAGGTGGATAGATGATGGTAGAGCGGTAGATGTGGTTTATCTTGATTTCAGTAAAGCATTTGACACCGTCTCCCACAGCATCCTTGTAGAAAAGTTGATCAGGTATGGGTTTGGTGATCAGGAAGTGAGGTGGATTAGGAACTGGTTGAAAGGAAGGAGTCAGAGAGTTGTAGTCAATGGGGCAGAATCTGGTTGGAGGTGTGTGACTAGTGGAGTCCCACAGGGGTCGGTACTGGGACCGGTGTTGTTCAACATCTTCATCAACGACCTGGATGAGGGTATAGAATGTACCCTCAGCAAGTTTGCTGATGACACTAAGCTGGGAGGAGTGGCTGACACACCAGAAGGCTGTGCTGCCATTCAGAGAGACTTAGATAGGTTGGTGAGTTGGGCGGGGAGAAACATGATGAAATTCAACAAGGGGAAGTGCAGAGTTTTACATTTGGGGAAGAACAACACCATGTCCCAGTACAGGTTGGGGGCTGAACTGCTGGAGAGTAGTGTAGGTGAAAGAGACCTGGGGGTCCTGGTAGACAGGAGGATGGCCATGAGCCAGCAATGTGCCCTTGTGGCCAAGAAGGCCAATGGCATCCTGGGGTGCATTAGAAAGGGTGTGGTTAGTAGGTCAACAGAGGTTCTCCTCCTCCTCTATTCTGCATTGGTGAGGCCGCATCTGGAGTATTGTGTCCAGTTCTGGGCCCCTCAGTTCAAGAAGGACAGGGAACTGCTTGAAAGAGTCCAGCGCAGAGCTACGAAGATGATTAGGGGAGTGGAACATCTCCCTTATGAGGAAAGGCTGAGGGAGCTGGGTCTCTTTAGCTTGGAGAAAAGGAGACTGAGGGGTGACCTCATCAATGTTTACAAATATGTAAGGGGTGAGTGTCAGGGAGATGGAGTTAGGCTTTTCTCAGTGATGACCAGTGATAGGACAAGGGGTAATGGGTGCAAATTGGAGCATTGGAGGTTCAAGGTGAATATCTGAAAAAAAATTTTTACTGTAAGAGTGACAGAGCACTGGAACAGGCTGCCCAGGGAGGTTGTGGAGTCTCGTGCACTAGAGACATTCAAAACCCACCTGGATGTGTTCCTGTGTGATATACTCTAGGTAAACCTGCTCTGGCAGGGGGGTTGAACTAGATGATCTTTGAGGTCCCTTCCTAGGATTCTATGATTCTATGATTCTATGATCTCACACTAGAACAGATTGCTCAGAACCCCACTAACCCTGACCTTGACGGTCTCCAGGATTGTGGCCCCCATCATCTCTCTAGGCAACCTGTTCTAGTAATCCACCACCCTCATAGTAAGGAACATTTTCCTAATGTCCAACTTAAACCTACCCTTCTCTAGCTTAAAACCATTAGCCCTTCTCCTGTTCTTACATGCTCTTGTGAACAGGTCTTCCCCAGCCTTCTTACAGGCTCCTTTCAGTTATTGGAAGGTTGTTCTAAGTTCCCCTGGAGTCTTCTTCAGGCTGAACAATTCTAACTCCCTCAACCTGTCTTCATAGGAGAGATGCTCCAGCCCTCTGATCATTCTCATTGCCCTCCTCTGCTCATGCTCCACAGGTCCATGTCCTTCTTCTATTGTGAGCTCCAGAGGTGGATGCAGTACCCCAGGTGAGGTCTCACCAGGGCAAAGTAGAAGGGCAGAATCACCTGCCTTGATCTTCTTGCCACACTTCTTATGATGCAGCCCAGAATGCACTTGGCCTTCTGGGCTGCAATTGCAGATTAGTGTCTCATGTCCAGCTTTTGGTCCACTAGTAGCCTCAGATCTTTCTCCACAGGGCTTTTTCCCCCAATTCCTTTTCATTGTACATATAATGGTATTTTTTTATAAAATGAGCTTGCTTAGTGAGAAGAACTTACAGATCCTATTTAAAGGAAGAATTTTAGAACTGTTTTCATAAGGGGCACAATTTATTCTACCTAAAATGCTGAAATAAATGCTTAAATCTTACATTTATTAAACACTGTGCTGAAATTAACTGTATATTACTGTCAGTAGGAGCCTTATTATTTGTTTACTCTCTAATTGTGTGATGATCATGACAACTCCCAGCTTCACAGGAAGAAACAGTCTTCTGTTTGCCTACAAAAATGTGATTTATTAATATTACTAGTAATTTAAATCTTAATCTTAAAATTTGAAGAAGATGACAAATCAAAGCTGAACTGAGGATAAAATAGGCTGAATTATCTTCCCTAATTCTCAGAGGAAGAATTTCTTAGAATATGTAAGACTCTTGGACAGCACTTTAGAACGTAGAATACTTGATAATTAATATAATTATCATGTTAAGTTGAACTAACATTTTAATTCAGTTTTCCTTATAAAATTTTCAACAGTAAAAACTACTGATATTGGGTCATTTCCTTTACAAGGATATTGGGATATTTTTTTAAGATACAGTTGTAACACAGATGTTGTTATAAATCTTAAATGAAACTACACGGGCATTACTACATGAACCGGAGGTGCATGGAGAACCATCTCCTGGTCTTAGAAATGGTATCCTCAAAGAACAAGAAGTGGGGAGAGAAGGATGGTGGGTGCTGAGAAATATTAACAACTGAAAACAGCAAAGTAAATGTTTTTCTTGAAAACAGGCATTGTGATAATGCAGCTTTATTTAAATCTTTCTATCATGGGGCTGAAATTAGAAAATCTACCTGAAAGTAAGTTTTGTATTTGATCATACTTGCAAATTCTGCAATCCAAACTCTCCCTTGCTGTTACAGTAGCTAAAGTAGCTCATATCAAATTAAGAAAATGCAAAGGATAAGACAATTTGTCTTGTCCTTTGGAATTACTGCTTCATGAGGAACAGATACTTTATTTTTGCAAGGAGCTGAAAAGACATATCAACAACACTCCTAGGGCACAATGTCCTGCTATGAAAGGAGAGTATGCTCAGGACACTTTTAAAAAGATCTCACACATAGATCATTGATCAAAAATATTATTTTCTCCAGGACACATTACATTCCCCAAGACAAACTTAACAAAAAAATATTCAGAAAAGACTTTTTTTTAAAATCAAAACTTAACTGAAATTAAATAGTATGAGTTAATAGTCATCATATAAACCACCTATCTATATATGTATATATTTGCACGATCTGTGAATGTATTTTATGACAATAGTGAGTGAAACAAGATCACTACAGAGACAGCTCCTTATTAGAATTCTCACCTCTAAATCCAAATGAAGACCTTGCCTGATTATACCTGAGTTACACTGGATTGCAATTCTTCCCTTCTTAATTAAACTGATTTTCTAATTTCATTTGATATGCTAAGGTTTTCATAAACCTCTGCAGCCCCCTGGTTTAATACTAATCTAAGACAGAAAAAGAGCCAGCAGAAGAAACAAGGGGAAAAAAGGCTGCAGAATAGAATAAGAATGCTGTCATTTCAAGCATCCTTGCAGCAATAATAATAGAAAAAATAATAGAAAAAATAATAAAAAACATCAGTCTCTGAATATCATCATTTCATAATACAAAAATATTTTCAGCTGCTGCAACTCTTAGTTTAATGCGACCAAGATTGATATTGTTTTATTGAATATTAAAGCAACAAACAACATCCTCCTCCCCAACACTCAGTATTTATGAAAGATTGTTTCTGCTCTTTCTCAAAAAAACCCCCAAAACACAAAAAAACCAAACAACAAAAAAAAACCCCAAAAAACAGTATTCATTTTTCTTTACCTGAAAGACATTGGAGACAATGTCTCATTTTAACAATTGCCTTACTGAGCCTTGTTGTTTTTTTTTGTTACTACATCACAATATGCTTCTCACATACAAATGTCTTATAAACCATACCACTTGTATTATAGTCCAGGAAACTATCTTATCAGAGTATGGGGAAAATAGGAATAAAAGGGCATTGCAACTAGAAAGTGACACTGTAACTGGAAAGCAATAATGTGAGCTACATAAAGTACCATTATATTCATTATGAGTAAAAGCAACAATAAAGTCAATACAACACAGGATTTAAAATTGAGTATGGACTTTCAGAGGAAGCTTATGATTCCGAAATGGACTTCTGGCAGTTTTTGAGCTAACCAGTTCAGCTATGTCTATGCATGCTGCAATCAAAGCTGACATATCAAAGTACATATGTTTTTAAGTTAGGAAATTATCATCTATAGATCATCTCATCCAGCCATTATTGAACATAAATATTTAAACAGATCAATGAAACAACTACTTTTACAAAATACTTAAGTAAGACAGACTTGCCAAAAATCTAATGCCTTGCAGATCCCTCTGATGCACAAAAAAAATCTGTACTGCCAGGAAGACACTGGAAACCTCTGTAGAGTGGCATTAAGAGAAAACCTGCAAAGTGAAACATCTGATGCTGAAGACTTGATGTCTACATTGTATGTGTTTTGCATATTTTTAGTAACTGCCTGGCCTTAAGGTCTGAATACCCATGAGCTGGTGTTAAGCACCAAATGCTTAAGTTTAAGCACCAATTGCTTCAAGTTTAATGTTATAGAAAAAAAACCAAAACAGAACTCTGAGATTGTTCTGTGAAAGTACACAGAACCACAGCATGTGGGAGTGGCTGGGTGATCTGTTTTAGAAAATCAGGTCTGATGTGAGCTAAAAACACCTGAAAATTGCTTTGAATTTTTTTTTCATAAGAAAAAAAACTAGTTTCTTCCAAAGGAAAAAAATGGAAAAAAAAAAAAAAAAAAAAAAAAGAAGAGAAATGTAACAAGATTAATTCAAGAATTTCTGTATATTAATTGTCTCTTTTCCACAAAGCATAAGGAGATTTAATCAACAAACAAAACCCTGCAATGGAAAATGGCTTAGAGGAGATGGACAAGAGCTGTGTGCTTGGAAGATTAGGGAAGAAGGTAGGTGGTGGCAGACTGTTGCAAAGAAAGCTGAACTTCTCTCAATACAAAGAGGAACAGTGGGTGGACTTTGTTTTAGATAAATGACTGTATCAGTGGATCATCTGTTTGTATCAGTTGAGTGTGTCAACTGGTTGTGTGAGTGGCCTTCCCAGAGCTAATTAATAGAATACTGTTTTCCTGTTCTGGCCAGATCAGCATGGAGAAAGTGTAGATGTAGCTTAGTCTAATATAGGGTATGAAAACTAAACAACAAGCAACATGATTTTTGAAGAAATCAATAGACTTGAGCCAGCTTCAACCAATTATTACCTCCTAGTAATTGGGGATGTGCAGTGTCATGATGATGAGCATGTTGAGAATTTAGTAACAAGAATATTTGTATTGTGATTCGATTGTATGTTGCAATTGCTATGTCACGCTTGTATTGTGATTTCAGTACATTGCTTGTATCAGTCCATTAAATCAAAATCCTGTGTAATGGTAAGTAAATTTGGTATCATAGGTTGAGTCCTCTTCATGTGGAAGAGGGTTTTTCAACCTAACCTGGACAGAGAGCATTAAACACTGACAGGACAACATAAAGCTCACAAGGTGTAATTTCTTTTTCTCAGCTTGGTATGACTTTGGATTCTATCAGAATATCTTTAATAAGCCCAAGGCAGAGATAGCCATTTCTATTCCAATTTGAACCTGTTATGAATTTCTCTTCTAGCATTACCCTCGATGTGATCATTTGCATATCTAAAATAATTGCAGCTTGGATTTAAATTTAAAAGGTATTTTTAAAGAGTACAATTATACACACATATTGCTGCTCTACTATATTATCATCATCAATGAAAAGAGTTCATTTACATCAACAGCGTGAAAGTCAAACAGGCACTCATAGGAACAGTATAATGAATTAAAAAAAAAACACCTCAGCTGCTAATAGCAGCTTTGTCACAAAAATAGTAGCACTAAATCCAATCCACGTTTTCATTTTACCCATCCAAATGTCATCTGCATTAAAAACTTCAGTAGTTACAGTGGATAATATCTAAAATATTAACTTGTAAACTCTGTCAATCTTTTTCTTCAGAATGCATTTGACTTCTTAAGATGTTGAAGTAATAAAGTAATTAATTACATGATTCTGCCTCTACTCTCGTTAATTACATATATACATTAATCAACTCACTGAGTGTTTTCTGTTAAAAACTCTTCAAAATGTCTGGCAGCAAAATTACCGTGGAAATGTTCCCATGAGCTATTACTGGGCAGCATACTTACATAAGCTATATAGAAGATTTTATAAATTACCACACTGTGTCAGGACAACGGGCCATCTGATCAATTTTTCCTATCCAGAGTAGGGTGGAACATGGGAACATGGCAAGTGCAGATTTGTCCTTGCTTTGGTATCTTTTTAAAAGTTACAATCACCAGGAGCTTCTGAACTAGAGACTGCCTTTGGAATGCTGCATTTAACAGGCACTGATAACTTCTTTTCTCCATTTTGAAGCAATTTATTACCTATAATTATAGGTTGTTTGTAAAAATATTTATTTCTTTTTTTAAATTTACTAACTGATAATTTCACTAAGTGGACTTCTTCTGATTATTTATTCTCTACTTATCACCTTAATACCATTCATCTCTGTGTAGGCCTTACTCTATTTCTCCTCATCTATTACTTTTCCAGGCTCATGAATTCTGTTCCATTAGTCCCTCCAGATTCCATGCTGATTTTTTATTTTTTTTTCCTTTCCCTGTTCTGCTGGTTTTGAATATCTGTTTTGTCCCAAATAATTTTCTGTGGTGTGTGATGTATCTATATCTAATTAAGAGACAGTGGATGGCAGAGCAACTGGCTAATGAACTATTCTAAGTGCTTGCTCTGAGCAAATCTCCAGCTATTCAGTATTAGGGCACAGTGTGAGAAACTGGACATACAGACCATTTATTATACATTTATATAACAACATAAAAGAGCAGACAATAAAATCAAGACATTCACCACAAAAGATAAAAAAAAGAAATACAAAGAACACAGGAAGGTAACTCTGAAAAGCTGTCTGTCAGTGACAGACAAGGTGTCTGTCACCACAAGAAAAGTACTTTCACAATCTGTGGAGCCATCAGGAAATGTTTGATGAGAAGTACACACAGAGCTTAAGATGTATGGATTTGTATTGTGGATCCTTGTATTTCTTAAGTGCTCACTTTCACTAAAACTGCATATTAAGAAAAAAAAAGGTGCTCTCTGCTGTGCATAGAGACCCTATTAACATAACTTTTCTTTTTGGTCACTCATTTCCATTTTATTGTTGGTAGTTTAATTTAAAAAAAAAATAAATAATCAGTGTTTGTTGTATGAAGAAAAATTTCTAAAACTTATCCATTTCTTTTCCCTCGTAGTCATACATACCCATGGAAGCAAGTACATCTTCCCTGTTGTGACTCACAGAAATCTGGGGGTTTTTTTTGCTTTCAAGTTTGTCACATTCATCCAACGTCTTTGTATTATTAATTTGTCTTCTCATGGTTTGCCATATCAGCTTCAATTAGGTCATTAATGTGAACTATGTTGATTCTTGATTGTGCAGCAGTGGTAGCAATAATTACAAAAAAAACAACAAAACAAAACAAAACAAAACCCAAACCAAAACAAGCAAACAAAAAAACCCCCAACTTTCAGGTCTTGTTCTATATAGATCAGTATTTTCCTCTTCAATACATATTCAAGATTCTATATTATATTCCTATTCCATGCAGCCTATCACCCAAAGCTGTTAAGAGTTTGGGTTTGTTGGTTTTTTTTTTTGAGAACAAGTAACTGGAATATCTCAAGTTATTGATCAAAATGAGGTTTATTTTATGGTTCCTTAAAAATATTTCCTTTTTGTACTCATTGAAATCTGCAACAGAGAATTTTAAGAGAGAAGGTTACAGTGTATACATTCCCGCTGCATCTTTGCTGACTAAAAGTATCTCTTACGTTCCTTGTGTTTTTACAGGCAATTACACTTGTGGCATAGTCAGTAGCCTGATGTGGTGGAAAGCTCATCCGAACACCATTCAGGCAGACCTTGTCATACCTCAGTAAAAAAGTCTTTTACAGACAAAAACAAACCAAGCAAGTTCTATTATCTCTCCAAGTAAACTATCAAGATTTACATAGGACTTTTTGTATCCTTCCCCTTTCTGAATCTGGTTACTTAGTTGATAACTCTTGCTTCATTTTCCTTTAAATTCTGAAGTGATTTCAGCTTGACCTTCCTTACATGGAGTACCAAATAAATAGTTCGATAGTTTGTAAACTACTGTCAAGCAACACTTGATGATAATGTATGTTCCAGTTTCCTAAATATCTGAACACATTAAATACAGGAAGTCCCATTTAAAAGTTACCTTGAGTAACTTTTTTCTTGACTTTTTGTTTGTTTGTTTGTTTGTTTTTGTTTTTGTTTTTCCTTAAGACTTTTAATTTTAATTTTAATGCTAGTGGTTCTCCTGAGTAGTCAATAATATTATCTTTATATAGATCCTAATTAGACTCTAGCTATCCATTATTTCCTTCTATGATTTGCATCATAGATTTGCACTGATTTATTCAGTAAGACAAATTTGCAGTTCAGAAATCTATTAGAATAGAACTTGAAACTTTGAACATATTTGCCAGTTATACTACTTTTTCTTTTTTATGATCCCTGACATACACAATGGATATGCCATATTTTATCTTACCTAATCTATGTAACTTTAGGGGATTTTTAGCTTCAATTTAGCCTCTGTTTTTTTGTTTTCTTCCATCATCAATAATTTTCAATATTTGTATTGCTGATTCAGTTTTCTTCCTTGATTTTTTCTGTAGCGTTCTCTTGCCTTAGTAACCTCAAAAACGTTTGTTGCTCTGTCCTCATTCAATATTAGTGGTATTTTAAATCTGCTGCTTTCCCCCACGGGCACTAATTTACATGCAATAACATTGAATTTAATTTGCCATTTCACTACTCAGGTACACAGTAACAGAAGATCTTTTCACAGCTCTTCAAAATCAGTATGTTGTGATTATTGCGAGTATTAGTTTATATTGAGAGCACCAAGAAACTTTTCTTCTTAATATTCACTAGCTTTTCCTGATCATTTGTGAATACATTGAATAAATTGGTCTGAGCACAGACTTCCTTGTTATATCTCCACTATCAGATAGGACAAACAAGTAAGAGTGATCTGCAGAGCAGATCTGTTCTATTCATACTGAAGATGTGATCCAACTGCTACACATTTCAGGTGTTTTTTTGTATTTGGGACTAGTTCTGAACTAGTCTGAATGCTCTTGTGGTTAGCGTATGTTAGACTTTTTTCTGGAATACATTCTGCTCTCTGGCTTCATTCAAAGTAAGTAGCTGTATGCACTCCAAGACCATGTTATTACACAAATCAGAGCATTTTAAGTGAAGATAATCCTGAGGTGTGTTAAAAAATTTAAATCCTCCTCTGCACAAAAAAAAAACCCCAACAAAACAAAACACACCACTCTCTGGGATTCTCCCCCACAAACAGTGGTAGTTTAAAGCTAACAGTTCCTCTTTTTAACTGCTTTGCAGTATATGAAGCTGTTTCCCTTTTTATTCCATGAACAAGTCAGCTGCTTTATAATCCTTTGGTGAAGGACCCTATTAAAATTTTGAAAATTCTGATGTGTTACATCACAGGTCGTCTTGCTCAAGAGCATACAGAATGCTTCAATGCTTTGGACAGTAAGTGGCTAATGCAGGTCAGATGACTGAATTCATTACTATGGAAAGTATCCTCTTTCCAGCTAAATTCCTACACAGAGCAGAAGGGAAACCATAATAATGTTTGGATTGGGGTAGGCTTTTTTGCGCATCTTTTTTTGGTCATTTTCTAGTTTTTAAGTCCATACTAAGATCCTGGTCTTGATTAGCTTTTCCAGAGATACAGATAGATTTTCTTGTAGAACCTAGTTTAAAGTGTTTCCAGTGTATCCTGAGGTAGAATGTATTATAAATAAAGAGTTTATTCTGATCCTCCATATTTAAATATTACTATATAAAGGGCACTTATATTCCAGAGTGCTAACAATTTTAAACACTGAGAAAAATATGCAAGATGCTTGAGACTTTGATTTTTATTACATTTTTAAAGTCTACAATGCAGTAAGAATTTCATTAGGACAAGCTGTGTCCCATTTGGTTACACTAATATGCATTTCATGGACTAAATCTTATCTTGTTATGAAATATTTATCTAATATCAGTGCAGCTTATGCAGAACCAAAGTAAATTTACATTTTTCAGCCTTATTCATATGACACAGGGTTGATTTTGACTCTATTGCCATTTGTTTCTCCATTATTCATTGAGTGAAGAAAAATTGGTTGCAGCTCATACAGGAAGAGCCTGTTTATTATAACTTGGCTCTAAGCCATTAACCTTCCTGTACCACAGTGCTGCAGTATATATTTACATGAGATTTCAGTACATTGCAATCATCTTTATTTGTCCACACCAATAAATGTGAACATTATTTTCTACACCTAGTTGATATAAATGAACCATACTTAAAATATTGCAATCTCTGTTTTTGTGTGGTATACAGAGTACTGTGTATTTATTTATCTTTCATCTTCTTCCCTGTGACCACCGAGATTTATTACTTCCATCTTAAGTTATATCAGTTATTTTTGGTTAGTCTCTATCTTGCTGCTTTTATGAAACATCAATGATTCAATATAATGAGTGACAGTGTTATTGTTATCACCAAACTAGAGGCAAAAGTGAGTTATCTACCATTCTTCCCACTGTAGAGTGCTGGTACTCATTCGTCCTATATGTTTGTATTGTCAGTCTCCTAGTCTGCCCTGTTTATCTCCCTTGTTGGTTCCTAGGCCCCAGTGCCACCACAGTCTTTTTTTATTATATACATTTACTACACAATTATTCCCATGTGTTGTCTATATCCCTTCTGACATTCATCATTAATGTTTTAATTAACTTTTTTGACAATTCTTGTCTTCTCAGTACTTTTTGCCTACTGCAAAAACTTAATCTTATATTTTAAATTCAATAAAGGCAAATTAAATATTTAAGGGACTCTCTTCAGATTTTGCAGTTAAACCACCAAAATTGCTCAAAGAGTAATTAATTGTGGGTATGAAAAATCAGTATGTGAACTTCAGTGTACTCCCTATATCTACTTTTCAAATTAGAACTCATCAATTCTGTTTTAAATTTATACTTTTATGCTGTCGTTCTTGTCAAATTGCTGCCATCAAGTTCACAGTAACTGTTTGTTGCCAACAAATAAAGTATTCTTTCCGTTTTGATGCAACTATCTGTATGAAATTGGTACACTTTTGATCCTGGCTTCAACTGCTACGTACACCTTATAATACTTACCATATAAATCTATATCTATCTATTTAAATTTCTGTATTATATCATGTTAACTGGGACCAAAAAAAGTCCTAAAACTAAAGTAGACTTTAAGATCTTAGATGTCTTTTTACCTTAAAAATCAGGATTTATTTCTTTATTTTAATGTAGGAGGATAATTGATGCATAAATTGTCTGAAAGTTTTGGCAATACTCTTGACTTTAAAATTTCAAGCATGCCTTTGATACTTATGTTGTTCCGTAATAAACAGAACAAGGTTTTGTAATTGGAGGAGGAGAAGACTGTAATTATCAACAGAGTAGACTTCTGGCCTTCTAATGAAATACTAGAGTTTCTATTTTTTTTAAAAAAAGAACAAAAGCATTCTGAGAATCCTGTTGCTTAGGGATGAGAAAGAAAGGAGAAATCCTTTTCTATGAAGGAACAAAAGTGTATTGAAACAGGTAGAAATTACAGGAGAGAGTTTGGAATATTCTTATTTGTAATTTCATGAACTCACAGAAGGCACACCACATATGGCTGTAAGTAGAATCTGACATGTTAATTAAAAAGGCAGAGGGGTGGGTAAAGGAGGAAGAAAGAGATGGAGAGGGAAGCATAGGTATTTTTGAACTCCTGATTCCTTGCATTAGATTTGACAATGTTTACTATTTATGGTCAGAAATGGTGTGTATATGAGGATAATTACACAATACACAACTATTTAGATATGAAAGTTCTCTATAACTTAGATGAGTTGATTTTTATGGTAAAGAAGGAAAATGGAAAATTGTAAATTAGTTTTATTTTTCAAAAATAGTTTTGAAACCACATACAAAGCTTACAAGAAGCAAAATAAGATATTTTGAGTGCACTTTTTTCTTCTTTATATATATATGTTCTTTTATATAGATGTATCTTTGATACCTATATATACTTCTTGTATATAAGGAGTATTCTTGTGCATAGAGCCAAAGTGTCATACAATTCAGGTATGAAGATGTAATGCAAAGACTTGGTGAACTTACAGTGCAGTATTTATCAGATGTGTCCATTGATAACCAGCTATAGGGATGAGATAAATCACCGTAATTCAAAATATTTAAAACACAGCACCACATGAGCTGCTATGAAGGAAACTAACCAGCCAGATCCAGCTTAACAAATACTTCCTTTTTTTCTATATTCTTCTAAGGTACACAGTTAAGTATTCAAAACTTTAAGTAAAACAAAACTCTAGTAAATTCAAGCATCATGGAAAATAGCTATATTTTGTGAAACACTGGAACAGGATAATACAGTGACTAATTAGATTGAATTTCTTGCCAAATCATAAATTAATTGTTTACAACCTATTTCATCTTCTTAAATCACTAATGAAGGAATCCAAGACTGGGCCATCTACAGCACAAGAAAATTTTAAGGCAGAATTGTTTTGCTAATGGCCTGTAAATTGAGCACAAAACTGTATTCTGTCTACAGGATGTCTGAATGTAGAATTCCAATTGTCAGAGCTAATCTGAGCCTGTTAAATTACACACAGTAAGATTCTATCTGACATAAGGTTGAACACGAAGGAATGTGCAGATGCAATCAGAGACATTTGTTCAAACTGCAGGAAGCTACGTTAATTTCAGCATAAAATTATTTTTAAGAACAGATGAATAAAAGAGATAAAATGCTGGCTTTTAATGACTGCTACTGACTTCACTATGAACAGGTTTCTGTCATTCATCATACTGAAAAGTTCATAGCAATTACATACAGAGAGGAAAAAAAAAAAAAAAAAAAAACCAAAAAAAAAGAAAAAAAAAAAAAAAAAAAAAAAGCCAACAGAAGATGACAGTATCAAACAGCCTAAAAGTTACTTTTTCTGATCACATTGTAAAATCAAGTCCAAATTATATGTACATGTTACAAATTGTGAGTTAGCAATTAAACCTTACCTTAAAAGCCCAATGTTTTTTACCATACAATCAGAACAAATCTTAAACACAAAAAAGTTGCTAAGTACTTCTTTTTCCATCAGAACATGATTGGCATTTTCACATCTTCCCTATTACAGAAACTCTGAGGGAAATTTTGCCTATTTGAATTTTTAAGTACCACAGAGAAGTATTTACTGGTTCTAGTTTGATTTTTAAAACAAGAAAAACACCCTCACAGTCATTACCAGGGTTTGCTTTCATGGTAAGTGCTACATCCCACAAGTTACTATTCTTTTTAGAGGGTTTCTGACTTACACATCATGTCTGTGTGGAGTATTTTTTCAATTTCAAATACCAAATTTATACTTTTCAAAAAACTGTCAAGGACTGCAGGAATAAGAAAATTCAGTTGACACTGACTTTAAGGGAACAATGACCATTTACAAGAGCAGAGAATGACATTAAAGATGAATCTGTAATGTCACTACTATTTGTCAAATAACATGTCAAATGCCAGTGTCTGAGCTAACCCTCTGTGTGAATAGACTTCAGTTTTCCAAGGTGGTTTTGCCACTTACTCAGTTTTCACTAAGCAACAGAGCCAGGAGACAGGTTTTTTTCAGTGATGTCCAGTGATAGGAAAAGGGGCAATGGGTGCAAACTGGAGCATAGGAGGTTCCATGTAAATATCAGAAAAAACTTCTTTACTATGAGAGTAACAGAGCACTGGAATAGGCTGCCCAGAGAGGTTGTGGATTCTCTTTCGCTGGAGACATTCAAAACCCGCCTGGACATGTTCTTGTGTGATGTGCTCTAGGTGACTAGGTTGGACTAGATGATTTTTCAAGGTCCGTTCCAACCCCTAAGATTCTGTGTGATGCTGTGTGATTCTGTGCGAAAGGAATAAACCATGAAAATCTAAATTAAATGTTCTTTTCAACGTGGATTTAAAATGTAACAGTTTTACATTGTTTTATTTCTTTCTGTCAATATAACTGAGCAAATAAAAATCTGTCACTGTTTCAAAGCCATTACATTTTACATGCGTCCACTTTTCCAACCCTGCAGCTTCCCAAAATAATATACATTTTCAAGTTCTTGTCCCTGCAACAACTGCAATATCTAGTTATTTTTTAAAGTTCCTAATAGTAAGAACTATTGAGTTGCTTGAGTGTGAGATGTTATTGTTTGATAACTATCCCAAGAACTTTCAAAGACATGTTCACAGTTAACTTATTTCTGAGAATCATATTTTTCAATATCTAAAGGGTAAGAACCGTAAATACATTATATCAGCCATATTTTTGCACTGTATGGCTGCTAGATAGACGTATTCCAAACACAATACACTAAACTATTATTTCAAATTTGCTTGAGCAGATAATTGAGCAATGAATGCACTGCATTTAAAAAAAATAAAAATGCTCAGCTTCTTTCTAATTAGCAAGAATGATTATGTTTTAACTATTATAAAGCTGTTCAAATGTTCTGAACTCTAACAAATGCTAATACTAATACTTTGTGCACTACAGATAAAGTGAAAACACCTTATATAAATCAACCTAATTGCTGACTGGGCATTCCAGAGATACAGAATTGTATTTGATGTGTCTCCAGGATATAGGGAATCCAACACAACAAACCAAGCAACAAACAAACAAAAACACAAAACAAAACAACAAAAACCAAGAGAAACATAGGATTGAGAAAGGATTGTCGGAAAGGCTTATTTACTTATTTTGTACTAATTACTTTTGTAAGTTTTAATAGGTTTGGATGGAGAAATAGTTACCAGGAAAAAAAGCTACCAGAATAAAACATGCTGAAAAGAAACTAGGAGTCCTGCTGGATCTACAAGAATTGATAAAGTTGGCACACCAAGTCAGGTATTCTAGTACAATAAAATTTAGAGGTTTTAATTTAACTTTTCTATGCATTTTTAGTAACGCACATTAGAACTTTATGAGGAAGACAAAATAATAAAAAGCACTAAGCATAAATGTATACGTTAAAGTTGAACATGAGGACAGTTCTTTGCTGGCAGCATATTTAAATAAGCTATACTGCATATTTATTGTTCTTGTATGTGATTTGATTTTTATATATCTTCAAGGGGATTTTACTGATGTGTCTCTCTTACTTTGCATTTTGCAAGAGATTTTGTGATAGAAAATTCTTTCCTGTGATCTTTCTTTCCCTTTCTGGTAATTTTTTTCTCATGTTTTATGTTGTGTACCTGGTTAGCCCCTTCTTTCCATGTTTGCACTACCTTAGTATAACTTCCTGTTTGTTTGTTTGTTTTTATGGCTGTCTATAGAAGTCACTGAGAAAAAGCTCAGCATGTTGGGTGGCTCAGTTCCTCCAAGGTTAAACACTATCTGACCATAGGTCTGAAGAATATAAGTACAAAAAAGGGTCATTTTAATATCCAACTGGTGCAAGAACCCTTTGTATAGCTTGTAGTGAGGTGGGCGCTGCCCTCTTCTCCAGAGTAAATAATGACAGGACCAGAAGAAATGGCCTGAAGTTGTGGCAGGGAAGTTTTAGATTGGATATTGTGGGAAACTGTTCTTTTCTCCCCCACATAAGTCTAAACAAAATGCCCTCCAGTACCGCCTTGCAACAGGTATTAAGAAGAATTTCTATACTGAAAGAGTGGTTGGGTACTGGAATAGCTTGCCTAGGGAGATGATGGAATTACCATAATTGTAGGTATTCCAGAAATGAGTAGATGTGGCACTTCAGGGCATGCTCTAGTAGCCAATATTGTGGGTTTTCCTGTGGGTGTTTTTTGTTTGTTTGTTTGCTTGTGTTATGTTCTTTTGTTTGGTTGGTTTTGTCTGTGGTTTTGGGTTTTTTGGGGGGTGTTTTGGGGGTTTTTTGTTTTGGGGTTTTTTTGCTGGTGTTTGGAGTTGATTTCAGAAGTCTTTTCCAACCATGACAATTATGTGATTCTGTAACTAGAGCCCCACTGACTATACAAGGACCTTAGGTATGCAGTTAAGAAGCTGACACTTACATGTAATAGTTAAATTTGAGAGTTAATCTGGAGCTGAATCCTGTACTTAACAGCTGATTATTTCTGAATATTTGGTCAACGTGAGTTGCTTAACAGAATACAAGAACACAAAAAAAATGTAATTAGAATTAAGCATTGGATCATCAAATCCCCTACAGATATTTAGGCAAGACTGATATACGAACAGGTGTTTTCACATTCCCTTTTCTTAACAGTAATAAACATTTCACAGCATCTCATCAAAAATTTTAGAGATAAAAACATACATTGCAACATACCAAAGCTGGGAACAGGATCCAGATATCAAGTTCAAGACCCGTTTCCTAATCAGAATAGTCATTCTTCTTTCCTGGGAGAAATACAGACAAAAAACATTTTGTTTGAAAAAAGTTTATGAGGTCTAATATTGCCAAACTACACGAAAAAATCAAGTTTGGCTTGCAGTACATAAAAATTTTGTGCTTGTTCTAGAACAAAGGCATCTGAATGACTCACTCCTTGCATTTGAAGAAAGCTCAGAGAGAGAATGACTTTCTCAAATTGGCTTGTCATGTTGGAAGTACAGTTATAAGCACAAAACTTGACTGATGACTCAGCTTACCCTTTTCTTCAGATAAGAGCTGGTCATTGTCTTGTCATTTTAAAATATTTTATTGTCATTCTCTAGATCACTGGCACATTATTATTTCTATAATATTTTTATGCCAATCTTCACTTACTATGCTGGACTGCAAAATATTCCTACTCTCAATGCTTTCTTTCTGTCTCAAGAAAACTTTTTAAAGATGGTTGGAAAAATACACCATAGACTTTACAGCTTATAGAAAACTACACTAATGAATGGCAAAAGACTGCTGTGAACTCAGTTGAAAGCTTTATGAAAAATTGCTTGCAAAAACTAACAATACTGTTTCATTCTCTGTAAAGTACACAAATTAACAATAATTGAATGGAAAAAAAAGAAAAAAATAGTAGCTCATAGCAATTAAGCTCTGTTTAAGAGAGGATGCCCGTTGCTGTTAATGTTGCCATAATGTAAACCTTAGTATGGTTCCATGTATTTTTAAATCAATCATTAGAAGGTGGTGTATTTAACTCACATCTTAAGTCAATATACTAAATTTCCATTATCCTTTACACTATCACCCTATATAGCCTACAGAATTCTGTTATTATTTTCCTATTTTCTTTTCTCTCTCTTTTTTTTTTTTTTTTAAATAAAGAGTGAATTTTCAGATTTTAATAGTCAGATACACTAATCAGGAACTCTTTTACTTGGAAGACATGCAAAAAGCCATTCTGTGAAATTAGCTTTTTGCTGTAAAGTCCAGTAAAGGCAGGTAGAAAATAAGATATTGTCAGGAATACTGCCTAGACTTTCCTTGAAAAACAGAAAAATGTACGTTCCCCCATTTTACTATAGTGTTTTTTTACCTACAGAGGCTCTAACAGTTCTTTAGCTATGGTGCTATATGACTGATGCTTTCAATTGTCAGTCACTTCTTTTTACTGTAAAGTCTTATTTTTTCTTTGTTGTGTTTTTCCTCAGGTTTACATTACTTATGGATTTTTCCAGAAGCCCATCCTTCTATGCTACTTTTCCACTCCTTGACAAAATTTCTGCTCAGCTCACAAAGTTATCTAGTACTCACTTTCTTCAATTTAAAGTCAAATTAAATAATCTAATAAACAGTGCATCTAATTTTTCAGTTAATGTAGCCCTACTTAACAATCCATAGAATTCATTGACATAATGATACTGAAATAATTAATCTGTTACATTTTTTGGTTCTGACAAAAATTAATTTGGAATCACAAGTGGGAAAAAACACATTGGTTAATAGCCATTGAATAAGCAGTGGGGTTTTTTTTGGTGCTTATTAAATGCAGCATTTGGCATTTCACTTCAATTTGTGATTGATTGTTTTTTGGATCATGTCATCCTGTTCTCTCTGGTTGCCTGGTATTTTTCTTCTTTACCCTGTAACTGTCAATAACTTGGAGTCTCAAACATATTTCATACATTTTTTTTTAGGTTCATTGGGATAGGGAAGTAGGGTGCAAGAAGTAATGAAAATGGTATGGGACAGACAACCCTTGTGGTTATTTATCAGTATACTGTCTATCTTTTGTGCTTGCTGTCTTTTGCTTTTAGCTTGAGATTCTGCAGATTATCTTTAATACCTATATCTTTACACAGATTTACAATCTAGAAAAAAACTACTAAAGGAAACTGAGATCCACTGTTGGATTAAACTCTGTAGGGATACCTGTTGTGCACATTATAACAAAAAAGCCTGTTTTGAAATACAAGTCTAGATGGTAAATCGTCAGCTCTGCAAGACCTATTGGATTTACTTAAATTTGGACTTGAAAAAGAAATTTCAAAACTAAATACTGAGGCAGAGGTAGTATCTTTATTTTTTATAAGTCATCCTTGAAAAAGAAAATTTAGCATAGGTGTCTACAGCTGCATGGTATTTAAAATAAGGCCACAGAATATGAACCAGATATATCTTTAAAATAATATAAATGAAATTACTATCTAAAGAATTTTCCTTTTTTTTTTTTTTTAAGATATTAGTCAGAAGTGAAAGAGAAAAAAAAGTAATAGTTTTTTTCCTTCTACACAGATGTTCCCCTTTTACATTAAATTTTACAATCTGAGAATAGTCTTGTAGCCACGAGATGTAAGGGGTACTTTTGAAACTTCTCCTGATTTCACTGAAGAGTTTTGAAAAACACTAAGATCACTAGTAAGATGTTACTGACATGGCAGTCATTGTCACAAATTTGCATCAAAGGAAAAAAAAAAAATGCAAATACTCCTTTTGCCTTTAAAACACTACCCCTTCCTTCCTACTCAGGTGAGACAAGTCTCTGAAGTAAGGTAACTGCTGGTAGGAATTACCATAACTCTGTGTGGTAACTACACTGGGGATGCAGGACTGGTACCTCAGAAGCAAGCCATACTATCTTTACCCATGCATGGAGTTACTAACAACTAGTCACTCTGCTGATATTATAGTCCATTTTTATCCAGATCAAGATTAGCTCTGGTTTGTCAACCAATATTTTGTTTGCAATTTGTAATAAAGTACTGAAGCACATTGTCCACTAATAGGTTACTGGTAGGCATCATTTTTTGTAAATGACTGCAGGTTTTCCTATCTCTAAATGCTTTATCATCAAGTCAGAAGACATAAATATTACCTATATGAATAGATACATTATTCTACTACCACTACTGAGAAAAAAAAAATAATAAAAAAAAAAATTAAATGAATTGAATGTTCTCAGGTAACTTAAAATTATACCTTGAAAAACATGTCAGTGAAAGATTTCAGCTTTCATTCAAGCATTTTTTCTGGACTTTATTTAGTATTATAAAATTATAGAAAGACTGAAAAAAATAGTCTGAAAGTGACCTCATGAGTTCTCTTTTCCAAAGCCCCAGCTAAAAGCAAAGTCAGTTTTGGGATTACTAGAATACTCAGGACTTTATGCATATGATCACATAATCATAACTTCTCTCTTCCTCTACAATGGCTATGGGGCCTGAAGATGAGCAGTGGAAATTACAGATTTGGAATAAAGGTCTTTAATTCTTTGCATCCATAATCCACATTTTAATTATAAGCATTTAAAGTTAAAATTATTATTTCACTGAGATAAAGGGTCACTTTTATAGTTCCTAATCTTGCATGACCTAAGCACAGTAACCTTGATTTACAATGCCATAAGCTGATATTTAAGCAGGTAGTGTTCATTCATTAAACACTCATTTTAAATTCCTCTGTAATAAGCAATTATCTTGCCAGTCTTATACAGTGTCATAAATTTAGGCTGCTGATATACAAAAGTCCCTTGTAGCTCTGAAAAAATTTTATATGACACCAAGCATACAAGTTTCTCAAAAGATTGGCCTTTGCAGCTATATAAAGATTAACCCCTATGAGCCATACTAAGGAACACTTAATACTCCCTTTGTACAGAGCCTTATTAATGTCCTGTGACTGACTAGTGAGGAGTACTGAACTGCAAATACTGAAGCAGAACCTCAGGAAAAACAAGAGATTTTTCTATTCCTATGCCTTTGGATGCTTTAACCCAGCTTCTGGGTCAGATTTCTGGCTCACAATTTTATTAAAAGATGTATTTCATAAAGACTTTTGACAAAGTAGATTTCTGAGCATGAGATTGAGCATGATTTCTCCTCACAGTATCAGTATATAGATCATATTGGTATTGTCACGAAACGGAATGAACAATGCTATCCAATTGGAAACAGCAATTCTAGAAACTGTAATATGAGATAAGCTTAAGTGAGGTCAGAGTGGGAGTGAATTTCAAGTTGCACTTTAGGAATGCCTGACTTCAAGTCGAATAATAGTGATGATTAGATTTACTGCATGTCTCACAGAAATAAACAGCTTTCCAGGCATACGGTGTTTATTACTGTGCTGAGTCTTGAATAATCTTTCCTACAAGCACAAAAACAGATGCAGATTTCAGGGAGGAACCAAGGCACTGGCCCTTTTAATCTGTGTTTATATTTCTAATTTGCTATCTCCCAAGGCATAAGAATGTCTTTCAGCCTAGATGTAGAATTACTGCCAGTGCACAAGACTTGCATCACCAGGGAGAGATGCATTTACCACTCCCATTTCTATAAAGAAACACAATGCTGCATGGGGATCTCCAAAGGAGACATCCAATTGGAAAATTTGTGAGAGAGACTTGAATGTAAATTGCTTTAGTTAGCAGAAGTCAGAACTCCTATGAAGGCAAAATTAAAAATAGTTTTTCAGCCTTGAAATCAGAATTACATGCCCTATGCAAACTGTCACAAAAACCTAGAGTCTAATGCCTACAGAATGCCAAGAACAGGAAGACTTCTTCAGCAGAACTTAATCACCAGACTGTAATCCAATTTCCTTTATACTGAAAACAAATCTGTTATCTTGTGGCCTCTCCGATTTTGCAGATCAAAGCACAGATTAACACACCATTTCCATATTTTCTTCTTGACTCTGTAGTCACGATAGAAAGGCACCTTTTATGACTCCAAAATCTTTCTCATGTCAAGTGCTCCCCATCCCACTTCAGAGGAGACTGGTTTGCAGTAGAAAAATGATAGGTCTTACTGGGAGTAAAAACTATGTAATTAGACTAGCAATTGCTAGAAATTACATTCATGAAAAAAAGAAAAGAAGAAAAAACAAACAAATGAACAAAACAAGAAAAACGCGCCAAACTCCAGGTTGAAATAGAAACCATAGCTTCATATGTATCACCCAGCACAAAAATTTCAGCTTCTTCCTGTTCTTCTGTTTCACAACAAAAATAGGGTTTTTTTTTCTCTTTTTCTACTTCCCACTGTGCATTACTTTCAGTTGTAGAAAATAGACTCCTCAGCAAATCCTGTATACACAACAGCCTGAAGAAATTCCTCTCTAGCTAAGTGCGAAAGGTGACAGTTTCAAGTACTGGATGAGCCACTCACACGAAGAGCTCTACAGAATGATCTACAAGAAGAAATAAAGCAGTCAAGGTCAGAGTTTATGTAGCCCATTTTTTGCCCCTTCCCACCATAATGAGCGTGCAATACTTGTAGCTCAGTTAGACTTGTCTTATTTTAGCTAGACTTGTTCTGATAAAAAAACAGTACTCTTTTTTTCGTAGACAAGATAAGGTCCTGTGACCCTAATGTGAGAAAGCGAACAGCAGAAGCATAGCAGGACTACAGCATTTCTGAAACCACAAAGAAATAGCAGTGTGTGCTTGGGAACATCTGTTTAGCAGCTCAGTGTGCATGAGCCATGCATGACCTTAGGCTCCAATTTAAGACAGTTATTAATACACTGTGATACCTCCTCCCAGGCACTCTTCTACAGCTATCCTGCCTCCTGCCATGGCTGGGCTGCCATAGCAATTGCCAAATCCCTCCTGTTGTAGAGGCTCAGACAAATTACCTTGTGGATACTCCTACTATGTCCCTGACTTTTCCTCATTCCACTCTCTGATGTGCCACGTCCTCCACATATCCTGATATTCACATATATCATTCTCCTTTTTCACATTAAAATCACCAAGTCCTGACAAGGCAAAACATAAACCTCATAAACTCTTCTGTTCTTTTCAGTTGTTTGTTTGTTTGTTTGTTTCATATTCTGAAATAAGCCATACAAAAATGACATCTGTGCTTCTCCTGAACAGATACACAATGCATAGCTTGCCTTCTGCCTTTCCATGGTGTCTGTAGCCCTGCCAAGGCTACAGACTTTAAATAATACAGGCTTTAAATAATTGAATTGATATTAATAAACACACACTTAATGAGATCTGTAATGTTATTTCATTTTATATTACTCCCAATATCTTCTTCTATCTCACCCAGGTAGATAAGTATTTTTGTGTTTATGCCAGGGAGATTTCTTAAAAAGAGACAGGCAGGGAACCAAATAACACCAAGTTTTCATCTGTTAAGAGGCACAGAACTACTTTATCAAAGAGACTAACAAAAATTACACACAAATATATAATCTTCCAGTGTCATGTTTTAACCCCAGTGAGCAACTAAGCACCACCCAGCCACTTGTTCACTGCCCCCCCCGGTGGGATGGGAGAGAGAATTGGAAGAGTAAAAGTGAGAAAACTCATGGGTTGAGATAAAGACAGTTTAATGGGGAAGAAAAGCCATGCACACAAGCAATGCAAAACAAGGAATTAATTCACTACTTTCCATTGTCAGGGAAGTATTCAGTCCTCTCCAGGAAAGCAAGGCTCTGTGACGCTTAATGGTTACTTGGGAAGACAAAGTGCCGTAACACTGAACATCCTCCCTTCCTTCTTCCCCTAGCTTTATATGCTGAGCATGTCATCATGTTATGGAATATCTCTTTGGTCAGCTGAGGTCAGCTGCCCAAGCTGTAAGCCCCCCAGCTCCTTGTGCACGTGCACACTAGCAAAGCGTGGGAAGTTGAAAAGTCAATGATTTCTCAGAAACTGCCAAAAAAATCAGTGTATTATCAACATGCTTTTTATATCAAATCCCATACTAAATCCAAACATAATGTTATTCTAGTTACTTGTGGCATTCAGGTGCATCCGAAGAAGTACTTTTCCACCAGGAACCACTTCCCCACCGATGACATCGCTGCACCGTGGGTGGTAACTATGCTCTCGCTTGCTGTTCTCTATCTCTCTGCTTTCTCCTCTCTTTTCTGTCTCTGTTTTCCTGCCTGTCCTATTCGCTCTAGGGACCTTTGCTGTGTTACTCTAATAAAAGTTTGTTGTGCAAGTGACATCTGACCTCGTTTGCGTCTTAATTTCACCATTTGGGATAACCTTTATAAAAAATTGCCACGTATCCGAGTACCGGATCGTGACATTACTAAAAAGAAAATTAGCTCTATCCCAGAAAAAAAAAACAGGACTCCAGGAATCAGTCATCAGACTTTCATAACCATATAAAGTATTAGAGTTGATTGCAAAACTGGAAAAGTAACTTTTTATACTATTGTGCTCTTTACAGAGTTTAAAATTCTGAAACTAACTTTGAATTTGCATTTGGAGTAAGTTTTAGATATAACAGATACTTGTGATTAATTCTGTATACTGGTGTATCTGTGATCAAAGTGTCTCTTTGCTTTACAGCTCCCAGACTCAGGAATGGACACTGTTGTATAATTCCACATTTATGGAGATTTTCAACCTCAAAGCCTGATAATTCATGAGTAAATTTCACTCCCTCCAAAGGGACAAAAGCAGAGGATAAAAAGAAATTAATATAATTGTTTCTGGTTTTGTATGACACAGTTTACAACTGAAAAGTATAAAGGTTCAGCACTGTATTGATAAATCAAAGCTATTACTGTGACCAATAAGCCCCAGATCTGATTCTAAAATGAAGAACTATATGTCAACCTAAGTGCAAAGTGGACACTTACTTGGAGGAAACTGGGAAAGCTAAGAAATATCAGATTTTCCAGTATTCAGGAACTTTCCACATGTTCAGATTCTCTGAGTTAAAAATGAACTCTCCCTATATATACAGAAAAGAAGATTGGCAACATTCATTTAACATGTTTAAAATTTGCTAAGCTTAAAAAGAAAAAAAGACCTTTAAAATTATAATTTTTCAATCAGAAAATTCTGGTAGATAATAATGCTGAATCAAGTAACTGGATAAACTCCTCCTACTTCATTAGTTTCAATTTTCTAAGCCACAATTTACAACTATACATTCATTAAAGAAAGGGATACCTGATGAAACACTCACTCAATTTCCTAATTGTGTCTATCTGCTGTAATTTGTGTTATATTTCCGCACAATTTTATCAAAGCTCCTCAGCTATGAAGACCATTCTCCTTCTGTCTACTACCTTCTGTTTTGAAACAGAACTGTGTTTAACTATGACCTGACTCTGATAGTATGCATATTTCTTTATAAACTTGGTATAAAAACACACAATCAGAAGAATGCATGCCCCAAACATCTGGTAAGCAATGAATGAGTCACTGTAGTATCCTAATGACAGTATGAAGTACATAATCAAGACACTTTTGTTAGGGAAATTCCCTTGCATATTCAAAAAGAAAACTGGCGTAGATGTTTTAAGGTAATACAAGAAACCTCCTGTTATGTGCCTGTGTGAAGGACCAGGTATTTCCTCACACAACCATGAAATGCCCTTTAGGTCAGAAGACATACCTGACTTAAAATGGCGTCTCCACGTGGCGCTGAACCCTCTGTGTGTGGGGGGCGGGGTGGGGGGGCAGCTGCTGCGGGGGAGGAGCCGCGGCCGGAAGCAGGGGCGGGACAAGGTCCCATCTGATTGGCTGAAAAGCCCGGAAATGCAAAACTGGCCAATTGGGAACAAAAGAAAAACCCCATAAAAGAGGCAGCACAGACTGCTTTTGCCTCTCTCTCCCGCTCTCGTTCTCTCCTCGTGTTCCGCACACACTGCACACACTGCTTGCCACCGCCATTTCCTGCTGCTGCCGCCTGAGTCGCGT
>NW_009953786.1:82833-88154 GCF_000747805.2 Chaetura pelagica | reverse complement strand
GAGCAGCCGCCGCGGTCCCGAAGCCACGGTCCCGAAGCCGCTCCTCACTTCTCAGCACGGTCCCAAAGCCGCGCGCCGCCTCTAAGCCACGTGCCGCCGCCACGGCTTTTGCCGATTGCTTGGGGGGGGCGACCTGCGCTTGGAGTGCCCGTCAGCCTGAGGTCCCCGGCTGCAGCCCGAGCCCCGGCTCGCCTAAGTCCCGGCTCTCGCCTGGTTCTGCTTCGCTCCAGCCACACCCGGCTTGACCCAGCTCATCCTGTTGTCACCACAGCGTGGTGAGATGAGTTCCTGCCACCCCAGGTTGCAGGGAAAGGCATAATCTTGTCTTACTTGCACACAAACCGCGACCCTGTACGGGACCAGCGTCGGGCATATCCCTCCTCCTCCTTCCCTCATTAATAAGTAAATAAGGTGTGTAAACAAGGTGTACCCATATATAAGTATTAAGACATAAGTTCTTGTTATTTTAATGCTTAAAAGATATTTAATGTGCTTTAATTACCCTTTTTGAACCTCCTGCCCCCAAATTGCTTTGTTTTCCCCACAATAAACCGTGCATTTTGTAAATTCTAATTGGGGATTGGCTGCTGTTATTGGAAATATTGGTAAGCACTGAGCAAATTACTCACTCGAAAAGCCAGTGCCGAAGCCACTGCTCCTCTGTGAGAGGCAAGTGCCACGTGCGGACCTCTCAGCAGATCCTGACAAGCTAAATACACTCCAAAAAGGAGATATAATAGGTCGCGGATCGCGACAGCCTGGTAAACTTGTTTAGAGTGGCCATTTCTAAATCATACCCAACAGTCAGGAAAAGACTGAATTGCAGCCCAAAAAGGGTTTTTTCTTCATTTCATTGTATACCATCTATTAAACGGTTATTGAATTCAAAATGGCACAGGGTTGAATATTCACATATTATGTACTATTCACTTGCCTCTACGCCCTTAGAGCAGTAACATAAATCTACTTCATTTCAAATGAATGCATATGCCTTTTGCGAGTCCTCTTTTCCACTTCCTGCTAGAAAGACCATTTTCACTCCTAACAGCCTAGAGAGACATGTATAAACTCTTCACAGTATTTGGTCTGACCTACTGATTTTGGAGCCTCTTTTTCAAAAGTACACTGTGCTAGTTTACCAAGCCTAGGTGAAACTTTTCTCATTGTTATGAAGTGTCAATAATACACAAGTGAATATATATATTGCCTATATATTTTGAGAGCATTCAAAAATTTTGTAAACCCTCCTAGGCTTCTATTTTTAACAATAAATGTGGCTACTGATAAGTATTTGCCATTAATACACTCTTTGTTAATAAATATATTAGTATTCCATATGATCTTAATGTAACTAAGGGATTAATTTCATAAATATTCCAGTTCAAAAGAAAACAAAATAGTTCATAGAGCCTATACTGTCTCAAAAAGCTTTCTGAAAATGTCTGCTGAGTTACTTACAAACTATATGTGATAGTTATCTTCTCTATTATATGGATGGTACTTTGGTTTTGGCTTTTTTTTTTTAAGTCCTCATTTTAAAAAAATCAAGAAATATTCAAACTTGACTATCAATTCAATCCCTTTAGTACTTAATTCCTTTGGAACTTCTCTTCATGAAAATGTCTATTTTTTTTATTATCAGTACTCTTTGTTAAAGATTTAAGATTGCTTATACTTTATTTCTTGAGAAAAGTCTAGAGAAAGATTACTTTTCAAAATTCAAGGAAATTGTCACCTATACTTTTCTTGCACATTAAGGCATTCTTTGAAATCCCATATTCTGTGCAACTGACAGGAAGTTTTAGATAATACAGACTTGAGACATACCAATGATAAACCAAATCAAGAGTTTCATGGCAGATTTATTTTCAGATTCAGTAACACTACCATCTTATTTAAACATGGGATTTCCTAGTCTTTGTAAAATGCTTTGATGTAGAAAGCCTCTTTTTTTTCTTATAGTCAATGCTGTACACATAAAGAAAGTGAATTATCTGAAATATATGCTATCTAGATGATCAAAATATTAAGTCAGCAATCCTCTTCTAGTAAACTATCTTGATTTGTGTTTTAAAATTCATGGTTTATATGAAGAAATTTGTCAGCATCCTATTCATATCAGATTTGAAGGGGCACTAATTTGCTATTCAGATTCATACTAGTGACTTCAATATAACATTCAACAAGAACACAAACTAATAAATATTAAATAAATACATGATTCTGGTTTGCAGCATATCTTCTTAAAGCAAATAGATAAGGTGAGTGATAAGGGGATGGACCTTAAAAGTAATTTCATCATGTTAAGTAGCAAGCTCTTAAATTTACAATATCCAGAATGGCTTTGTTTCAAATACACTGAAGGATGTAATTCTTGAGCTGGATTTTCATGAAGTAGTCTATTGCACATAGCTTGATTTTCTATATATATATGATTTTTTTTTTTAAGTTTAAAAGTTTTAAGCAAAACAGAGGTTTCAATTGGTAATTGTTTTAGTGTTACAGCTATAAAAACTTGACTTTTTTCAAAGAAGAATTTGTATGTTTACATTTTTGCTTTCTCAACTGAATGCCAGTTAAGAATTCAGGTACAAAATAAACTCTAGATGAAAATAGAGTAGTTAAGTCTTTAATTGCCTTAATGAAAGAGCAAAATTAATGTGCTATTTGGTTTTGTATCTTATAAATGGTAGATGTGTTTAGGAAAATGTTCATACAAGATTCTAGCAAGGATGATATAAATGAAAGGCAGAAGAGGACATGAGCATTTCTAATTACAAAATCTTGCCAGTTCTAGTGACTGATAATGCAATTGTAAATTTTTACATGAAATCCACTCACTGCCTCATTGTCTATGTCTGGGTACTTTTAATGCAGGAGTATACTGCAAAATATTCATAGCACAGGAGCATAAACCAGTTATAAAGTCACTGAATAGCAGCTACCACACACAAAATATACCAAGGGATAAGAATGTCCTAGACTAAGCATGAGCACACCCTTTTAAGTACCACCCTTGTAAGACATGCAAGCAGCTGTCAATGAGATGAGGAAGGGACAACTTCCTCCACTCTGTGAAACAGCTCTTTGGCATTGCTTAGTCACCACCTTCCAACTCCTAGTTTTCCCTTTTAATTTTATATATATATTATGTCTTTGTTTTCCCTGTCCTCAATCCTTGGCCTGCCCATCTGTGTGCCCTCTGTATGCCCATCTCAACAAACTAACCTCAGTCTGCAGTTTTGCTGTTCTTTTTTTGCGTGGTTCATCTCTACAGTGTATCTTTGGTCTGAGCAAAAGCTATGCAGCTGTGTCATATGGAAGCCTTGGCCTGGGATCACAGGGAGCACAGTCTTGGGGATGGGGAAGATTATAATGACACATACATCACTACAGGTCTCCACTCTAATCTGCCCCATCTGACTGCTACCTGCTTTGTGTCCTTTTACTGTTATGTTATCCTGGAGCTGAAACAGATTTTAAAGTCACAGGAACAACATCCATTGAAAGACTATGCAATAGGTTGACAAAGGATGCAAATACTTATGGACAATTAGTATCATGATTATACTTGGATTTTTATGCAAAATAATCTGAGTTTCATAAGGTCTATTTGAATTCCAAAAAAACATGGAAAATCCTATATGATTTAATACTTTCAAATACCTATCCATCATATGCTTCAAAGCTAAATACAGCTCAATAACTTTAAACCCAAGCCTTCATCACTGGAATGAGGATGTCTTTTTTTGTCCTTTGTCTTTTATGTTAGAAGAAATACATGACTACTTAAACAAAGCAAAACTTTATACTATTAGCTTTAATCACACACTTCCACCCCAAACACCAAAATTCTTGTTTGAATGTTTCCCTCAAACTTTGATTTCTGAATTCAAAGTTTTGCAAGGGGGAAAATACCTCAAAGATTTACATTTCCTATGAAGTTTGTAAAAACAGGCACCTAGACAGAAGAGAAAGAACATAGGTTAAGAGCAGCATATGAGCTTCATTTTCTTATTAGGCATCAGACAAAATATATCTACAAGGATGTTCAAAAATTACCAACTCATGAAACTGTTTTTGTGCACATTCTTGTCCCTCCATTAGTTCATCAATAACCCATATGCTGTTTCTTATATGCTTTAGTAGTTCCCAAAGACTGCAATCCACTATACTAGGAAACTACAATAATCTTACTAAAGTTATACCTTCCACAAGACCATGATAAAAGTTACGCAGAAGTAATCCATCCTGCTCCACCACAGAAGAGGAGGTAAGTGTTGCACTTATGTCTAGCATTGCAGTTAATGTATTATGTAAGGAAAGGAACATCTTAGGAAAAGGCTATAAACTATAAACAACCTTGCCAGCAGGGCCCACACTCCCCTATAAGGTCACAGATTAAAGACCTACTGGACTTCTATGAAACTTTTATTAAAAAGAAAAATGAACAAAATTTCTTGTTCTATAATTATTTTATTTCTGTAAGAATTTACAGTGTTCAGTCACTTTAGAAGGGTAGTACATTTTCAACCTATTACAACCTCTCTCTCTAAAACATGTTCAATTTCTTAGAAACTAGGCTACTGAAGGACATAATAAGACAGTAAATAACTTATCTTAGAACTGTACTATTAAACATTTGTGAAACCCTGGATTTTTCCTAATCTAAGCCAAAACTGCAATGATTTCCTGAAGTGAAATGGAACACTGCCTGTTCAAGCCAGTGGAGGACCCGATTTCGAATATCTTCTTATTCAAACACAACAGGTATCTTTTCTACCGGAAACATTTGGCTGAGTAGCAATTTTTTCCTTATATTTTTTATGGTGATTCCAAGCAGACCTCTTATAGAAGTAATCACAGGTCTGCACTACCTGTAGATGTGTCATTGCTTTCAATGGCAGGAATATGTATAGATTATATTATTATTTCTAAAAAAAAAATATTATAATCTGTCTTTTTATGTAGTTTGAGACATGTGAATTCTGTCCACAGTTTTAGAATCAGACTCTGTAAGCTCTGTCTGAGATACAGGATGACAAGATGCTCAACACAGTAACAAAAACCACCAAACATTAGGGCAGAAGAAATATTCCTGAGGAAAATTTACTATCTTGAATTGCAGCAACTGTGACCGTAAGGCACTGAAATGTTGAACAGAGGATGAGACTTGGCTTTGAGCATCTACATCGTGCAGATCTTTGTTGTGGATTCAGGCCAGCATAATTAAGAATTCTAACATCCCACACAGCAGGTTGTATGAATTTTAATGTTCATTTTCAGCTCCCTAACCATGTATAAAGTAATGGACCCAAGGG
>NW_009953786.1:73929-82606 GCF_000747805.2 Chaetura pelagica | reverse complement strand
GGAAAGAGACAAATCCCCGTATTTCAGATCTAACTGACCTCTAACTGTCAAGAGTAGGAAGGAAATTTTATCTGGAAATCTTATGTCTTAATTCTCTCTTGCAGGGTTTCTTTTACTATGAAGCACCAGCAAGTACAAATTAGTGGCTTGATTCAGAAGAGCATTGCCTGGGTCTATGTCTGAGCTTTTTTAGATATCAGTCTCAAAACCTAGCTCAGAACTTTCAGCTGCCCTAGTTTTAGCTGTAAGAAATAAGAAAGTTAAATTTAAATATATTTTTTTTATAATCAGATAATGGTATGACATAAACTGATTTTTTATTAATTCCTAAGTGAGTTCTAGAAGTGAGAGAGGTTTTTTAAATTATTATTATAATGTTCATTAAACAATCCTCTCACTACAACCCTATTATTCTACATTTTTAAAGGAATCGGATTTGACAACATTGCTGTTTTATACATAGTTGCTCAGGGGTACTACAATGTGATCAAGGAAAAAGACATTCAAACACAATTTTTTTTCATGGACTTAAACAAGCAATGTCTCTTGATAAATACTGATCCCCTAAATGTTTTATATCTTTTTTTTGGAGCAGTGATACTTTTAAAATATATTTTGCAAAAATGTTACTATACAAACAATAGAAGTGCCAAAGTGATAGGTGGCTAAGTATACTGGGAGGATACACCCCCAAACTTTTACCAATATAACTTGTTCATTAACCTTTGCCAGATCCTGTTAGTGGTGCAATTAAGACTGATTGTTATTGTAAAATTAAATAGAATAATGAGCAGCATCTAAAATAAAAGAATAAAAAAAATTGGCTTTGGTGTTGTACATTTTCTATTGCCTGATTGTTTTTCATGTGTCTGAGTTTGTAATATTGTACAGTTGCTGTTAAATCAAGAAAATATTTCCTCTTCTGAGAATTCAGATGTACTTGTTGAGGCTCAGCTGGGTTTTTCTGTTTGGTTGAGGGTAGGGGGGGTTGGCTTTGGGAGTCGGGTTTTCCTACGTTGCAACAGTAAGTTAAAAAATTGCTAAGGCTAGGTGATGGAAGCATTTAAAGGTACCAAGGAAAATTAGATAGGTTCACAACTTAAGTTGTAGCAAATTTCTTATGAACAGAAAATTCTTCAGGATCTTGAGAGGAGGGGTGAACCTTATCTGATGTGTTAGCACAGGAAAAAAGAGCATGAGACTCTTAATCTCAGGGTCGTGGGTTCGAGCCCCACGTTGGGTGCCAATAAATTGTTGTCTCAGTTTGACTCAGGTCCGACAACAATGCTCTCGATCCCCTCCCCCTCCCACCCGGGTAAGGAAGGAGAGAGAGAAAAAGAGAGAGACTTGGCTGGATTGAAAACTAAACTACACAGCTTTAATTAAAACACTAAAGAATGATACAAGAAAATATATACAATTATATACAGATATATTCAGGTATGGGCAAAAACCTCTCGCCTCCCCCCACCCCAGCAACTCCCACAGCACTTCCCTGAACTGGGAAGAGTCCTGAGGAATCCCGGAGCTGCTGCTGGAGAAAGCAGAGAGTTATGGGGGTCACGAGAGATCAAGGCTGAGGATCGACGGTGATGGATGAACAGAGTCCTCCCCGGACGCCGGCCATGGATGGAAGAGAAGGGGAGAAGAAGAAGGAAGGAAGTTGTCTTCTGTGATCTCTGACCTTCCTCTGAGCTTACGTAGATATATGGAATGGAATATCTTTGGCCAATTTTGCTGTCCATCTAACTCAGCCTCCTACAGGGGGGGGTCACAGATGTCCCCGTAGTGTCTGAGCCGGAAGAGTGAAGGTGCAGCCTTGAAGCCTCAGTAGTTAGAAAAGCATTCCACTGTCTTATCAGCCTAGCAGAACACACTGTTGCTAGTTACAAGAAAGCTTACTGAAGGAAAAAAAATCAGTAAAAAGAAAAATTGGCTTCATCCTGGCTCAAACCAGGACACCTGGGTTGAGGATTCTTAATACTTTTCATAGAATGAAAGTTACATCTTATCTGCCAACATGATTAATTAGATAACTGTTGTAGATCTATACACTATTGTTCCTGTACAGCATTTTGGAAATTCCAACAGATTTAAGATTAATTTCAGTTATTTAAGTATTGGGATTTTTTGGTAAAAATTCATAGATCAGAAACAATAGGGCTTATGGGACTGGTGTGTTGACTGTTATTATTTAACGATCCTTCAAGGCTCTGTTCTACCAAATTCTTTCTCTCTTCTTCCTTATTGTTTCTTTCCTGTGTGCATGTTCAACTCCTGAGACATTAAAACACAAGCACTGAAGGACTGAAAGGACTGAAAGGAGTGTGTTTTCCAGTGGGGGCTGTCATTATCTGTACTTTACATTCCTACCCTTTATTCCTTTGAGAAAATTAGCCTGAAGGACGTGGTGTCTAGATTAGAGAAGGGAATTAAAATCAGACTGGCATCTGGATACATTTAAGTCCTAAGCAGCTTAAATCAAACCTGAAATACTCAAGTGAATTCTATCTTTCAAGTGCAACTTCTCAGTGAAGAAGGACGGAACTAGACAAACCATGCCTTTTTTCTTCTTCTTGCCTTGCTACAGTAAGAAACAAATTATTTTATAAAGCAGACAGACACTGGGACAGCTTTTGTTGTGTGCCATAATGACTCTGACTAGCAAGTTAGGCTATGGAAGCTACAGGAAAAAAACAGTATTCTAAATCTTTGCTCTTCTTTCTCCTGTATGGTTAGTAAGTGTTAAAAAGCAACCAAAATAAAAAAAACAACAACAACAGAACACAGGTCTGACTGCAGAAACAAAACCAGATGCTTCTGTTTTTTCCTTCTAATCTAGCTTTATCTATTTCCATAAAAAAGACACAGTTAGTAACTTTTAATCCAGGTCCTATCCAATACCTTCATGTTGTTAACACAATCAATTTTATCTTTATGCTACTTGAGAACTACAGTTTTAGGAAAGCAACATTTATAAAAACAATTTTCTCTGCTTACAGCTGTCACATCTGCCTTTCTAGTAAGACTTATTTCCCCAAGAGCCATCTGCCTCATTCCAGGGACAATGACAGAGTATCATTAAAAATGCTGCTGAAGCACTGTGGGGATACAGAGCTCTTTCTACTTAAGCATGCAAGTTTGGTACTGCATCTCGGTCTCCAATTTATATACAATGAATAGTTACTGTATTTATTAGTAATCAAACACTTCAAACTGTTATTTTTCTGAACTATAATTCAAAGTAAAGGTTCCTCTATTAGTTGTACAGATATTTAAAAAAAAATAGTATGCAAGTCATACTTAGAAATGTTTATTTGTCACAGTTTGACTTAGGATTGGCAATAACACTCTCGATCCCGTCCTCCTCCCATTCAGGTAGGAAAGGAGAGAATAGATGGAGGGAGACTACCTGGATTGAAAACTAAGCTAGACAGCTTTAATTAAATACTAATGATAAAAGAAAATATGTACAATTATATACAAATGTGTGCAGGAATGTTCAGAACCCTGTTGCCTCCCCCCACCCCCAGCAACTCCCACAGCATCTCCTAAGCTGTGAGCAGTCCTGAAATGTCCCGCAGCACTGCCAGAGAGAGAGGCAGAGCAGGCAGGAGTTGAGGGGAGAGGTACGAGGGTCAGGAATGCACAAGCCTAGGGATCAACGGCAATGGATAGACAGAGTCCTCCCTGGACACTGCCCATGGATGGAAGAGAAGGGAAGAAGAAACAGAAGGAAGCTTGACTTCTGTGATTCCTGACCTTACACCAAGCTTACATAGATACATGGAATGGAATACTTTGGCCAAATTTGTTATCTGTTTAGTCTACCCCTCCCTATAGGAGGGCTGCAGATATGACTCTTCTGCTTCTTTAGCATCTGAGGCCACAGATTCAACAAGCAGAGCAAAGTGACCTTGGCATCTCAGCAGTAACATAAACATTCTAGTCTTATCAGTCCACTCGCCAGAAAATTTGCTGCTAGTTAAAAGAGAGTTCTCTAAGGAAAAAAAAAAAAAAATCAGTAAAAAGGAAATTGGCTTTAGGCTTAAACCAGGACAATATTCCAAATAGCAATTGATCTTTTAATGCTTGTTGATATAAAGGATATGTTAGCTATAAGCGTATGTGAAATTCACAGCTGTTTAGTACAGTAAATGGAAGTGTCAGTAACTGGGTCTACCATGGAGAATACATCTTTAAACATATCACAATGTAGGAAGCATTGGGAGGAGCAAGGAAATTATTTATTTATATCCTGCAGTAGAACTAAAACCATTGTCTCATTTAATAACAGTTTACCCAAAAGCTATGTTAGACATAAATAAGCTAGGAAGAAAAAAAAAAGCCTACCCCAAAAAAATAAAATCAACTTGTGTTATAGGATATCAGGAATAGCTTCTATATGGGAACCACAAAAAACTCCGGCTGTGTTTAGCTTTGGAGAAAAACAGATTGAGACTGATATAGACAGAAGTAGAGATCACTAACGATTTCATAAATATCCATTAAATCAGCCATAGCACAGAGAACACAAATTATTTATATCTTGCATTGCTTAATTAAAAAAAAAAAAAAAAAATCACATGAACAGGATTGATGGAACTAATTGCCAAAGGTTTTGATGGGATCAGATAATGTGTTAAAGAATATATCAGACAATTTTCCAAGAATATGTTATAAATGACTCAGTCCCAAACGGGTTTTTTAGCCAAATTAATAATTTATTGAGTGAATAGGAACAAGTAAACAGCACTGGGCTGGCTGGGCAAACAGCGCTGAGCATGCCGGGAGTCACTGCTCCACCAAAACACGTGCCTAACAGTCCCAGGTTTTTTGTTTATATTTCTTTAATCGATGCATATTCATCAAAGGTTGGCTCGTCCAGGGGTGGGCGTCTCTTTTTCTGACACATGCTTTCTTCTAGTTTCTGGGGTCTTTCTGACTTCTGCCCGGTGGTCACTGGATGAAGTCAGAAGTGAAGCAGAGCCTGCAAACAAAGATGGGATCAGTGATAGGAATGTGGGTTTTTTTGTATCTGTCTTTGCTTCTCACCATACAGTTTTATTTTTAGTTGACAATAAACGTATTTTCCTCAAGTGAAGTCTGTTTTGCCTGTATTGGTAACCACTAAGTAATCTCCTTGTCTCTACTCATGAGGTTTTTTACCTTATTTTCTGCACTGTCCAGATAAGGAAGTGGAATTTGAGAGCAGCTGGTTGGGCATCTGTCAGCCAGCCAAGATAAAGCCTCCACAAAAATCACAGATAATTTTTTAACTAATTCTGGAAACCAAGCACATATTCCACAGTTTACCATGTGTAGTAATTTAAAATTATCCTCTTCTCGAGGAAGAAAAAAAATAATCTGAAAGTGTTGTCAAAAACACGTAAGGATTACATAGCTAGTACCCAAATTGATAGACTTTTATAGGTTGACTATATTTTCAAATAACGCTTCAAAAGGTACCTATAAAACAGCTTTTATTGTCTATTTGACTTTATTAATTTTTCACTTTTTGAAAGAGAACTTCTTTAAAAGTTAAGGATTAGCTTCAGCAAATCAAGAAACATATCCACCTTGTAAAAAGAAACATGACTGCTCTTTATAGAGCAAGGAATTAGAAAAGAAGAGCTGAGCTTGAGAAGTGAAAGGCAGTGCTGTGGTGAAGATGCTGTGGTTGGTGAGGAAGAAGGGGAAGAAGATGCCCGAGCAGAAGTTTTCCCTGCAACCTATGGGGAGATGGCAGCTGTCCCCCTGCACTCATGGATGAGCGTGGTAGAACATTCCCTGAAGGCGCCAGGAAATATCTAAACAGGCAGTGAAAATTCTTAAAGATTATTTCAACAAAGATGAAACAATGTGGTTAAACTTTTTTTCCAGGAAAGTTTAAACTGGCCCAATTCTCCAGAATAGCTCATGTGCTCACTCAGGGCACTGAATAAGGTAATTCGAGAAACAGCTCTGTTAAGAATCCCAGAGGTAAACAGACGCTACGCGCATTTCTACACTGTGAGGTTTTTGAATTCTGAGCCATTCACTCTACAGCCAAAAGTAAATGCAGAATGCAGATGTATAACTAGAAAGGAAGGTAGAACTACAGCTTACGTACCTCCTTCAGCTCTTTCTTCATAGACAAAAGGATACTAAGGTACTTTTGTAAAGCACTAAACTCTTTTATCATCTTGAAACTTGATAATAAAATTCCAGGAGTCCCATCCTACTGGGTCAGAAACTTCTAGGAGTCTTATCCAACTTACAGGGATCTTGCTAGGTCATACAGAGAGAAAATTAGAAAGGCAGAAGCCCAGCTGGAACTCAACTTGGCCACTGCTACAAGGGACAAAAGCAACAAAAAAACACTTTTAAACATACTTCAACAATAAAAAGAGCCAGGGAGAATCTCCATCCTTTATTGAATGTGGGGGTGGGGATCATTGCAACCAAAGACAAGGAAAAGGCTGAAGTATTTAATGCCATCTTTGTCTCCATCTCCATGCTACTCCCAGAGTATTTAGTCTCCAGAGCCGGTAGACGAGGACAGCAAGCAGAACAACTGCCCCTTCATCCAAGTGGAAGCAGTTAATAACCTGCTATGGCACCTGGACACTAACAAGTCTATGAAGGCAGATGGGATCCACCCAAGAGTATTGTACACTAGTTCACTGCAGAATGATGTGAACCTATATATTGTAGCTAATAATGACATCATCTTGCAGGAGCTCACTAAGCTTCTTTCTGTGAGGTATCAGTAATCTTGATTAACAGAGATGGTCCCAGATGACTGAAAGTTTGCCAGTGTGATGCCCATCTACAAGAAGGGCCAGAAGGAGGATCCAGGGAACAACAGGCCTATCAACCTGTTCTTGGCTCCAGGGAAAATAATGATATTCATGTTTAGTGCACTCACATGTCAAGTGCAGGACAGCCAGAGGGTCAGGCCAAGCCATCATGGGTTCAGGAAAAGCAGGTCCTGCTGATAAACCTGATCTCCTATGACCAGGTGACACAATTAGTGGGCATTCTTTGCGGGGTAAAAAACTGGCTAGATAGCTGAGCCCAGAGAATTGCAGTGAATGGAGTTAAATCCAGAATGACAGCAGGAAAATATTCTTCCAATATAGTGAAATATTTCTTATTGAAATTCCCTTGTGGATTTAGTATTAAATAAAATTGAATCTATACTACAAAACTCCAATAATGTTTTGAACATTAAAAATGGTAGTCTATAGTGAAAGGAAAATGCTTTAGTGGCTTTGCACTGCATTATTAATAAAAAAAACCAAAACAACTAGTAAGAAAGAAAAATATTTTAAATTAAATATTTTATTACATGTATTTTACATGTTATTCTTTAATTTTTAGACTTTCAGCACATAGCCATGTTAATTACACATTGCAAGTGCATGTAGTGCTTACAAATAAAAGACAATAAGCAATGCTATATAGTTTAACTATTGATACTAATAGGCTTTTGGTTGTCCTAGCACAAGAAAATACTCAGGTGTTACACAGATCAGTGCAGAATAATCTTCAGACAGAAGGAGATTTTCAGGTATGGATATTCTTGTGCTAACATATTTAACTAAAGTAGATTTTCAGTTCCTGTGGTATTTTTCCTCTGAATGTGGGTATAGAGAGCAATCCCATCCTCTCCCCTAGCAAATTAAAAGCTTAAGAAGAATGAAGTAATTCTAGTCTTTGTTCTTATGACAAGCTCTCCAAATTCCTGATTCACTCTACTTGTTTTGGTTTGAGTTTTAATTCCTTGAAAGTGAGCAGTCAGAATTAGACCCAGAATTTCAAACTATGTTTTTATTAAATCCCTGTTGAATTGTAATAGCATTTCTCTCTATTGAGAAAATATGTTGTTATTATTAGCTACAATATATAGGCAGTTCACATCATTCTCCAGTTAACTAGTACATAAAAGTCTCTCTTCCTCAGTCATTTCCACTGACAAACTTCCAGCTTATTACAGGTTTCCATGATTAGATTGATGCATAACATTGCATCTTCTGCTGTTATCATTAAAACCTATTCTGATTATTCACTCTTCTGAAAGCAGGTGAGTTTGAATGTTATTTCAACATTATCCCTATTAAGAATGTCCATAATTTACTATTTGGGTCACACCACCTCGGAAAATGTTTCCTACTTAACTATGAAAAAGCCCATTAACCACCTGATTCTCAGGTTAATGTTCATACTGTTCTCCTTCTAGTTACTGGGCTACCCTTTTCAGAATCTCTTTATTAATTTCCTCTTATCAAAGTCCACTAATTTACCTTTGTGAAGGACCAGGTATTTCCTTACACGAACATGAAATGTCCTTTGAGTCAGCCGACAAAACTGACTTAAAACGGTGTCTCCACACGGCGCTGAACCCCCTCTGTGTGTATGGGGGGGGGAGCAGCTGCTGCAGGGGAGGAGCCGTGGCCGGAAGCAGGGGCAGGACTAGGTCCCGTCTGATTGGCTGAAAAGCCCGGAAATGCAAAACTGGCGCCGAAGAACCCCATGAGAGAGGCAGCGCGACACGCCCCTCTCTCTCTCTCTCTCTCGCTCTCTCCTCGTGTGTTCGAGGCGGTCGTCTACACCCGCAGCCTGCCGCCGCCATTGTTCCTGCCGCGTGCTGCCGCCCGTCCCCGCTGCTGGGAGCTGCCTGCCAGGCGGCTCT
>NW_009953786.1:32870-63893 GCF_000747805.2 Chaetura pelagica | reverse complement strand
TGCAGCCCCGCTCCGCTGCTCCGGCCTGCCCGCGCGCCGCGCCGCCTGTCCGCTGCAGCTGCCAAAGCCCCGGTCCCAAAGTCCCGGAGCCGCTCGTCACGCCTATGGTCCCCGGAGCCGCTCTCTGGGGGGGGCGACCTGCGCTTGGGAGTGCCTGCAGCTGACTTGCGCCCCCGCGTGGTGAGATAAATCCGGCTACCTCAGCTTATAGGGAAAAATATAATTTTGCCTTATCTGCACGCAAATCGCGACGCTCGTCACGCCTACGGTCCCCGGAGCCGCTCTCTGGGGGGGGCGACCTGCGCTTGGGAGTGCCTGCAGCTGACTTGCGCCCCCGCGTGGTGAGTTAAATCCAGCTACCTCGGCTTATAGGGAAAAATATAATTTTGCCTTATCTGCACACAAATTGCGACCCTATACGGGAACAGCGTCGGGCATATCTCTCCCCTCTTCTTCCCTCACTTAAATAAGTAAATAAGGTGTGTAACTAAGGTGTACCCATATATGTTTAATGTGTTATAATCACTCCTTTTGAACCTCCTGCCCCAAATTGCTTTGTTTTCCCCACAATAAACCTTGCTGTTGTTAGAAATATTAGTAAGCACTGAGCAGGTTATTCACTCAAAAAAGTCGGGACATAAGTTCCTGTATCCTCTGTGTGAGGCGATACCCACGTGTGGATCTCTCAGCAAATCCTGATAAGTTAATACACTCCAATAAGGAGATATAATAGGTCACGGATCGTGACAATGTGATATTTAACTTTTTAAACAAAACATCTATATTTATTTACAAATTCACTTCCATCTCTTCCTAAGCAATGTCAAGTACTGTTCAAACCACACTTGGAGATCTTAAACATTTTGGACTATCTTTTATTTCCTGTTAGATTTTATTTTCTGCCCCTGTACTTTTAAATTGTTGATGGAGTCAAAGAAAGTATCTTTAAGTTGTAGAAAACCAAAACAAAACAAAAGAAAAAGATAACTCATGCTACTTCTTGTTTTATGTGACATAAGAAAAACTATCTCTATAGCAGTCTCTAGTACTAATTGTCTCCTTTCTTGAGAGCTTTTACCAAAAGAGTGAGAAGAATGACCTAAGACCTCACCTGGGGAATAAATTTACCCTTTTGTGACTTGAGGTGTTTCTTCAATGTAATAAGTGAGATACAGTCCAGCATGGTGAATAATCTTAGGTTGTGAATTGCACCTATTAAATAAAACGGATTTTCTACTGCAACTCGTACTCTGATTTTCTTTTTATTTTAATGAAGATATAATTATTCTAATTGATTTTATAAAGATTTATTTAGATTTTTAGGGTGTACATTTCCTACTGAATCTGACACTCAACCACTATAAAAATTGTGTGGGTTTTTTTGTTTTCCCTTCTTTTACCCCAACCAACACTGTACAATTCTGTATTGTTATATCATAATGCACATCTCTTTCTACTGTTGTAGATTGCTGAAGATCCCAAACAGTTATACCTCTTCTGCAATGACAAGCTCCAAAGACCCTTGGTTGTATTTTGAATTTTCTCTTGCTGTTCTGTTTTACCATAGTAACTTTTTTTCTGGCTATATATGTCTAAGTAATTCTCCATTTGTACATTCAGGATTAAACTATTAATCCAAATTAAATTTGACACAAGGCTTCAAACAACAGATGAATATACAATTGGCAATTGGGATTTTAGAAGGGCTGAAAACCTGAAATACCACTTTACCAGAAGTTTGCTGAGCTAGAGATACAAGTGAAGCGTAATACAGCAATGAAACGGGATCCAAATGTTCCACTCAATGGTTAGAAGATAATGTAAGTGTACAAAACTTTTCAAAGAGAAAGTGTAAGCCCTGTAGTGTTTGGTTTTGCATTGGATTTGTGAAGCTGTTCTCTCTGGAATTCTTTTACAGGAGTCTGAGGTGTTTAGGTATGAATTCATACCATTGAGCCTTACTTTTCAGTTCCTATAGCCTGTAAAACTTAGCCTTTTTTACAAGAATTTATAGACAGTGCCTTAGAAAGCACTTAAAGATCTCAAAGATGCACTTTACATCTAATGCTATTATGATATATTTCCAGATCCTCAGCTCTTACAGGAGCAAGTGGTTGACGGATGTTAATAATTTTACTGCCTTTGCTTCCTCTGAAAATTTTTTGGCATCAAATAAATGCTTGTCTCATCCTGAAGCCTGGGTGAGCACTGCTATCCCAGATAAGGTGGGAAAATACCCTCCACTATACATCAGCTTTGAAAAAAATGTACTCTCTTTTGTACTACAAACCTGTTTCTTCAGTTTCAAATGCATCTGCTATCTAAAGTTGTTAGCAATAGCACTGAGATGCTACAGAACTTTTCATTTAAAAGTTCTTCTTCATTCAATTCAGGAGGCCATAGAACTTAATAGTTTAGGGTTTTTCTAAATATATTTTAACAGAACACAAAAACAGTTACCTCAAGCAAGGTAATTCTTTGAGCAAAGCTAAACTTCAACACAAATAAATAAAAAAATAATGTACATGGGCCTGGAGGCATTAGCAGCCCTGACTGTCTCTCTCAGTGCCCACAACTCTCCTAACCTTGCCCACAGTCCAGGATCGAATTTCAGCCCCCAGGGCTGTCAGCCCCTGCCCCAGTGTCTACATTTCACTCATATCTGGGGCTAGACTGTAGGAGTTGTTCTGTCTCTCAGTGTTCCCTTCTCAGCCAAGAAGGGGAACAATAAAAAAGAAAGAACCCCTATAGGTTTAAATTATAAAGAACCTGATGAAATTACTAAGCTAATTAAGACACCGACATAAAGTATACAAGCTTATACTCCGCCTAGTTCTCAGGAGCAGCAGGGGACCGAGAAGGCACCCTAGGAAGAGGAGCACCCCACCCTTGGAAAACTTCCTTTTATAATGATCTTGACATAAATGGTGTGGGATCCACCTTTCAGCCAGCTTGGGTCCCTGACCTAAGCTCCCAGTTGACTTGGAGCTACTAATGGCCTATCCTTCATGGCTGGACTACGATGCTGTCCCTGTGAATCCAGGATAAACAGCAACACCACAGAAGGGCTGGTCTCCAGCTCCCCACAGCCCTACCTGGCCCAGCCATGGGCCTCACTGAACTGGACCCATTTGCAGGCCCGTATCTTTGCCCATTGCTGTCCCCAAGGAGGTGACTAATGCCTGGGGTTGGGGCTGCCCTAGTGCTCACCTGCTGCCCCACTCCTGGCTTGGGGTGGGACAGCCCTGGTCGCCAGGTCCTGCCCTGACCAACCAACATTGCCAGGGCCTGGCACCAGGGAGCCACCTGTCCCTGTGGTGCTCTGACATATGAAAAGACAAGTATCAATGATTTATATATCATAATCTTAAAAGCAGAGCATCACTGCCAAATACATTGGAAAACTTGACATGATATGTCTACAAATGACCAGTTATAAGAAAGAATTCATAAACTGATCAGAAATGCCGTGCCCTGATACCACAAATGCATGAGAAAGATTATCTTGTTCTCCAGGTAGTTTTCCTTTTCTCTAGTTTTGCTATTCAATGCAGAAACTACCATTATCTTCCTGAGTTACTGTTCAGTCTGTGGCCCATTTTAGATCTGTTAGAAAATTATCCCACCATCTCTAGATTCTCTGTCCCAGTTTGGTTCCACACGCCTTCCCAGTGGCGTACTGCAACAGAGGATGCTACATTCTTCTTCAGTAATACAACACCCCACAAATTCCTTCTTCCCTCATCCTTTCCAAATCTAACCCGCATAATCACATCCAAAGCTCACAATTTTTTCCACCTGAGGCTCCACCACACCTTTTAAAAAATCCTGAGGAGACTGTTCAGTAGGTTCATAACAGTTTTACCATTTATCGCAAGGTGTTTGGCAAAAAAAGGATGTTAGTTACTACCTGGTGAAATAATCTGACCTGCACAGAAACAGAAACTATTTTTATACCTTTAAAAAAACCTTTTCCTATGTTCTTAAATCACCAGCCCACTTTCTCTTGCCCAAAAGGTCGGAGTGTCAAGAATCCACAGAGTTCCTTCCAATAATGTGATTTTCAAACAGCCTGGGATTTGACAAATTAGGTGGTAAAATAGCTATCACTGTTGCAGATATTTATGGAGATACACATTCTTGCATGCCATTCCCTTCTGTATCTACCCTGACAGATAAAAACTTTCATGTTCTCCTGTATAGCATTTACACATGAAGGAATATGGGATTTACTATCCTACTTCCTATTTTGATCTAATTATTTAAACAGCTATTGTATTATGCTATTTACTGTCATACCTTTCTCAATTGAGATCTGTAGAGAAGTCTTCATCACCCACTTTCTTCCTGCACCAGTGCAGAGCATATGTGAAGAGCATCTTTGAGAAAAACTAAGACCAGAAAAATGATGTGCATTAGGAAGAAGCTGAGCTTCAGCAAGACAAATCATGGTTTTGTTTTATATTGGTAAATGTAATTTATTTATCAGTTTTCTGTAAGCTCCTTGTCACAGTTTGACTTAGGTCCGACAACAATGCTCTCGATCCCCACTCCCCCCAACCCAGGTAGGGAAGGAGAGAGAGAAAAAGAGAGAGACTTGGCTGGATTGAAAACTAAACTACACAGCTTTAATTAAAACACTAATGAATTATACAAGAAAATATATACAATTATATACAAATATATTCAGGATTGGGCAAAAAGCCTCTCGCCTCCCCCCACCCCAGCAACTCCCACAGCACTTCCCTGAACTGGGAAGAGTCCCGAGGAATCCCGGAGCTGCTGCTGGAGAAAGCAGAGAGTTATGGGGGTCACGAGAGATCAAGCCTGAGGATCGACGGTGATGGATGAACAGAGTCCTCCCTGGACACCGGCCACGGACGGAAGAGAGAGGGAGAAAAAGAAGGAAGGAAGTTGTCTTCTGTGATCTCTGACCTTCCTTTGAGCTTACGTAGATATATGGAATGGAATATCTTTGGCCAATTTTGCTGTCCATCTAACTCAGCCTCCTACGGGGGGGGTCACAGATCTCCCCATAGTGTCTGAGCCAGCAGAGTGCAGGTGCAGCCTTGAAGCCTCAGTAGTTAGAAAAACATTCCACTGTCTTATCAGCCTAGCAGAACACACTGTTGCTAGTTACAAGAAAGCTTACTGAAGGAAAAAAAAATCAGTAAAAAGAAAAATTGGCTTCATCCTGGCTTAAACCAGGACACTCCTACATCTGTCGTACCAGATTTTCTGTAAGGCAAAGGCTTAGAAAACCAACTTTCTTCATGTGGAAAGCTTCAGCAATGATTAATTCCTATCTTTTCAATTTTCTTTCACGGTACTGACTCATTATTTTTCAATGACTTGAACATTTTCATCCAGGGTCTTCACTGAGCATGTACATAAATCTCTTCACTCCAGCAGGTATTGATCTTGAAATAAGTCATGAAATGTGTATGTGCACAAAACCAGTGTGAGAAACAACATGACAAACAAGACATATCAGTTTCATAAATGGGTGAAATTCAGGTCCCTTATCAGAGGTAAAACCAAATGTTTATTATTGGCTGGTAATCAAAGATTCCTTTTAAAGTTTTGAAGGGTGATACTTCTAATGAAGTCGAAGTCCTATTCCCTATAATGGTGATGAAGAAGTTGTTTTTCTGTGCAGGGGAAAAGCTGAGTCTGAAATCCCTATGAACACAGAAAACTAGTGTCCTATGGTAACATGTGCCACTGCTGTCATATGAGCCATACTATGTAATATCTGTATGCACATGATTACAGCAAACTATAATAGAATTAATAAATGTATTCCAAAATTGAGTTTACTGAAACAGCCATTCTTAGGCATTGAAAATAGCTCATTAATAGTGCAAAGACAGTGATGAAATAATAAAGAAATTTGATGTAGTTACATTCATCGTATGAATATGGCAGGCTAAATTAATTGGGAAATTATATTATAATTGTCTAGCACACAGTAATGCAGATGGTGCTTAAAAGCAGACCAGCCAGCTGCCAACTCCTTATTCTGTGCAGGACAGGGTAGAACAGTAAAAAGTGGAGTCAGAACTTCCCACTTCCATAATGAGTTGTTCAGGCAGTTTTGCCTGTTATTTCCATTACTTAGATCTGGGCCCATCCTTTTCCTGTACCTACTCTTGGAACAAAATATTCCTAAGTAATTTAGCTACTATATTACTCATACATTTTTCAGAGATTCATATACTGGGAATATATATTAAAAAAAAAAAAAAAAAAAAAAAAGCTCTTGTCTAAGAGAAAGAAAAGATGAAAAGGATATTTGAAGATGCTATGTGAATCGTTTTTCAATCGCTATTACTCAATCAGATGGACTAGAAACTGAAAATTACATTGACAAGAAGTGCTTGTACTATCAATGTATAAAGCTGGAGGAGGAAGGGAAAAGCAATCAGAAAAAGACATGCAGAAAATTGAAGTTATAATCTGACACAGTCAAAAGATCACTATAATTGATATGGATCATGTGATGAAATACAGGCCAAATTCAGCCCTGGGGTAAGCAAATGGAATGCACAGAGACTGGAAAAATAACTATGGAATCTTTCATTTCATTCTTATTTCGCAGCAAGAAAGCATGTGGAGAGCAGCTACAGCTCTCTATAAAACGTATGGAAAAAAAAGAAGTAATATTTTTCTCTGATAAAGGTTCAACAAAACATGCAACTTACTGAAAATATTCCACAGATTATTTAAATTTTTCATAATATACACACAGAATTTATTTTCTTGCCTAATTTTTTATTGTATAGTTATTTTCATACTGGTTGCTATTACTATTAGGATATCTTGGTTGGTCTCAATATGTTGCATTTGGAGTTCCGTATTTTATTTCCCACATACCATTAGAGATACCCCAGAAAGAAGGTATGCATATCTCATAAAATCCCTAGCAAGATAATATGTTGAGAAGAGTGCATATAAATTAATATAAGAAAGCAACAAGAGTTTCTAGCTGTCAAGAGCACAAAAAACAACAACAACAACAAAAGGAGTAGAATGCACTAAAATAAAGTGGGGGTTTTGGTTCTGTGTTTTGTTTTGGTTTTTTGCGGTTTTTCATGACTGATTTTGCCAGACAAGCTTCCTAATGCTATTTCACAGGTGCAGGGAGATTATTAGCAATGATTGCTTTGATAAAAACACTCTTTTGGATCTGTTTTTAAATGTAATAAAGAGATAAGAATAACTTCTTAGCTCAAACATCTGTCACTATATTTTTTCTGTATATTATCAGTATTAATAGGTTTATAATTCCAATGAAGTCAACAACATCCCCACTATTATTGATAAGAGAGAAAAAAAATGCCACCAAATGGTTATTATTAAGGAAATGGCTTCCAGAATTTTGAATCCTGTGGTGAAAATGACAATCCTGTAATTCACTAAATACTCTTGGTCACATTCAGAGGTAAGCATAACATCATCTTTCTTTTAGGCATCAGATGCCCCATCACTCAGTCACCACAACATTGCAAACATAACATAATGGACTTGTAAGGCATCAGCGAGCTCTCTGAGCATTCTTGGCTGCATCCTGGAGAGTTGTATGTGTTCATTGCATTCTAGTGCTCCTGAGCTTGACCTTTCTCTGCTGTGCTACTAGACACATAGTAGGCTAGGAGCTGATCTCACCAGTGAAGAAAAAGGCAAAAAAAATACATTTCATATCTCTGTCTTCCCTATGTGTTGCGGTTTTTTGGGGGGTTTTATGTTTGTTGTTATTTTGGGGTTTTCTTTGGTTGATTGTTTGTTGTTGTTGTTTTCACAAGTTCCCCCTGCCCAGTTAGTAGAAGAATGACTTTTTTTTTTTTTTTTTTCTCTTGGTAGTCTTCTATTTTTGGTGCATTCATAGAAAATAATCTTGTTGTCCTTCATATGCTAAAGTTTCTTAGTTGTGTTTTGGGACTAAACCCATGTTCAACACATGTTCAAGAGTGGGTTTTTTGTTTTACTTCTTTGATGGGTGGTTTGTTTTTGTTTCAACTTTTTTCCTCTTATTTCTAAAATTGCAAAGCTTTTTCCTGCCAAAGTTATTTAAGATGATCTCCATTCTCTTTGTAATGCTATTGGATTGAGCAGATTGTTCTCACTGAGCCATTGGCACCTGTTGACACAAAGGAGCAGTTTGCTCCTGTTTTTATGTCTTTAGTACTGTCTGCCTTTTGTGGCACACTCTGCTCCTATAAGCCACTTTGAAGCTGTCAACTGACCAAAGTTATCTTTTTCTTTAGCTATGATAGTAGTTTTTATCAGAAGCAATCTTAAACTTACACCTTCTGCCTCTCTGCATTTAAATAGTAACACATCTAAAAAATAAATGGTCCTGAAAAGACAGAGGCTAAAAGATTCTGATAAAACTTGTTCACTATATGATTTCAAAAAAGGACAGAAAATTATTGGAAATCACTGCAGGTAGAGTTGAGTAAATTTAAGAACTCTTACCTTTTTTTCTTTTTCCTTTTTTTTTTTTTTTTCCTGTGGTTTCTCTTGGCAGTTTATTATGGTTCCTTATGGGTAGTTCTCATCATACAAATGTTTGTTTTCCCCATCAATTATTTAATTGAAGTTGTTACTTGAAGGTGTTTCAATCTGTTTTTCAATATAGTTGTCCTAGGGATGGAACTGAGTATGTGTAAAATCTCCTGAATAGAGAGTATCAATATCTCACTTTTTGATAGAAGGGCAATTACAGAAAATACTTCTGTGTTTTAAACTCTGTGCTTGAACATATGTGGTCATGTAAATTCAGATGTGTTACATGGTGGGATAAAATGCCTTCAGCTTGAAATAAGGATGAGTGGGCAAATATGTTAAGCACTGCTTCATTTCACATGGCCTGTAGCTTTCAATTTAAAATTACCAAAAAAGCATATGAGTGTTAAAAAGTTATGTTAACCTGTACCTCTAAGTTACATTAAAACCCTATTTAGTCCTTCCTAAGGAAAAGGCTCACCAGCTGCTGAGATAGCTTGGTATCATCCTGTATTTAACCTCCCCAACCCAGCTGTAAAATAGGATGCAAGGGAGGGGCTGGAAAAGAAAAATATCATAGAATCACAGAATCATAGAATCCTAGGGGTTGGAAGGGACCTCAAAAGATCATCTAGTCCAACCCCCCCTGCCAGAGCAGGGTCACCTAGAGTATATCACACAGGAATGTGTCCAGGTGGGTTTTGAATGTCTCTAGTGCACGAGACTCCACAACCTCCCTGGGCAGCCTGTTCCAGGGCTCTGTCACTCTCACAATACATTTTTTTTTTTTCAGATATTCACCTTGAACCTCCTATGCTCCAATTTGCACCCATTGCCCCTTGTCCTATCACTGGTCATCACTGAGAAAGGCCTAACTCTATCTCCCTGACACTCACCCCTCCTTACATATTTGTAAACATTGATGAGGTCACTCCTCAGTCTCCTTTCCAGATGTGGCCTCACCAATGCAGAATAGAGGGGGAGGAGAACCTCTCTTGACCTACTAACCACACCCTTTCTAATGCACCCCAGGATGCCATTGGCCTTCTTGGCCACAAGGGCACATTGCTGGCTCATGGTCATCCTCCTGTCTACCAGGACCCCCAGGTCTCTTTCACCTACACTACTCTCCAGCAGTTCAGCCCCCAACCTGTACTGGGACATGGTGTTGTTCTTCCCCAAATGTAAAACTCTGCACTTCCCCTTGTTGAATTTCATCATGTTTCTCCCCGCCCAACTCTCCAACCTATCTAAGTCTCTCTGAATGGCAGCACAGCCTTCTGGTGTGTCAGCCACTCCTCCCAGCTTAGTGTCATCAGCAAACTTGCTGAGGGTACATTCTATACCCTCATCCAGGTCGTTGATGAAGATGTTGAACAACACCGGTCCCAGTACCGACCCCTGTGGGACTCCACTAGTCACACACCTCCAACCAGATTCTGCCCCATTGACTACAACTCTCTGACTCCTTCCTTTCAACCAGTTCCTAATCCACCTCACTTCCTGGTCACCAAACCCATACCTGATCAACTTTTCTACAAGGATGCTGTGGGAGACGGTGTCAAATGCTTTACTGAAATCAAGATAAACCACATCTACCGCTCTACCATCATCTATCCACCTAGTAATTTCCTCATAGAAGGCTATGAGGTTAGTCAAACATGATTTACCCTTGATAAAACCATGTTGACTGCTCTTGATGACCCCCATGTCCTTGATATGCCTAGAGATAGTGACAAGAACAAGTTGTTCCATCACCTTTCCAGGGATGGAGGTGAGGCTGACATTTGCTATCCTCCAGTCCTCAGGCACCTCTCCTGTTACCCATGACTTACTGAAGATGATGGAGAGTGGCCTAGCAATGACCTCCGCCAGCTCCCTCAGCACCCTTGGATGCATTCCATCCGGAATTGATTTATGGATGTCCAGATGGCTCAACTGATCCCTAACCCAATCCTCATCTACTATGTCAAACTGCTCCTCTATCTTGACTTCTTCTGGGGCTATATGAATCTGGGGCTCATGGGGAAATCCTGCAGGAGTAAAGACAGAGGCAAAGAAGGCGTTCAGCACCTCTGCCTTCTTTATATCCTCTGTCACCAGGGGTCCCACCTCATTCCTCAGTGGGCCAATATTGCCTCTAATATATAATATATAATCTAATTGAAATTGTTGTTTTGAGAAAAAGGTGATAATAACAAGGATTTTTCACTAGGACTGGAAAATGACTAGTTCAAGTTTATGAAGAGGTCACCCTTTTGAAGTTTTATATTCCAGAGTATGAAGTAAATGAAAAAGAGCAGTAGAGCAAAACAAAATAAAAACATATGATCAGAAAGCTGATTATAATGTTAATAATGATGCATTCAGTCATTTTTGCTGCCAAATGTCTTTAGTACATACAAAAAAAAAAAAAGAAAAAAAAAAAAAAGATGAAAAAAAGCAACAACAAAAAAGCACCTTTATTTTGTAAAGAATATGTAGTAATCAACATGTTCAAATGTGCAAGTGTCATTGAACATTTGTTATATAGATTTACTTCAGGAACTCTCTGCCCTGGTTCTGTCAAGCCAGACAATACTGCTAATACATAGAGTACAAAGAAAGAAGAAAAATGGTATTATATAGGTAAAATACCTGCACAGTGATTTTTATATTGATTAACTTAGTTTTAGTGGTTTCTGAAGTAAAACAGCTGAACTGAAGTATATGGTATCTATTTTAATCAGATAAGTAATTAGGAATTTTCACAGCAAGGAAGGGTTGGCTATTTAACTATTTTATATGGACTGAAACCCTCTTGGCTACAGGCATTAGAAATATTTTCTATACATATATGTCCTGGTTTGAGCCAGGATGAAGCCAATTTTTCTTTTTACTGATTTTTTTTTTTCCTTCAGTAAGTTTTCTTTTAACTAGCAATAGTGTGTTCTGCTAGGCTGATAAGACAGTGGAATGTTTTTCTAACTACTGAGGCTTCAAGGCTGCACCTGCACTCTGCCGGCTCAGACACTATGGGGAGATCTGTGGTCCCCCCGTAGGAGGCTGAGTTAGATAGACAGCAAAACTGGCCATAGATATTCCATTCCATATATCTATGTAAGCTCAAAGGAAGGTCAGAGGTCACAGAAGACAACTTCCTTCCTTCATCTTCTTCCCTTCTCTTCCGTCTATGGCCGGCATCCAAGGAGGACTCTGTTCATCCATCACAGTCGACCCTTAGGCTGACCCTCATCACTCTGCTCTTTCTCCAGCAGCAGCTCCGGGATTCCTCGAGACTCTTCCCAGTTCAGGGAAGTGCTGTGGGAGTTGCTGGGGGTGGGGGGAGGCGAGAGGTGTCACAGGTACACAATCAGGGCAAGGGGACATCCTTGTATACATATTTCTGTACCTTCTGATTTTGTCTGCTTTCGGGGCACTTGGAATGAAGGAATTTTCTATTATCTCACAAGAGAGAAAAAACTGGCTTTTGGATATTGAAGAGAAGTATTAATTTAAATCCTACAACTCATTGTAACTCTAGCTGTGAGCAGTTCACCTGCTTTTCCTGTCATCATGCCTGAAGTAAGAGTTCCAAGAACATAATGCAGACTGGTTCCATCAAGACTCAATCTTAGGTTGCCAGTGCCAATGTGTAATCAATAAACCTAGTCAAAAGTTACTAAAACCCTTCTTTTTTTTTTTGTGGGGAAAAAAAATCCTACTTGGATTTCTGCTGTTTTTTCTATTTCCTACACTGAAATAGAATATAATGTTATCATTCCTATGTTACTTTTGCAGAGTACTACCTAAGAAGGTATGACACCTAACTATATTCTGTAGTCCTGAAGTGCATTTATATATGTTTTACTGTTTTTCTGAGTGGATTGTCTTCTCATTTCAATTGTGAACTCCACTCCCATCGCAAATCAGGCTAAAAATAGATTGCAAAATGTCCACATGATCACAGAATCAAAGTCATGTTCTTACCAGCTTTATTAAATAAGAAGCATGTTTTAATTTCTTACTTTAACTTTCTACGTTGTGCAGTTTTGGCAGCTACAAAAGCCTCTGTGTTTCCCTGCAACAGCCTTACAAGTATTCCCTGTGCACTGCAGGGGATATGGCTTCTATTGCTGCTTCTTACTCACAGAATTTTCATAGTAGGAAGGCAACTCTGAGATCACCAAGTCCAACCATCAAAACAAATAAAAACAAACACAAACAACCACACACACTCCACCAACAAACATCCACCAAAAAATGCCACAACCTTGGCCACTAGAGCATGCCCTGAAGTGCCACACCTACACATTTCTTGAATAGCTCCAAGGATGGTGACTCAACCACTTCTCTGAACAGGCTGTTCCAGAGCCTGACCACTCTTTCAGTAAAGAAATTCTTTCAGGTTGTTGTAGAGGGCAATGAGGTCTCCTCTCACCCTCCTCTTCAGACTAAACAATCCCAGTTCCCTCAGCCACTCCTTGTGTGACTTACTCTCTAGACCTTTCACCAGCTTGGTAGCTCTTCTCTGGACACGCTCCCAAACTGCAGTGTCCTCCTGTAGTGGGTGGCTCAGAACTGAACACAGCACTCGAGGTGCAGCCTCACCAGTGCTGAGCACAGGGGAAGCCTTCTTGGCCACTTGGGCAAACTACTGGCTCATGTTAAGCCAGCTGTCCATCAGCATCCCCAGGTCCTTTTCTGCTGGGCAGCTCTCCACTCTTCCCCAAACCTGTAGCATTGCCTGGGGTTGCTGTGACCAAAATGCAGCACCCAGCACTTGGTCTTATTCAATCTCTTACAACTGGCCTCAATTCATTGATCTAGCAGGTCCAGGTCCCTCTGTATAGCCTTCCTACCTTCAAGTAGATCAGGTGTATGAGCTCACTCAAGATGAGCCTCTGCGTGATCTTTCCCTGTACAGAGGTCAGGCTGACAGGTCTTTAGTTTCCTGGATGCTCCTGGCTACTTTTGTAGATGGGTGTCAGATCAACCAGTCTCTAGTCATCTGTGAGTGATTCTGTGAGTGATTCCTGATTCATCTGTGAATCAGGAGTGATTACCAGGATTGTTGATAAATGATGGAGAGAGGCTTAGCAAGCTCCCCTACCAATTCCCTCAGTACTCTAGAGTGGATCCCATCAGGCCCCATAGACTTATGAATGCACAGGTGCAGAAGCACATCATTAACTACTTCCTCCTGGACTACACAGGGGTTTGTTCTCTGTCCTTATCTTCCAGCTTGGGAGACTGAACACCCTGGGGGAAGCTGGTCTGACTGATTAAAGACAGTGGCAAAGAAGGCATTAAATATCTCAGCCTTTTTCTCATCTTTGGTTGCAATCTTCCCCCCACCCTGCATCCAGTAAAGGATGGAGATTCTCCCTGGCTCTTTTTTTATTGTTGATGTATTTGTAAAAACTTTTTTTGTTGTCCCTTATGTCAGTGGCCAAGTTGAGCTCCAGCTGGGCTTTTGCCTTGCTGATTTTCTGTCTGTATGACCTAACCAGATCTCTGTACTCCTCTTGAGTTGCCTGTCCCTTCTGCCAAAGGTGGTAAACCCTCCTTTCTTTCCAAATTCCTAGCAAAAGTTCCCAGTTCAACCAGGCTGGTTATCATCCCCTCCCTTTAACCCTACCTCACATGGAAAAAGCCTGCTCCTGAACCCTCAAAATTTCCTTCTTGAGGAGCATCCAGCCTTCCTGGACCACTTTGTACTTTGAGATTGTCTTATCCAGTGTCCCAAACAGGCCAAAGTCAACCCTCCAGAAGTCCAAAGTGGAGGTTTTACTAACTTGCTCCTTACATCACTAGGAATTTAAATCTTAGCTGTTTTGTGATCACTAAGGCCAATACGGCCTCCAACAACCACATCTCCCACTTGTCCTTCTCTGTTTATTACTCATGTACAGAACTCCTTGAGTGCCACTGAAATATGGCAAAGGAGACTCTATTAGTCTTTGAACCTACAGTTCGGTGCACTTTGTGCTTGAATGAACAAAATAAGTATTCGATACAGTATCCAATGTTGCTCTACTTTGTAATTTTCTGTCATTATAGAAAAGATGGCTGCAGATTGTTGGATTTGGGGACTGGGAGATCTTGCAAGTCTCTTCCCTTAGGGGAAAAAAAAAAAAAAGGTTGTACTATTTAAGCTTTCTTTGTATTTCAAACCCATGTAGAAACTTTTCCATACTGAGGTTACTTATGGAAGCCTATGATTACATTTCATTTTTAAAATGTAAGGTAGCCAGTCTGAAACTGCACACTCACAGTTCCATAGTCACAGAATATTTGTCAAATATTTTGCTGCGTTTTGGAACTAATAAAATCTACATACAATAATTTTAAATTGTTGATGCCATTAAGACTAAAAAGAGCTCAGATAGCATCTTTAAATTGAAAGATTGGAGATCATCTAAAAGGAATTGAGCTATTTGTCCAAAATGGGAGGGAAATTATAACAACAGTGATAACATTAATAAAATATAATTATATTTCTGAAAATTCCATCTGAAACTGTGACATTATTTTTCTAGTTTGCAAGTTGCTGGCAAGCACCACAAGGCAATGACACAGATCACTGATAATCACAGAAGATTGTTCTTAGTCTAATTTTTTTCTGCTTTTAGAGAAGGCTTTTCATGCTTTCATATCAAATTACTGGCCCCTTCAACTCAAACTCAGATGCACTCTGATGACTTTCCTTAACAAAGTGAAACACCAGCAGGATAAAAAACACTGTGTGAAGGGCAGTTGTACATAGCGGTAGTTTCATTATCAAGAAATAATATTCTATTATTATCGAGTGTCTTTTAGAAGGCATGTAATATATTTGTAAGTAAAAATCCCTCAATATCAAAACCTATTGAGATGTGATGAATGCTTTGCCATTATTTGCATGTGCATTTAAGTTATATTTATATGCATACAGACTGAAAAGGAAATAAAAAAGTAAACATTTTCCACAAAAGCTATTCATTTTAATATATTGAAAGAAAACCAAAGCATGCTCAAAATTTACTGTTGTCTTTTTGCACCTTATTAGTTCTGCAAGTACTTCAAATTCTCTCTATGTCAAACACATCTTATGTAGGCATGCTCAGTAATTTAAGGCTGCACATTTAAAGATATTAAGATATTTGAATGCTTTAGAGAATGCTATTAACTGAGTGCCTGAACTTTCAAACTTATAAATGTCTTGAACAAAATGAAAAACTTAAAAAAACCTCAACCAAAATACTTTGCCACTTACCAGGTTAAATAGAAAAATATGTGACTTATGATGAGGTATTATGATAACAGATAAAACATCAGTGCTTCAGACAGATAGAGCCTCACTCGTTATAAAGCCTTACTGAATTTGGCAGCACTCCACTGAAATAAATGAAATAGTATTGATTTATGGTAATTGAGAAGCTGGCTAACAAATTCAGTACATAAATTTTCTATATAGGTTTACCTAGTTTAAGGTTGCCCTGGTTTGAGCCAGGATTAAGCTATTTTTCCTTTTACTGATTTTTTTTTTCCCCTTCAGTAAGCTTTGTTTTAACAAGTAGCAAAGTGTCCCAGCTTGGAATGATAAAAAATGCTGCAATGTTTTGCTAACTGCTGGGTCTTCAAGGTCAGACCTTTACTCTGCCAGTTCAGACACTATGGGGAGATCTATGACCCCTCTGTAGGAGGCTAAATTAGACAGACAGCAAAACTGGCCAGAGATATTCCATATATCTACGTAAGCTCAGAGGAAAGTCGGAGATCACAGAAGACAACTTCCTTCCTGCTTCTTCTTCTTACCTTCTTTTCTGTCCATGGTCAGCATCCAGGGAGGACTCCGTCCATCCACCACTGTTGACCCCTAGGCTGTGTGTCTCCTGACCCTCATAACTCTCTGCTTTCTCCAGCAGTCTGGGATTTTTTGGGACTGTTCGCAGCTAAGGAGAGCTCTGTGGGAGTTGCTGGGGGTGGGGGGAGGCAATAGGGATTATCTACATTTCCTGTATATAATTGTATATATTTTTCTTTTATCACTGGTGTTTAATTAAAGCTGTCTAGTTTAGTTTTCAATCTACAGTGTCTCTCTCCTCATTCTCTCCTTCCCTACCTGGATGGGAGGGGGAAGGGACCAAGAGCATTGTTGTCAAGGTGAGTCAAATGGTGACAAAGGTCATCACACATAAACCCAGTGCTCTGTATGTATGTGAGAATGCTGAAGTTGGAGAACAACTTACCAGGTAAAATAAATTTTTGTCTCCTTATTAGATCTACTGATACTGAATACTGAAGATAGAAAAAAAAGTAAAGAAGCCCCATGGAGTCAGACCTTCGACTAAGATAAATCAAGCCCAACAAGACAGTGTTCTCTGTTCAAAGATCCATTGTCAAGTTTTTCCATTAACTTATATGTACTGGTCAGCCTATAACAAAACTGTTGCAAAAGTACAGTAGCTGTGTTCATATCAACTCAATAATACAGGTAATAAAATAGGAAACAAGACACCTGATTAGTTCCCAGAAGAAGCTTTTGGCTTTTCCTATTCCATGTCTACATAGCACTCCTAGATCAACCATCCTTGAGAGAAAAGCAATGTCATTTTCTTCGCCTCTGATTGTCTTTGAGTATTCAAAAGCTAGGCAAGCCCCTGCCTGTTAAAGACAGCTGAGGTTTGAGTTAAGTTAAGCATTTAAACTCTATTGCTTTGTAGTATTTGAAGCTATGAACAGCTGCTGAAACTGATTAAACACTCAGGTGATGCCTGATCAGTCCAAAAAGTCATTTTATGCCAAGTAAGGAACAAAGTGATAAAGATTATACTTGTCACTTTATAACAAACCATAATATAAAACTAATAAGAGGAGTTGCTTTCATGCTGAGATTTTGAGAACCGGTTCTAAAGTTTCTTTCCTGGACTCCCTAGAGAGATGCTAGCACACAAATGTCTGCATTTATTAGCCTCACAAATTAAAGGAACATACTGACATTTTTTCTTCATCAGTCAAATCAAGGCTACTTTGAGATAAAAAATCCATTGCAGTAAGTGTAATGCATATCCTATTTTGCCTTGAATATTGGGCAGATAATTACTGTCTAATATTAAAACTGAGGAACAGTGTTAGTTATCTGAAATAATTACTAGATTAATTAATCTAAAGTGATGCAATGACCAAACAATGCAATGATGTTCAGTAGAAAATAGTGAAATAATAATTGTTCTAGTTCTTTCCAAACAAGGTACCCGGTGCAGACATTAAGAAGTGTAACTTCACAATATGCCTCCAAGGCATATATGCATTTAACCTGTATTTTTAATTTAGTGCTGTATTTTAAATACTGAACAATGCATAATTTCTGCATGTCATTCCATGAAATGTTATGCCTATGTAAAACCCACCATTTTGCAAATACAGATACCATACTTTTTTACATGAAGTTGTATGTTTTATGAAATAATCAGTGCATATGGTTAAGTCAAAAAATCACAACTTAAATATCTATTTTAGTCAAAAGAACATTGTTTCAGAAGCACTTTTCATGAGCAGATGAAAAGAATGGAACATAGATCCAAATAAAATTAATGGTAGCAAGGCTGCTCCTGGCTGTAACTGGATGTTTGTTGTTTTTTCTTCCTCTCAAAGAGAATTTGTTTTGTTTGTTAGTTAGGTTGGTTGGCTGGGTTTTTGTGTTATGTTGTTTGGTTGATTTTGTCAAATTGAACCAATGAATGAAATAGCTGAGCACTCCTCATTGACTCACATAAAATTTTGGGTTAGCTTTTGTATTGCTTTCTCACATTTTAACAAGTTAGGTTCACTCACAAACTAGGTTGTAAGCTGTACAGACAGAACGTAATGTGCTCCAAATCAAGAGCTTACTTCTTTCTAGTCAATTTAATATAATTAAGTACTAACATGCAGCTTCTTTCACTTTACCACCTTCAACTTTGCACAGCTTTCTGATGTTGGCAAACTGCTTAACCCAGACATCAGAAAAAAGTATTTCAAACATATTGCTGTTACTTATTTTAATTCAGCCCTAGCAAGCTATCACGTTGTTTAATTATACCTAGAAACAAGCTGATTTTTTTTTTTTCTCTGAACATAGAAATAAAGGTTTCTCTTTTGCAGCCAGTTTCCTTTTCCTGTACAAGTTAATCAGTAAAACTTCTGAGCTTTGTTAGTCCAAATTGACATAAATCTTTGCTCCATTTATAGTACCATAAGCCTGATAGTGGTTTTTAACCTTGCCAGGCTGATTGCATTCAATTAACATGCCTCCTATAAATAGCATCCTTTTTTTTTAACAACTCTTAAAATTCTTTTCAAAATTCTTCTGATTGGGTAGGTGCTGCTTAGAATTGTGAGTGCCAGAGACCTATGGGAGAAAAAAAAAAAAAAAAAAAAAAAAAAAAAAGAGTTTTCATGTGGGTTTTCTGCTTTTCTTTGAACTTTTTTTTCCCAGTAAGTAGGGGGAAACCATAGAGAAGATTTCCATAAAATCACAAATTAGAGAAACAACTGAGTCACAAGGAAAGCTACAACAGAAATAAGCAAGCCTGGTCTTTGGACATGCTCTTGAAGAAATGTATGTGTGTAAGTAGGTATGTGTATAAGTGTATGTGTAATTGGAGTACATTACTTTTTAGATAGGCAAAGTGGTCAAGATACATAGTATTTTTCATTCAGAAACAAGTACATTTTCCATTATATTCTTACAGCATAGAAGGCTAGGGAGTTATTTCCTATACTTGGGAGCTATAACATTGAAGTGAAACTGAAAAAGAGTAGAAGAGTGCTATTGAAAAGTGATGTGTGGACAATTCCCTACCATTACTTGCTTTTTATTACAATTAAAAAAACCAAAAACCAACAAACCAACACAACTAACAAACAAACAAAATTAAAAAAAACCCACCACCATCACCAACAAAAAACAATCAAAACAGCTTATGTTATCTGTCATTTCTTAAATAGTCAGCAATTTTTTTTGTAATGGTATTTATTTATTCCTTACTAAAGACACTCTGCCTAATATTAATGTCCTCCAGAATGTCTGATTTTGGCTGCAAGCGTGTGTTTGAACATAAGAATGTGATACTACTGTGGAAATACAGCTGGGTCAGGATATGACTTCTGGAAACATCCATCTGGAATTTCTGACGTCTTGACCGGTTTCTGGTTAGCAGCTGAAGACTGTCTCTCTGAAGTCTAAACCAGGATTTAGTCAGATATAGAAACAGTATCAAATGTATATAGGTACCAGAATTGCTAATGTTTCGTGGTCTCTGCCTATAATTAACTGTGTCTGGAGTTATCACCCCCAAATATTATTTAGAGTCTGAAGATATCACACAAAACATCTCTGGAGCTCACTGAGTTCTCAGTTATAGGTCACTAAACATCATCCTCCTACCTATTTGAATAGTATACCTAGGGATAAATAGAAGGTAGGAGAAAATAAGAAATAGACTTGAATTCTCTAATAGAGGTGGAGAGTTTATTGGATCATTGAAATTTCAGTAGATTAAAAAAAATACTGAGCAGGTCCATAACTCAATCAGCCAAACACTTTTTGGATTTTTTCTACCTGCTTCTAGACGTTCCGTTTATCTTGCATTAGCTTGTTTCACTGCACCCATCTCTGTCCTTCACGACTGACTAGGGAAAATGTGGGCCATAAGATATGGAGAAGGCCAAGGTACTTGGTGACTTTTTTTGCCTCAGTCTTTACCAGCAAAGACTCCATCCACACCACCCAAGTCACAGAAGGTAAAGGCAGGGACTGGGAGAAGGAAGAACCACCCACGGTAGGGGTAGATCAGGTTTGAGACCATCTAAGGAACCTGAACGTTCACAAATCCATGGGCTCTGATGAGGTGCATCCGTGGGTCCTGAGGGAACTGGTGAATGAAGTTGCTAAACCACTGTCCATCATATATAAGAAATTGTGGCAGTCTTGTGAAGTTCCCACTGACTGGAAAACATAACCCATATTTTTAAAGAGGAAAAAAATAAGAAGACCCGGGGATCTACAGACCAGTCAGTCTCACCTCTGTACCTGGCAAGATCACGAAGCAGATTCTCCTGGAAACTATGCTAAAGCTCATGGAAGGAGATGATTAATGACAGTCAGCGTGGCTTTGTTAAGGGCAAATCGTTCCTGAATAAATTTGGTGGCCTTCTACAATGACTGGATAATGGGAGAGCAACTGATGCATTCTACCTGGACTTGTGCAAAACATTTGATACAATTTGACACAATTCCACATTACATCCTTGTCTCTAAATTGAAGAGACATGGACTTGATGGAGGACCAGTTGGTGAGTAAGAGATTGACTGGGTAGTCACACTCAGAGAGTTTGGTCAGTGGCTCAATGTTTAAGTGGAGATCAGTGATGACTGATGAGAATCCTCAGGGAATTCTATTACCTCTCTTTTCTGCCTGCCATTTTTCTCTCCAGACTTCTCATTTGTACATTTCACTTTAACACTATGATTAGTCCTTTCTCATTTCACTCAATGAGCCCGACTGCAGGGTTGCAGGGTTTTTTGTGCCAAAGGTGTTATGGTGAATTCTACGGCACCAGTGTAAAATTAACAAAAATGCTGCCTGATAAGCTTCAGCAGAAAGTAAAGGTCTAAAAACCATCCTGTTCAAAATTTGCAGCACAGTGCAGGACAGTACAGCCTTACAAAAAGGATAAAGCTTTGTCATAGTATGAAAATACACACTCGAAAACCCAAAGCCTATCAAAACAGCCCTTGTTTGATTTTCTTATTGCCAGAAACTAGAAGCAAGACTGGCCTAGTGTCTTCAGACTGTATTTTGTCCCCTTATACATTTTGCTTTATTTCACTTTGTACAGTTTTTGACAAAATAAAGAGGAGGAGGAGGGCAAATCCTCCTACATAAACTTCAGCAGGTGATCATCAAGAGCATTGGAGTGAAATTAAGCCCATGTTTCTTTCCCTTTATACTGAGCTAGCTACAGTGCTGCACCATTGGCTCTGCACTCTGCTGTTTTACAGGGTTTAGATAGGTGCAGGTTGAGTAGCAGATGACAGTATTTTCCTCAACAATTTTCCATTTTCTGTTTCAGGAGAAAAAAAATACTCTCAAAGGTAAATAATTTATGTATATTTATAACTGTTTCTACATTTGGTTATTTTTTTAGGCTGGAAATCACAAAAAATAAACCCACAAAAACATCTCAAAAAACCCCACAAAAGCAGGCTACCAAAACCTACTGGCATTGTGTGCACATGATGGGTACTTGATTGATCTGATACATACCTTTTTTTTTAATTCTGGAATTCCATATCTCTTTTAATTGTACATCTCTATTAATGGAAATAAAAAATAATCAGAGTATTACTATGAGCAGAGATAATTTTGTTTTAAGCAGCCCTTCATTGGTATCATTTTGTGCTCATTTTAATTCAATTATTAACCTACAGAGGCTGTATAAGAGGCCAGCTACTACGGCCAGTGAAGTGTTGGATTTTTTTAATTAATAGACATTCAAACAGCCACTTCCTGGGTTTTGTTTCCCATGGAATTATATGCATGCAAATGTTACATTTAATTGCCTGAAGTGAAAGAGCAAACCTTTTTTCTTAATTTTAATTAGGAAATATTTACCATTTTAGAGTATGAACATGAACATTTTGTGGCAGACAATCAGAACTGAAACATTTGATCTGTGCTTTTTTCAAAAGTGTTTCTTTGATTACAAGTAAACACATATACTACATTAACTCCAAGAGAATCTTTGTGAGTTTGAGGATGATATTGCACTGGATTACTTGCAAATGGAGTTGAAAATTCCTGAGACAGAAATCACTGGAACAGAAGACAGGATGGAGAAATATTATACAAGCAAATTACCTACATTCTTACAGTCTGGCCAAACTTGTTTGGCACACTTTATTTTATTTTCTTTCTTTTCTTTTTTTTAATGAAGTAAAATGAAATTAAAAAATCAAATTTTCATCTTGGAGCAAATATCAGTATTTATCTGTTTCATCTTCTAAAAATCTGAGTTTCCTGATGGGAAATTAATTGTCAATATGTATACTTTAGTTTAGTTCAGTTTATAACTAATTGAAACAAAAATCAAACTATAGCCAAGAGAAGACAATACAAAAGGAGCATGAAGTAAAGATAAATAAGCCTGAGTTCTGATAGAATTTAGTTTAAAAAAAATAATAAAAAAATGAAAGCAGCAGTTGTAGGCTGCCTCAGCGACATCAAAGCAAAGCAGCCACATTAAAAAGGGCTAAAACAATTTGGCAGACACTAAATCCCCTTTCATTCCAGCCAATCTTCAGATATACTTAAACTAGAGAAAGTTCAGGGCTCATGCTTATTGAGGGGTGGTCATCCTCCAGCAGGCAGGTAGCTTTTGTGGTAGAAGTGTGTTTTAGTATTAAAATGAGATTTTGATGAGCAAAGTTTCACTAAAGGACAGTCATTTGTCAAAACAGTAACAGATTTTTTGCCAAGAGTATCAAATACATGACTTGTCAGTCTAGGGGATCTTTAGATGCTGTTAGAAAGTTCAGCCACGTCTCCAAATGTGCAGCTTATCAGTTCCACAGTACCTTTAGGACCCCATGTTTACCACAGAGCCTGACTGGTATCTCCACTCCACTCCACTCCACCCTCCATGCTGGTGTCCTTAGAGGCAGCATACCAAGCTCCCCTGATGTTGCTAACAACTAGAGGCACTTGGGGAATGAATTATTGTGGTACAGACTCTTTGCACATTAGCTGCATTCCACTTTAAAGGTTCTGTCCATTTTCCTTGAAGGTGAATATATATTTGATTTAAATAATCTTGTCATTGTTGGGATGGCAATTAAGCAAACAGCAAAATGTTTTCTCAGATGCAATCAGTAGCCCTGGTTCTGCACACCATTCTCTAGCCATAATTACAAACATCGAGCTTTTTTAGATCCAGAAGCAGACACTGTCTGGAAATATGCTGTTAATTTCAGCAAGTGCCGCTACTTAGAAGAGACTTAACTGAAAGCAAAATTACTAGAAAGAAAATTGATTCTGTCCTGGCTCAGATTAGGACACACTTTCACCAATCATCCCACAAAAGCACAAGAAAGATGCTTTAAATATATTTCACTCTTCTGTTTTGTGAAAGAATAGTAGTAGTAGTAGTAGTAGTAGTAGTAGCAGCAGCAGCAGCAGCAGCAGTAGTAGTAGTAATAATAATAATAACAACAACAACAAATATGCAAGTTTAAAAAAATATATCAAATTTTACACAGGCAGTGTGAGCTATGGCAGGTAGATGTAGTTATGCATTCTAAAACAGCTGCTTGTGACAGACATGTTGCTTGCAACCCTGCTAAGAGAAAATTAGTTATCAAGCACTTATTCCAAATGGCTTGTGTGTTCTGAGGCTTCACCATACAAAAGGGCACTGATTTTGTAAAGTGTGCTAGAGCAGGAACTACAGCCACCATATGGCATCCCAGCAAGAGGCAGATTTATTAACCTCACACATATCTCCTGAAGACATCTCCTGAATAAAGAAGCCAGTTCTCAGCTCAGGCACAGTTATTGTGTTCTCCTGGGTTAGGGCGTTGCTGGATAAAAGGCAGACAATTTTAGAATTCCCTTCAGATAGTTTCTGAACTTGTTGGAAGATACGGCCAGTGCTACTTTGCCAACAACATGAGGCGTTTATTATTCCTTTTTTTAATCAGGAAGCCCTACTGACTAAAACTGTCAGTGTGAAGATGTTTTCATACAATTCTTTCCCCATTCCTGCTTATTCCTTTTTTTAATCAGGAAGCCCTACTGACTAAAACTGTCAGTGTGAAGATGTTTTCATACAATTCTTTCCCGATTCCTGCTAACCTCTAAAGCACTACTACATCATGTTTATAAATGCATCAGCAGCGTTTATTACTCAACAAAATAATGGTGACATTAAATGGTGTCCAAAAGTACCTAGACATCCTTTGACATTTAGATCTGTCAGAAAGAAAAGAGCAATTGCCTAAAGCAAACAGTTGTATTCTCCCTCTCTGTGGGCCAATAAATAAGGAAAGGTACAAGGCTTGCACTGCACCTAAAGGTCAGAGCTACTTCTGATTACTGGTGTGGGAATTCAGTCAAGTTCCTCCCACAGGACACCCGGCTACTGCCCATAGCTACTCATAAACTAGGGATTTTTATGTCAAGCACATCTTTTGCCACTGATGTCATGGCACATCTGAGGAGTCTAGCACTCCAGGGGTTCCTCAGTCCAGACAAGTTCCAAAAGAACAGAGTTCTTATTACTCAGAAGCAAAAGAGCACCTACTGAACCATTAGACTAGAATAGTTCTGGCATCTACTATTTCTGCATAAAGAGTAAATAGCTCTGTGTATCAAAAAGTAGCCCTTAGATAATCTTGAAGTGTAGCCTTTGATAAAGGACTATGTCACCATGCTAACTGAATGTAAGTACCAATGACAGATGTAGCTATGTATTAAAGCTGCCAATACAGATTTAAAAAACAAAAACAAAAAACTAACAACAAAAAACCTCTCTCACTGTGAAGCTATTTGGGTTTTAAGAAATAGAATCCTTTCAGGTTGTGAAGCTCTGCAGCAAAGGGTTAACTTGCAAAATAATTGGACCTAAAAGTATCCCTGCCAGACGTACCTGATTATTTGAATAACACATTCATACAATCAGTGGTGTGCTCAGATTGTACTTCATTCAAGCTGCTGTCATCTGTCTCCTTGACTGCGTTTTTCAGAGGGACCAGAGGGGATAGCAGCAGCCCTTGCCCCTTAACAGAAGAGATAGCCTTTTTCAGTCAGCACCACTTGCAGTCCTGCCTCCCAGGCCAGGGGGTGACAGAAGTGACAGAAAGGCAGTGAGATGTCCATAGGCAAGAGAAGACAGAAAAGAGACACCTGCATCTCAGACTTTCTAGGCAATTGCCCTGAGATCTCTTAGGCTTCTGGATGTTTATGTTGCCCTGTATTTATAACATCTTAATTAAACCAGTTTTCTTTAAATGAGTTTATCTTCCTTGAATACAGGTGAACTGCTAATAAAAGACAGACATTGCAATTTGTGTTTCAGTGATGGAAATAAGATGTGTGATGGGTCGACCCTGGCTGGACACCAGGTGCCCACCAAAGCCACTTCATCTTACCCCTCTTCAGCAGACAGAAAATATAATAAAAGTTTCATGAACCAAGATAAGGACAAGAGAGCTTTTACGAGTTATTGTCACAGGCAAAAATTGCTTGATGTAGGAAAATTAGTTTATTGCCAATCAAATCAGAGCAGGGTAATGAGAACTAAACCGAAGTCTTAAAACATCTTCCACCCCCCACCTCTCCCTTCTTTCCCAGCTCAAATTACTTTGCACCCTATTTCTCTGTCACAAGGGAATGGAGGATAGGAGTTGCAGTCAGTTAATCACATTTTTTTCTATCGCTACTGCCTCCTCAGGCACAGAACTTATTACACTCTGCCAGCATGGGGTCCCTCCCTTCCACAGAAGGCAGTCCTCCATGAACTTCTCCAACATGAGTCCTTCCCACAGGCTGTAGTTTTTCACCAACTGCTCCAACACAGATCCCTTTCACTAGGTGCAGTAATTCAAAACAGATTGCTCCAGCATGGGCTCCCCACAGAGTCACAAGTCCTGCCAGTAAACCTGATTCAGCATGGGCTCCTCTCTCCATGGATCCACAGGTGCCATCAGATGCCTGCTCCATCCTGGGCTTCCCATGGGATCACAATCTCTTTGGGCATACCCACCTGATTGAATGTGCAGTCCTCCGCAAGCTGCAGGTCCGTCTACTCCACCATACTCTTCCATGGGCTTCAGAAGGACAGCATGCTTCACCACTGTCTTTACCACAGACTGCTGGGGAATCTCTGCTCTGGTGCCTGGAACAGCTCCTGCCCTTCATTGACCTAGGTATCTGCAGAGCTGTTTTTCTCATGTGTTCTCACTCCTCTCTCCAGCTGCAATTGCACACTTGTGGGTTTTTGTTTTTTATTTCCTCCTTCTTAAATGCATTATCCCAGAGGCACTGACTAGCTCATCCTCAGCCAGTGGCAGGTCTGTCTTTGAGCCAGCTGGCATTGGCTCTGTTGGACATGGGGGAAACTTTCTGGCAGCTTCTCACAGAAGCCACCCCTGCTGCCCCACTGCTACCAAAACCTTACCACAGAGACCAAATACAGCGTACAATGAATGACATGCCAGTGATGACACTGTTTTGCTTTGCACATATCCTGCAAAATATGACTAACTTCAGTTTCTTGGATCAGTTGCCTGTTGTAGATACATTACTTACTAGTTGTTGTCAGGGGTCAGAGCAGGCTGGTGAGTTCCTGCAGGCCTGTATGTCTGTGTTCTGTCCCCCCTCTGCCTTTCCTCCCCCTCATTACCCAACTCCTGTCCCTCTTCTCTGCCTCTCCTCCCTTCTCTTTGCCTCTGGTCTTCTCCTCAGCTGACACAGTCCCACCATGCCCCAAAGAGCTGAGTGCTGCAAGGCTGGATCCTGGGGTATGGAAGACCAGTGATTTCCAGTTTAGGCACTGACACAGCAAATGCCAGGCAGGTTGGGTGGTCAGGGCAGCCGGTGAGGGCAGTGAGGCTGGTGGCCAGGCCACGGTCAGCGCTGTGAGGCAGCTCCTGAGCATAGTGGGAGGCCTCTTTTTCCTGGTGGCTTCTGGCAGCCCCCGGCTGGCTAGGGTAGGGGAGAGTGCTGATAGCACAACTCCAGCAAGGGCCCTAATAGCTGCAATATTTTACTTGTACCCACACTGGCCAAGTGTGCCAGTTGATAAAAACCTGATGATATGTTCAGTCAGCAGCTGGCAACACTTTGAGATCAAATCTAGACAATTAAGTGTGTAGACAGTGGTGAGTTAAAAGCCCAGAAGCACTGCAGTGCTACTCCCACCTTAAAAGGGAAAAAGTTTGAGATGGAAAACATTATGCTGTATGCATTAGGCACACTGCCAACCTTTTTCATCTCTGACAGAGATTCCAGCTCCTGGCCTGTCCTGCCCCTTGACTCCAAGAGGGCAGCTGCCCACCCTGCCCACAGATCTGCTCGGCCTTCCTCCTGCAGGTCAGCTTCTCGGTTCAGGCACCTCCCTGCCCTAGGGACCGTGTGATGAGTGAAACAAAACAGCTTTTGTAAAGCAAGTCTCTTTATTACAATTAGCAACAAAGCATCAGAGGATAATATTAACTGTTTCTGAAAAAAACCCAACACAACAACAAAAACCAAACCCAGGTGTCTTACCCTTCAGGCAACTGTTCTAGTGTGAGATGTCCTGCTTATTGTAGGGGGGTTGGACTAGATGAGCTTTAGAGCTCTCTTCTAACCCAAGACATTCTGTGATTCTATGTGATTCTGAAAGTTTTTTGTCTGATTTCCATTTCAATCTACTTGAGATGTTATCTGTTTTCTGGTTTTGTTCTTCATCTGTCTCAGGTGTGTGTACCGTCAGACTCTTTCACTACCCGTCTTTCTCTGTACCTTTCTTTCTGTCCCACTTCAGCTCTGAGACATTGCCTAGAGCACATTCTTACCATATGTAGCAGCTGATTAAACTAATGGCCTATGCTTTATTCTGTATCTATGTTATATAGTCTTACAGCAGTCATCATGGTGTTCCTTACTTCATAGTATCCCCTATACTTTGAGAAAAAAATGAGACATTTATGCTAAACTTCAGTGTAGACCACCTTGTTTTAGTTTAAATGTTTAGTTTTATGATTAGTCACACAGTCTGGGTAGTTACACAGCAAATAGTTGAAATAAAATAAACATGAACACTTTTAACATCAGTGTAGAATCTTTATGGTTCTATAAAAGTGTGCCTATTAAACCTATGCCACTTTTCTATTAGTGTGCCATTTAAATATTTCATTAATCATAGATAAATAGCTATTAAAACCCTTCAGATACTTTCTGAATTCTCTGACAGGTATCTATGGTTTTCTTAGATATTTACGGTATATCCAATACACAATATTGTGTAAATTCAAGGAAATGTCACTACTTATTAGAAAAATAACATAGCATAGAGCCTTAAGTGAATTACATGACGTGACATACCAGGAGTTTGTCAATAGCTGAAAGATCTAGGGATGAGTCAGAACTAACCGGTTTTGGCCACAGATGCCCCTGTCAGACATATAAACTCCCCCTTCTTCTTAAGAAGAAGCATTACTATGATATAGAAGTACCAAGCCACAGTGACTGAAGTACAGTGTCATTTCAGTGTGCAGTTGAAGCCATATTACCCACCTTGAATGTCCTTCTCTTTTAAGTTATTAGTTCTACTTTAATAACAGATGATTAGGAAGATAAATTACTTAAATTTGCCTCTTACCTTTGTACTCCCAGTAGGCTATGTCATCATGATCAGGGGTCACATTAAGACCTCAGTGACAGCAGAAAACTACTAGAAAATAAATTGTTTTCAACTGAGGAACAACAGTAAAAGGACCCAGTGGCTCAAAGAACATGAAAGTATGAAGAACCTATATGGGGCAGTGTCTCATGACAACAAGGCCACCTTCTGATATCTGAAATTATTGGTTGGAAAAGCATTTATTTTAAAGTCAAGCTACTGAAGGTCTCTGTAAGTTAGAATATCCAGTGTATTTTATTAAAAGCCAAAAAGTTCCTTTCAAGACTCATTTATCATGAGGAAAAATATTTCACAATCTTTCTAAAACTTATCAGTGAGCCTGATAAGTTTATAGCTTTCTTCCATGGCTTTAGAAGGACATGGGCAACCACCACCCATCTTGTGTGTTTGTTTATTGCCAACTACTTCTTCTGGTAGATAAATCTCTTTAGGAATATTTATATGCTGACACCTAGTGGCTTTAATTTAAATGTTGCTTATAACTAGCCAGTGATACATTGCTTCAAGTCCGGGCCATTTCTTGAAAGTAGTGGTTTGAATTCAATTGGACATGTTGGGGGTTCTTTTTTCTTTTATTTTCCTTTCTTTCTTTCTTTCTTTTCTTTCTTTCTTTCTTTCTTTCTTTCTTTCTTTCTTTCTTTCTTTCTTTCTTTCTTTCTTTCTTTCTTTCTTTCTTTCTTTCTTTCTTTCTTTCTTTCTTTCTTTCTTTCTTTCTTTCTTTCTTTCTTTCTTTCTTTCTTTCTTTCTTTCTTTCTTTCTTTCTTTCTTTCTTTCTTTCTTTCTTTCTTTCTTTCTTTCTTTCTTTCTTTCTTTCTTTCTTTCTTTCTTTCTTTCTTTCTTTCTTTCTTTCTTTCTTTCTTTCTTTCTTTCTTTCTTTCTTTCTTTCTTTCTTTCTTTCTTTCTTTCTTTCTTTCTTTCTTTCTTTCTTTCTTTCTTTCTTTCTTTCTTTCTTTCTTTCTTTCTTTCTTTCTTTCTTTCTTTCTTTCTTTCTTTCTTTCTTTCTTTCTTTCTTTCTTTCTTTCTTTCTTTCTTTCTTTCTTTCTTTCTTTCTTTCTTTCTTTCTTTCTTTCTTTCTTTCTTTCTTTCTTTCTTTCTTTCTTTCTTTCTTTCTTTCTTTCTTTCTTTCTTTCTTTCTTTCTTTCTTTCTTTCTTTCTTTCTTTCTTTCTTTCTTTCTTTCTTTCTTTCTTTCTTTCTTTCTTTCTTTCTTTCTTTCTTTCTTTCTTTCTTTCTTTCTTTCTTTCTTTCTTTCTTTCTTTCTTTCTTTCTTTCTTTCTTTCTTTCTTTCTTTCTTTCTTTCTTTCTTTCTTTCTTTCTTCCTTCCTTCCTTCCTTCCTTCCTTCCTTCCTTCCTTCCTTCCTTCCTTCCTTCCTTCCTTCCTTCCTTCCTTCCTTCCTTCCTTCCTTCCTTCCTGTAAAATATTAAAATTACAGATAAGATTACAGATGTCATTTTCAGATCTAGACTTATTGGTTCTAGGGAAAAAAAAAAAAAAAAGAGTTTCCAAATTACAAGTATTCCTTACTGTATTTTGAGTCTACACCCTAAATATTAAGTACATAGCTAAGGACTTGACTGGAATGGGACACAATTTATCTCTTTACTTTGCATTTTACCTTTTATTTTTTGCATTTTTGAATATCATATTTTCAGGAAGGCTCCACAATCTAGCAATGAGGTTAACTTACTAAGCCTTTCCCTCATTAATATGAAGATAAGTGTGTGCATGTATGTACATATAAAATTACATTAGGTAAATTGCCTCCCTTGTTCTATACCGCCTATTTGCAGACAGAGTCACCATTACCAAACCTTATGAAGCCAAAAGAAATTGTTTCCTTGTCACAGGAGCCATGCAAAATCTCACAGAACACCTGCCTTTTCTACTAAAATGCTGGATGATGGAAAACTGGTTTTCTGCTTCTCTATCTGACTCAAAATTAGTGAATTGTGGTGAGGGAATATAGCTACATATGAAGATACATAGTAAAAAAAAAAACAACTGACTATCTCTCAAAGCTTTTGAATATTTTCTAGTTAAGGGGGATTAGTATCTTACCAAAAGAACATATATTTTCTTCAGACCTCTTTGTGAAATCTTTGGT
>NW_009953786.1:6452-32826 GCF_000747805.2 Chaetura pelagica | reverse complement strand
CACAGTGTGAAATGAAAATGCATTTCTGAGACTGCAGCTCCATTGTCACCTTAGGCTTTCTCATGAGGCAAAATTAATAATTCACAAAGCATAGAAACATAAAAGGGCAATGTGCTTAAGTAGTTGAGAAAATTACTGTCCACTCCTAAATTTTTAAATGATACATTTTCTTGACTGGTTTGCTTCTTAAAAAATCAAGCTTGTTGGGTTTTTTTCCCCTTTTATTCCTTCCCTCTTTTAAATCTCCTTCTAATCTGCTTGGCTCCTACTGTATCCCAAGCTCTGTTTTAATTATTGACCTCTGTTGTGAAGTATTTCTATTAATATGTTTGGGACTCAAAAGTACTTCTATTAAGACAGCAAAGTGCGTTCCTAGATACATTTCTGAGAAATTACCATTTCAAATTTGAAGTGTGTCACTGTTTGACTCAGGTCCAACAACAATGCTCTTGATCCCCTTCCCTTCCCACCAAGGTAGGGAAGGGAAGAAAGAGAGAGAAAAAGAGAGAGACTTGGCTGGATTGAAAACGAAACTACACAGCTTTAATTAAACACTAATGATATAAGAAAATATATACAATTATATAAAAATGTGTTCAGATATGTGCAAAAGCCTCTCCCACAGCATCTCCTGAGCTGTGAACAGCCCTGAAAAATCCTCGAGCTGCTGCTGGAGAAAGCACAGAGTGATGAGGGTCAGGAGAGCTCGAGCCAGGGGGTCCACGGTGATGGATGGACAGAGTCCTTCCCGGACGCTGGCCATGGATGGAAGAGAAGGGAAGAAGAAGCAGAAAGGAAGTTGTCTTCTGTGATCTCTGACCTTCCTCTGAGTTTATGTAGATATATGGAATGGAATATCTCTGAACAATTTTTGCTGTCTAATTCAGCCTCCTACGGTGGGGGTCTTAGATCTCCCCGTAGTGTCTGAGATGGCAGAGTAAAAGTGTGACCTTGAAGACCCAGCAGTTACAAAAGGATTCCTTTCTTATCAGCCTTAGTTAGGACACACTGTGACTAGTTAAAAGAAGGCTTACTGAAGGAAAAAAAAAAAAAAAAAAAGTCAGTAAAAGGAAAATTGGCTTCATCCTGACTCAGACCAGGATGAAGTGTTAACTAAAGATCTCAATATAGTTATTGATATTTGTTCTCAGAAGCATCTTGCTTCAGCACAGAAATGTATTTCAAGCTTTTATGTATGCTGGATAAAGGCCAGAATAATTATACTTTATGGCTTTTCTGCAGACATCATCATTATTATTTGTTATTTGTTCAGTCAGGTCCACTCTTTTGCTAAATGCATTTTACTTATTACTGTGAGAGAAAAGAATTAAATATGTCATACACTTCATTCTAAGTTTGCCATATGAGATATTTCTTAAACAAAAGAGATGTTTTGCTGACACAATCACTTTATTTTGCTTATTCTGACTTCAGTTCCAATGGTTATTCCATAACTTTACACCTAGAAACCTTCTGTTCAGAAGCAAGTAATTCCCAATGACTAATGATGTTGTGGAAAGCACTAACTTTCCTGCTAGCAAGAATGTTAGCATTGTTGATGATTTTGTAGCATTATGACTTCTTAACTGGAAAGGTCTGCCCTTAACTTAAAAAAAAAATAATAAAAAATTTCTGCCTTGATCATAGGCTTGAATCTACAGACTATTAATTTCCTGTAAGCCTGAATAATACCGAATTAGATACCTGGACTCTGATATTATGTATGCTGTTATCAAGATTTTTAGAGAAACTTTAGTAAATAATAGCTAAACTGGTGGGTTTCTGTAGGCTTACACAATCTGTTCAGAATCTGATTTTGACAATTCCAGAATATGAACAACTAAAACAACTTTTTGGTCTTGACTATCATCTTGACAGGGTGCATTTATGATTCAGCCAGTCTGAACTGCAAAACACTAGAGATGTATTTACAAGTGGTAGTTGAAGACTTTTTTATTATTGGTGATATTTCAGCATTATCAAATATCTTCTCCTCTAAATATTTTCTCAAGCTTTATTCCTCTGTTGGCATGGATGTCTGACACAGCTTGAGGCATGTGTGTCATAGCTCTTGTGCCAGAGGTAATTATTTTCATTAGAGATTAAATGTTTTAAAAGAGAAAATGTTACGACATTTATAACATTCACTTAAGCAATTTTAACTCTTGGACTTATAATTAAGTCATGAGACTTTTCATACTGACACAGCAAAAATTAAAACTCTGTGCAATAAACAGGTTGGAAAAAAAAAACAACAGTATAATTCTGTAAAAACATCCGTACAGAAAATTGCGAGTTTACTTTTCAGAGCATTACTAGCCCATGTTCAGACCTCTTAGTCCATTTGTCCTTTTTTGTAGTTTTATATATCTGTCATCTTTTCCTCCAGGGCTCAAAGCAATAAAATATAAATGTAGCAATCTCATAGAAAGAGCAGCGATGTCCTTCCCTGGGACATTGCTCAAAGTGGAATGTAGCAACAAGAATCTGTCTGGATCCTTATGAAGTGCATTCCTGAATTCCACATGTGTGATTGAGATGGTCATGTTCCACTTAGTGAATGTGAAGTAATACATTTCTCTTACAAGATGAGTGAGCTGATGGGGCTTTTTGCAGGTTTCTTAGGTTGTCAGTGGAGACAAACTGGACTTATAAAATCAGGCTCATAGGTTGTGTAAAATGTCAAAAAAGTAACAACTTACTTTGAAGTTTAGTTTCAGAGAAACCAAATACCAAGAAGAAAATGAGATATAAAAGTGTTAACATTTTGATAACAAAGAACTTAAAAAAAAAAAAAAAAAAGGTTGAGCTTCTACTGAGAATGCATTCAGAAGCTAAATTTAAACACAGATATTAGCAAGCTAAAATTAATTTTAGATGTGCAAAATTACACTAAAATCACCTATTAATGTATGTTCACGTTTCAGAAAGAAGAGATTTATGGTATTCAATACTTCTCATGTAACGAATGCAAAATAAACAAATCAATGGCATTACTAGCTTTCCTTGTTGTCTTTTTCTTCGTTTAATTTTCTTCTCAAGGATCATAAACATATTGTGGAAAATGGATGCAAAAGTGTTCCTTCAAATGTTGCTGCATCTTGGTTCATGTATTATAATATAATTATGCTTGCAGAACTAATATATTTCACTTATTAACCATTCATTTTGGGATATATCCTGAGTGACTTGTTCACTCTACTATACTAATATAAAATATTTCAGCATATACAGTGGGATAACTAGGAAGGGAATAGATGTGTGCTTCTTTGCAGCCCATCATCAAACCAGGTCAAATGTAGGGCTCCTATCTCAAGAAGAACTCATCAGTCTTTCTTTGTAGACATAAACAGAGAAACAATAGCTTCTGAAAGGCTGAATTAGAGAATCTAATTTGGGCACTTGCTGTGAAGTGCCTTCTGGCAGACCTTTTCTAGGTTTCTCTTCAATGAGTACCTGCAAAGCTTTAGAAACTATCCTATTAATTTAGGTACATGAGTTATTTTGCTTAAAGGGGAATTTTGATAGATGGGGAATACTGCACTGGGAACAGGGTTTGACCACATGGATGTAAAATTTTAAGTTTTCTAGAGTCCCTTTTGCCCAGCATCCTGAAAGTCTTTGTCTTTATCTGAAGAGTATATTAGACAAACTTTTCACTGATCAGCTGAACTGATTGCGATTGTAGTATGATAAAACACACAAGGTTGCAACAGTTCACTGGCAGGGGATCTGGGAATTGTATCTCTTTTGTTGTTTTTTTTTTATTTTAATATGACAATGGGGTTCATCAGTAAGAGAATAGATAAAATAATTAATTTCCTTTTATGTTTTTTGTAACATCTCTGCATAACTATAAAGATTAAATTAATAGCTTTGGTCAAGTTAAAAACTTAAGAGTTACCAGAAATTAGAAATAATTCCTTGCATAAAAATCAGAATAAACATGAACATGTATATTCTGCAAAAACACAGAGATTCAAAATACAACTTCCCATTAATTTTGTATCTTTCATTGATGATGCATTCCTGTTCTGCCTTACAGAGGTTAATAGACCTTTTTGTGAGTTAAAAGTACAAGCTTTGTTGTGATATTGTTTTCCAAGAATAAGACACTTGATGCTTTTCTTTCAAAGCAGATTTTTTCAGTCAGCTATGCTGATACCTTCAGCAGCACTTGACATATGCTCAGAGAAAACACTTGGTGACAGGAAAGTCTGGGTTTGAGTATCAGAAACAGACACAGCTGTATTCTCATTTACCAAAAAATGTAAAGTTCTTACCTTGCAGTTTGCACTCTGCTGTCATACAATAATTCTTTTCTGGCAGAAACACAAGTAGATTGTTCCTTACTCTCTACAGATGTAAAAATATTCAGTCCTTTCTTTTTGCCACTGTTTTTCTCCTTGCCTCCTTTTTTTAGCATGTCAATGTAATCACAGATGCAAAATTGTATGACTCGCATAATTCAAGATTTGAATCTGTGTCATCACTATGCCCAAGCATCCAGTTTCAGAATAAATTATCTCTAATATATATTTTATTTTTTCACAATCAATTTTTGTTTTGCTATGATAGAAATTACATTATTTAAAGTCAATTAATATTTCATACTTTCATAATGTGTATACACACCAATGTCAAAGCAATGTAAAGAATGTTCTAAGAAGAACAAAATGTGTCAAGCAATGCCAATACAAAATAATCATGATGCTAAAAATTTTCAGGTATCCAATGCTCATAGGGTCCTCTGTGATTAATATTAAGATGAAACATTCAATAAGAAACAATGTGATCAGTTATTGCTTGGCTAATGGAAGAATCAGAGCACCACTACTGGCTTGTTACAATAGATGGCATAGCTGAAATATTGGTTTCACTGATTATGCAATTAATGCTTTCTATGAAGGGTGCTTTGAGACATACAAATTAGTAGTCAAAGTGTATTGTGAGATGGTTTTTAATGGGAAGAGCTGTGAATAAAGAACAGGTGGCTGACTATATTATATATATTCATCATATATTAAGGTAGGTTGCGATAATTTTTTATTTTTGAATGCAGTGGTTAACCTGGGGCTGACTTTAGTTATAGAAGAAATTCATGGGCAACCTATACTTCAGGACAACATCCAGGAAGAGAGAAAAATTATTCCTGAGCAGTAGTCAATCAATTATGAAAAGAAGTACTTCAAAAAATTAATCTCTGCTTTTAGAATAATCTATTTGTATCAGATGCAGTTTGGGCAGCCTTTACGGTAAGCCACTCTATTCAGAAATGTGAGAAATTGAAGTTTTAAAAAATATCTGCCTCAAAATGTGAAGTTCTAGTAAGACTACTTAAAAACAACAAAAACCTTCAGAATCAAGTCAATAAAATTTGAATCTAGATCTTGAATTTTTCTGCCTCCAATACATCTAAATATTCATAACTTCTTTTTTTTTAAAAAAAAAACAAACAACAAACTAATATAGTGTTTGATACATTTTTTTCAAGCCTTCATATCCCATATCAAATTTGCTTGGCCTTAACTCCTACTAGAATAAGGCTTCAGAGAGACCTATAAAATGAAACTCTTCTTACAGAAATTATATTAAATAAAACATAAAAAAAACTATACCATTAAATAAGGTTTTCTAAACTCATGTTTCAGGTATGAAACAGTTTTGGGGATGCCTGAGGTAACACTCACCAAAATGAAATGCAAGAAGCCTGGGAGCAGGTGATTTCCAGGGCATCATTCTTTGCCACAGGGCTCACACCTAAGCCGCTCTATTGGAGGGGCATTTGTTCTTTTTGTGAAATACACATCATTAATATTTTCTTAATGTTTCCATATGAAAGTAGCCTCAAAACAAATTATAGGAGGTCTTATGAGCTGCATTAAAAATACAAAGGGTGTGGAAAAGTGTTGTGTTTTTTTTTTCCCCCCTTTCATGTAGTTTTATAACAATGCTGTAGCATAACCCGAAGTGAGGATAGCCTTTATTGTAAGCACATATTCCCACAATACCTTTCTGTAAATGGCCATTTTAATTAGCAGAAGGCAAAACAAGTCTGTAGTCCTAAGAAGGTATGTAGTAAATTGGTGCTCCTTTGATTTGGTAGGTATGTCACAAATATTTTTTTCCCTCTTCTTCTCTTTTATTCTGACTATTTGTAAGAAATTTTTTTTTATGATTATATTTTTTCCAGAGACTGATGTAAGATTAACATGGTTGCTGATACTCTAGAGTATGTTAGAATCCCTGAGTAAGAAGTACTTCATGAGTAGTAATAACGGTTGTTGTGATAGCTTATTGAAAACGGTTAGGGTACATTGTCTTTCCTCTTACGGGTGAAAATCTCTGTGTTACTATTATTCATAGCTGAAAGGTACAATCAATGTAATATGACACACTTTAAATATCTCATTTATTGCACTGTAGGATTGGGTGGGGGTGGTTTTGAACTTCGCTCTTAGGTTGTATATCTTGTGCCTCTGGTATAACTGTAAGAGATGACTGGGCACAGGATTTACATTTATTTACCTATGTGATTTGCTCCTATTGATCAGTGTTTCCTCAGCCTTACAACAACTGTGTCATACATGTCTATAGCATCAGTGTAATTCCAACAATTTAAGCAGTTACCTAGACAAATACCTGTAATGTATTGCTACTTAGGAAAGCTTGTGTTGACCTGTTTAGAAAAAACACAATTCTCAGTGAATAGAAAGTTATTTCCTGATAGTTATCTGCTTTGAGAACTCTTCTAAGTTCTTGAACTGCCTTATAATATGTAATATAATGTAGTATTGGTTATCCATAGCTTCTCAAGATTACTGATTAATTTAATTTACAAGATTACCTACTGACAATGAACTCATTTTTTGGTTTTTATTTGCTTCATAGAAATAAATCCCTTAGTTACGACTATAGGTTTTTCCTGGAATATTTCCACTGATTCAGTGGAGTTACGCCAGGAATATTCCCTGTATATTCAATCCACCTGTTGGAAGTATGAATGTAATTTGTAATCTTGTTTGTATTTGGAAAATGTCTCAGAGCAAGAAATACTGAAAGTATTAGATTTATGTATGTGTATGTGCATGCCACAGAGTAAAAAAGAAAATGTACTGTCTTTTAATTAGTAGGAAGAGTTGTTCTGGTTCTTTTCCTTTAATCCTTATTATTGACACAAAATTTACTGACTGCCTGACTTGAGAACTGTGTTAGAGAAGTCCCTTCAAACCCCCAAATATTCTTTGCATCCTTTCTTTCCTGAGATAAAAAGAAATCCAGAGATTTTCTTGAAGGAAGGCTTCCTTATGGCCTTTAGAAAACTTATTTCCTCCTCTAGACTTACTCCACAAATCTTTGTTTCCACTGAAAACATAGCTACCCCTCTAAGGATTGAGGGGAAAAATAATGAAAATGAAATTTTGAAAACATGCATTTCTGCATTTTGGCAAAGAATTTATCTAATCCAAATGTGATTTTAGGTCTGTTTATTATTAATTCACACACACTCTTGTTTTTCTCTCTAAATACCAAAACCCAGCATAATTTAGGACCCTGATTTATTCTGAAGAACATGAAATATTTTTTCCAAATGCCTACAGGTTTCAAATCTGCAGCTCTCCATCTGTTAGTAGAATCTTTGTGTTGCTGTTTTATTATTTTTATTTACTTTTCAAATACAATGCAAACAGCTGTGCTCTCAGAAAGACTTAAGCTGTCACCAAGTTCACAGTGAAACATAAAGAACCCTACAAAAACTTGTATTAATTTTATTTCATTTGTAACAGGTGTCTTGCTTTTTGCATTGGGATTTTATTTTCATAGGGCTTTGTCTGAAACTGCATCGGTTTTTACACCTTACCGCTTAAATGGAAGTGTTAAACACATGAGGCAGGAAGAGAGAAGCTGTGACTGTTTAGCTTGGAAAAGAGCTGGCTCAGTGGGATCACATCAATGTCTACAAACACCCAAAGGGTGGTTATTGAAGAAAAGGGAGGCAGGCTCTTTTCAGTGTTTCCCAGTCACAGGACAATGGGCATAAACTGAAATACAGCAGTTGCCATCTGAACATCAGGAAACACTTTTTCAATGTTTGGTTGACTGAGTAGTGGCAAAGGTTTTCCAGAGAGGTTGTGGAATCTCCATCCTTGGAGGTACTAAAAAGAGGTCAGGATGTAGTCCTGGGCAATCTGCTCTAAGCAGCCCTGCTTGATCGGGGTGGTTGTTCCAGACGATCTCCAGATGTCTCTTCCAACCCCAACTCTTCTGTGATTCTGAGCTTCTGTGAAATGTAACTACTGTGGTCAGATAAATGGCATCAGTTCTGTTTCAGAAACTACATATTTTTTTAGGAAAAAAAAATATGATACATTTTGTAGTCTAATCTGTGGTCTTCAGGATGAACAGCCTTTTAAAAAACTGTAAACATGAAATCGTAATGTCAATAAAGGGCCAACCTAAGACATCCAAGAGGAGTATGCATTTAACATTTCATAGCTTCTAGTTGAAATGACAATGCTAGATTTTAAACTGCAGTTTACTCTAGAAATATGTGTAGTTGATTGTGTTACCTGTGACTGTAGCAAACCCTACACTCTACAGGAATGAAGAGGTTCAAACACAAAGCACAGCATGAATTCCCTTATCTGGCACCAGGAAGAAAAGCCTGCCTATTACTGCTTTGCTATATTCTAACTTTATTTGGCAAACCTTACAGCAGATAGTGACTCAAGAAAATAAGTCTTCTAAAACCCTTGGACTTTCTAGTCTGATGGATAACAGAAGTTATGTTGCTGCCTGAAACTAAAATAATTGTTTGAAGAGCTAATTGTATTGCTCCCCCCAATATCTTCTAATTTACTTCTTATTTAAGTTTTAAAATCTGTGTGTTGATTTGCAGTGGGCTAGGAAGACTTGCAAGGTGATTATTGTGCCTAAACTAATTCTGAAAGGAGTCATGTTGACTGCCTTCCTTTTCGTGTATCTCTAACCCTTACCAAAATGGTAAGGGAAAGTGGTATATTTTTTGAGATGATTCAGACATAGATTGTCTGCTTACTTACACTTTTTTTATTAATGATAAATTTCTGGCTGATTACTGTACATGTTTGCTATGGAGGAAGAGCTACACAGGCAGATAAATTCTCTGCTTCATTAAAATTACAGACAGTCTTTAGAGAGCCATTTTTCAGAATGTTTTTTTTCTGAAAAATCACAAGCATTTGGAAAGTGACTCAGTGTGAGAAGTAGCCAAGCACCCTAAAAGGATAAGGACTTTTTTTTTTTTTTTTTTTTTTTCTTGCCAGTGAAATGAGTAAGAATTTGAGGTGTCTGGCACTCTTCAAGATGAAGAGTATATCTTGTCACACTGAAGAGTTAAGGCAATCCCAATAGCCTATCACACAATATTTCTGGTGCTTAGCCATTTTCAGATTAAATGTATGAATTATTATTATAACCATGGTAAAGACTAGCCTGAGCGCACTGGCAGTGTCTCACACTTTATGAACCTTTTAACTTGAGAATGTTGTTATACTGCTGGCACCATTTGAAAATTACCAATGCCATCAGCACTTTATCTCTTCTTATGTGCCAGAGTGTTAGTGTTACAGTCTATCATCTGGTGCTGCACATACTCTGAAAATATTGCCACAACATTTAAATAGGAGGGAAGTCAGATAAAGAAATTCAGTATTGAAAAATTTTCTTGAGAAAAAAGAAGGAGCTTCTGTAGGAATTAACTGCATTTTCAGCAGTACATGTCTGAACATACTCAAATTTGGCAGTACTTATAAAACTTTATTTTATTTGCTTTAGATGGGGCTGCTGATGGACACCCCTGGGACATCAGCAGCCTAGGAAGTACCTCATGGGAATGGCATGCTTGGAAAGAGATTGGAAATAACATAAATGAATGTGCACGAAAGTAAATGTCCTTCTACCTTATTTTGAATAATTCTTAAATTTAGCTTTTTGCTAATTTACATCTGGTTTCTCAAAATATTGAGGAAAAATCTTTGAGAGATCTTAAGTGCTGACGACACTCCTTTCTTCAACTGAACAGCCAGTCAGTAGGAGTAAGAAATGTTCCATACCTTTCTGGCAAACCCGAAGGATTATGAAGGACTGGAAAGTGTATTATTAGCAGTGAGTAAAAGCACAGTGAATAGCAATTTTCTGACCTTCATTAGATTCTTTCTTCAGTTGTTTTGTAGTTTGTGATAAATTTCAAAGTATTCAAATGAAACCCCAATAGCAAAAATTTTGAAGTTAATCAAAATCTGCTTTTCTGAAGTTCTAAAAGCCAATGAGTGTTCAGGAGACTTGTAAGTGAAGCTAGCCAGTGTTTCTATGCCTTCTTCCGGATCTTGCTGCTTACCACTCCTCTAATGCCAAGATTTTCCTTCTACACACAGATAAATGCCAGGACCATATGATACCTGATTTCTCCAAACAGAACAGGTGAAATCTGCAGAGTCATCTATAGTAATCTTTTCTTCCTTGTTTTCCCCTTGGCTCTATGAAAGCTTCTCAGTCTGTTTGTCTGTTCAGTTCTGAGTTTGTTGAGAGGATTCAGAGCCCAGCCATTCTTTATTATTGTGTGTTTGTTCAGCCCAGTACTGTAAGAGTGGTGCTCTAGAAAGCAACACTGCAAATGGTGAGGGTTTAGAAACATAAAATCCAATAACAGTTGTTGAAGCTTTGTTTTTAAAATACACTGGCATCCTTTCTTTCTTTACTATTGGTATTTCACTAATACTGTATGGAGGTTCCTTTATGACTAAATCCAAGTTTTTAAAGAAAGATGTCTAAATTAGAGTAGCTCAGAAACAGCAGCTATATTGTAAAGGGATTTCTGTAGTAATTGAATATCTGGTACCAAAAAGTCAAAGTGCAAATGAGTGGGAGAATTATCTTAAGTCTGTGTGTGTTAGGGATGACACCTCCAGCAGTACATTAGGACAGACCTTGCTGTACGGTAGAATAATTAAGAGGTAATAATGCTCCAGGTGCAAAGGCCTGGTGTTTTGTACCTCCTACTTGCATGAATACCATACAGTGGAATGCCTTAAGTACTAATAATATTTTATGTAAAGCTTCCATCGTCAGAGGCAGGATTAGGTCTAGTTTACTTCGCATGAGAACTAATGTGGCCAAAACTTGAATGACTTGTGGGAGGCTGCAGCATGTCCAAATCACTGCTGGGTTTGGAGTCCAATGCACTTGCCTCCCACTCCAGGCTGACATAGCTGTTAAACTCCTAAAGGTGTTTGCTGTTGTATCTGTGGTTCTTTTGCGCTTTCAGTGGGGCAGGGATTTGGAAGAAAGTCTCTTGCATCTTGTGTGTGTCTTAACCTTTCTACTGCAATCCAGCAGCTTTTTGCCCTCACTAATGAGAAGTAGAACAGTAATAGTAAAGATTCAGCCCTAAACCATAACTTCAAACAACTGGAAAAAGACTTTTTATTAAAATAACTAGCATATAGGACATGTGGATTAGATGACTGGTCTGCCTCATTCACTGAAAAAAAACAGAATAAGATTTTCTACAGTCCAGATAAGTGTTGTTCTACTTTTTCATCAAGCTGACTTTATTTCGATTTTTATTTTTCTTTTTAGCTCAGATGTGCATACCCCAAAAGATTTGTCTTTGTTTTTATGTATTTGTGAAAATTTAGGTAGTTGTAGAGTCTGATGAGGTTTTCCTCCTTTTCTCCACACTAAACAACCTCAGTTTCTTCAGCTGCTCCTCACAGGACTTTAAGCTGCTTCATTGCTCTTCTTTGGACACAGTCCAGCAACTGAATGTCCTCCTCATAGTGAGGGGCCCAAAAAATGAACACAGTATTCAAGGTGCAGCCTCAGCAGTGAGAAGTACAGGGGGACAATCACTCCCCTAGTACTGCTGGCCACTGAGAAGAACTAGGATACCTTTGGCCTTTTTAGCCACCTGGGCACACTGCTGGCTCATATTCAGCTGGCCCTTGACCAGCACCCCCAGGCAGCTTTCCAGCCACTCTTCCCCAAACCTGTAGCATTGCCTGGCGTTGTGGCACAAGTAAAGGACCTGACAATTGTTTTTGTTGAACCTCAGACAATTGCACTTGGTCCATCAATCCAGCCTGTCCAGGTGCCTCTGCAGAGCCTTCCTCCCCTCAAGCAGATCAACACTCCCACCCAAATTGGTGTTATCTGCAAACTTACTGACGATACACTCAATATCCTCATCCAGATCAATGATAAAGATATTAAACTGAATTGACCTCAAAACTGAGCCCTAGGGAACACCAATTTTGGCTGGCTGACAGCTGGATTTAATTCCATTCATAAGAACTTATTGGGTCCCCCCATCCAGCCAGTATTTTTACCCAGTGAAGCATACACCCATTGAAGCCATAAGCAGCCAAATTCTCCAAGAGAATGTTGTGGGAAACAGTATCAAAGTACAGGTAGACAACATCCACAGCCTTTTTCTTATCCACTAAGTGGGTCACCGGCTCATATAATCAGATCAAGTTAGTCAAGCAGGACCTGCCTTTCACAGAATCACAAAGGCTGGAAAAGACCTTTAAGATCATCAAGTCCAGCCTATGACCTAACACCACCACACATCCAAGTCATCAATAAATATGTGGGCCCAGTACTGATCCCTGTCCTATTCAACATATTTTTTTCAATAATCCAGGTGATCCTCCTCCTTATTTCTCCAATAACTGAAAACTCTATCATTTCATGATCACTGTGCCAAATATGCACTCTAACCATCAAATCATCCACAAGTCATTCTCTGTTTATGAAAAGCAGGTCCAGCAGGGCATCTTCCCTAGTTGACTTGCTCACCAGTTGTGTCAGCAAGTTACCTTCCACACATCTCAGGAATCTGTTAGACTGTTTCCTCTCTGCTGTAATATATATCCAGAAGAATTCTGGGAAGCTGAAGTCTGCCATGAGAACAAGGGCTAGCAATTGTAAGACTTCTTCCACATGCTTAGATAATATTTCATCTCCTCTTCATCCTGCTTGGGTGCTCTATAACTCCCAAGAAGATATCTGCCTTTTTGGCTTTCCCCCTGATTCCTACCCATAAACATTTGACTCTATTGTCAGCACCATTAAGCTCTAGACAACAACTGAAACACTCTCTGACCTTCTTCCCTTCTTATCTCTTCTGAAGAGGTAAGATGTAGCCATCCATTGCAACACTCCAGCTCTGCAAGTCATCCCACCATGTCTCTGTGATGGAAACTTTATCATAGCTATCCTGCTGCACAGTGGCTTCCAGCTCTTCTTATTTGTTGCTCGTGCTGTGTGTCTAGGGGTGGATGCATTTCAGTTGGGCTATTGATCCTGCCACCTTTTTGTGGGGACAAATCCTAATTCCTACCTTACCATTCTCAGACACTTCTACAGTTTCTAACTCATCATTAAGTCCTGTGTCTTTGTTATCACAGGGATCTCCATCCCTTGCCTCCACTGAGAGGGCAAACTAAAGGACCTTGGTAGCATACTATCCCACAAATATTGGTGTGCTGTCTCCAGGCTTATCTCTAGTGAACCTGGTTTTAGCCCTTTCCCCTTCCAAATCTAGTTTAAAGCTGTTTCAATGAACCTTCTAACTCTTGTGCAAAAATGCTTTTCCCTCTTTGAGGCAGTTGTACTCTCTGTCTCTAGCAAGCTTGGTGTTGTGTATACAGACCCATGATCAATTAATATCCTACTGGTGACAATAGGTTTGGAGACAAGTTTTGATCTGCTGGCTCTTGTCATTTCTTCTTCATCATTCCCTGTAACTGGAGGGATAGAAGAGAACACCACTTGAGCTCCTGATCCCTTTAACCAGTTATCCCAAGCCCTTGAAGTCTCTCTTGGTTGACCTTGGACTTCTTGTTGGAACTTCATCACTGCCTTCCTGAAAAATCAATAACAGATCATAATATTCTATTAAAAGTTAAGCCAGAAGAGAAGTGCATTTTGCAATAAATATCTATTTTAATAGTTCTGAAAATAAATTAAGCTTTTGGATGATGTTCTCAGGCACTTGGTGTGACTCTTGGGGTGCCCTACACAGGGACAGGAGTTGGACTTGATGATCCTGATGAGTTCCTTCCAACTCAGCATATTAAAAAAAATAATTTAAAAAAAAAGAAAATTGTGAGTTGAACAAAATATTCATTATCAAGGCTCTGAGCTCCTGGAAAGAAATAATGATAATGAGAAGCAAGAAATGGGGGCAAAAATAATCCCAGTACATTTAACTATTTTTTTCATTAAGTGTACAACTCCTTCCTTGGTAAAGTTACTAATTACATATTTGTTTCATTGCTGGAAATTGTAGATGGCTAGCAGAATGTAAAAAGCAGACTTCACTACAACTACTAGAAAATCTTGATTTTCTTATTTAGCAAGCCAACATGAACAATAATTTTCTAGTAAAACTATTAGGAGGATTAACTTAGTGACAAAAGATCGAGTTCCAACTCAAAAACCCAGATAAGAATATGTAAAGTAAGTTTGTAAATTTAGGAAAAGTAGCAGTCTGCCTAGTTCCAGAAAGATAAGATACATCTCTGTATCTCCCTGGAGTCTGCCAATGGGGACAACTAATGGAATCTGGAAACAGTCCAAAAAACATACAGGTTGGAAAGATATTTCCTAACAGTGAGATTTTGGAGTCAGAGAACTTTTCAGTCTTAACTCTTTTCTCTCTCTGAATTTCACTTCCCATCTTATACCTGCAGCTGCAGTCTGAGCACTCAGATGCAATCCAGAATATTTTGTTGACAGCAGGCATATAAAAAGCCAAGGAGAACTGATGGAAATTAGTAGCAAATTTCCATCCCTGCCTCTTTCTTCTTTGTCTTCTGCATAAACAGTGCATCCTTTCAAATGTCTAGAGTGTGATTTATTTGACTAATGCAATTTCTGTATTGTATATCTCTACAGTATGTACTAATCACTGTGAAGTTTAGTTGTAGTCATAGGTTTTGTCATCCATGGAATTCAGGACATATTTATTCATATCCTAAAGCAGGAAATTAAACAAATTGAACCCTAAAAGTGTTTGACAAGGGCGGGAAATGGAACTCTTTGCTCAGATACAGATGCCTACAACAAAGACATTAAAATTTAGTGAAATGAATGCCACTCTTCAAGACCATAAAGATGATCAAGATTCCTAGGAGGTCTTGTAGTCACTGAAACACCAGAAGATGATGTGTGTATTTGGCCAAAGGTCTCTTCTTAAGCTTAACAAGTGATTATTCCATATATGAGCAACTTATTTGAATAGGAGGAAGTTTGCTAAAATATTCCCTTGGTTTTCACCCTAAACTAGGTGATACCAAAATGGTAGATAATAAACAGGCAAGAATTCTATAGCCTGGATTTTACCCTTGATTAACAGCAGTAAATCTGGTCACAGACTTTTTTTTCCTCGTAATTATTTTCACTAGCTTTTACACCTGTAAGTTGAATTTATAAGGCATAGTTCCCAATGTTACACAAACCTAAATGTGAAAACTCCTACTTCTGTTTTTACATGGTGAATTTTAAGCTTATGTTACAATGCTTAAGCATATAAAATAGATGTTTTAATATCCCAAATATCCCATGCCTTCCTGATAAATTATAAATGTAGAATGACCAAAGAAGAAACAGGAAATTACACAAGCCATAAAATCATAGAATCATTTAGGATTGAAAAGGCTTTTAAGAACTTTGAGACCAACCATAAACCTAACACTGCCAAGTCCACCACTAAGTCATGTCCCCCGTTCATATTGCATGCTGCCAAAATACTGTTTAATATTGCACAGTTTATATTCCCTCCTCAGAATTCTTAGTTCACAGCTGCTGGACCTGCATAATTATTTACTATGTAGAAGAGGAAGAAAAAAAAGTCTTCTGTTAGTAATATGCGTTAATGCTTACCTCTAAGAATGAATGTCACTGAATAGCTCTAAGCACTGACAAGTGTACATGTGACCTGTCAACTTGTATCTCTGTTCTGTGTTCACTGAAGGCCAACAGTGATCAGGTAATTTTAATGACTAGACATGTATTTTTCCGTAGCAGACTTCAAGGTCAACAAACTTCAGAGAGTGACCTCCTTTCTCTAAAGATCAGGAAGCCATCAGGCTGTTCTAGTATAGCTTTTGGGTTTTGAGAAGAGGAGAGGATTTTTCAGGAAAATACTGATATTTAGGCAACAAATTCTATTCTTACTGCAATCAGTACATAATAAGAAGAATGCACTCCATTGCAAGAATGAATGCTAACCACAGTTGAAAACTTTGAGGATCTCAGCAAATTCCGCTCATAAACACTTTTTGACACCATTTAGAGTATAATGTGAACAGTTGTTTATGACATTACTTGTGTCTATTCTGATACTTCTGTGAGTCACTGATTTTTCCTAACCATTTCATACTAGGGGCAGCTGAGCAAGTCAGAAGACAGATTGTGAAACCTCACTTACACTTGCTACCTTTTGGCAATGAAATGTTTCAGGGAATAGACTGAAAGTGTGAAACTATATGCATATATGTTATGCTGAATTTATATGCTTGATTTTTCTGGCCTTGAAGGCCCTGTAAGACCTTCACAGTACTTTACTTCATCAGGATGATTAAGGAAGAGAAAACCCAACACATCCACACACACACTTACCATAAAATTCTTAATGACTTATAAATAATCTTAGCTCAATATACGATAAAGGACTACTTAGCATTTTGCTTATGATTTTAAATAATACATCTACATATAGTTAATTGCAGAGAAGATTTATTTTTGCTGTGTATGACATTTTCAGATGGTAGCTTAATCACTTTTTTTCATAATTATATCCTGCATGTCTATTTTGGTATATCTGTAGAACTTGGATCAAGCTACCTTTTCTATTCTTACATTTCAAAAACTCTGGTATCTCTTCCAGTCATGACTGTATGATGATAGTGTGTGTTCCTACATATAGACACAGATAACATATACACACATATAACATTACATCAGTAGTCAAATAGCTTTTCAGGGTTAATATCTTCAGTATTCAGACAGCGTAATCATTCAGATGGGCTAAGCAGACAGTCTTTTTTCTTTTCAAACTCCTTTCCCTTATGGCATTCCATTCAAAATTGAAGCCACTGAAGAATATGAGCACATGCTTTAACAGAATTGTGCATTTAGGTCCATTATTACTCAGCTAATCCTTTAAGGCTCTGCTTAAAGTTAATCAGTATGTTACTGAACTAAGTCCTCTTTCAGCAGATGATGACAAGTCGGCACTTCCCAAGAGTACTTCTACAGAGACAGAGCAAATAGAAACTGTTTTGATTATTTTCCTCCTGCTTATTTTGAGTTTTACCTGAACATTTATTGGATAATACTGAAAATATATTTTATAACTGTTGTCACAAAACTGAATCAAAGAGCATACTCAGTAATGAACACCAAGCATTCTTTGGGATATCATCCCAAAGTATGTTGCATCTCAGTTTATTAAAAAGGTATGTATTTTAATTTGTTATCTTCCAATGTCAATATAAAGCTTCTTCAGTGTTGTTTCTTACAGGTGTGAAGCATATATAATAGCACTGTCTGTTATTCCTCATACTTCACTTTTTAATTGCAGACTAAGCACTGGAACCCACTAAACAATTTCAAGCAAATTTAAAAGAAAGCTATACATCTCAGATACATCATTTTCATAGCTATTTTATGAGAATAGGCAGCTAGAGCAAAGAGAGACTCTGTTAATGTCCCACTGGCAGAAATACCGCAGTACTCAGGTTCTCACCAGGCATCAGAACATCCATAGAGGTGATCAACATAACTAAGTCTGGTTGCCTTTGCACTTCTCCATTAATTTTTGCTATTCACCTCATGTATTTCTTCACAGTCCCAGTGCTTTTTCTGCTGCATGTCTGGGATTCTTACAAGCTAAACCATTTAAAATTGGTTTCAAAATTACATCTAGTGTGTTGGACCATATAACACACAGTGCCAAGAACATCTCTCCAATTGATTGTCCCTTGCTAATCTACATATTTTATTTATTCTTATATTATGATCTCTGATCCAAAGGGTCCATCTTTCTATCACAAGTATAAGCATGAATCCGTCTCCCTTCTAGACACACCCACAATACAAAATGAATTAATAATTTTCTGAGTGTAAGTGCAGAGCTATTAGTTTAAAACCAGAAATCTAGTAGTTTCATTAAGGAATTCAAGTCAAATATTCAATTGGAAGAGTAGTTGATAATAAAATTATATTAATTCCTATCCTATGGCATAATTGCTGGCAAAGGTCATGTCTGCTGTCTTATTGATGCCAGTTCTACTCTGTGACATAATTACAGAAATAATGTATTTTTGGTCAACAGGTCTGCAGTATGAAAAGACAGAGATGAGTTTGAGGACAATGACAAGAGTAAAACATTATTTTTTTATATTTTGTTTTTCCCATGATCTACAGTGTATACTGCATATAAAGATAATAAAGATAATAAAAGTCATCCTTTTCCTGATATTTTTATATCTCTTCTTATATACCTGTTATGGTTTGAGGAGTCACAGTCCAATTTTGTAGTATTAATATGAGATCCTAGAGAGAGGGTCTTCAGGACCCTGAGGGATCCAGGGGACAGAAGAGAGAGGGGTCAGTGTTCCTTCCCATTTCCTGCCATACTCTATAAGGATCAGAAGTCCCCCACTCCTGCTCCCATCTTTCTTGCTGCTTCACTGGAAAGTGAACTTGGAGGTCTTGGAGAGAGGTTCCTGCTCTTTATCATCAGCTCACCACGTGCTCTGCAGGATTCAAATCCAGTGGGTGCTGGGAAAAGCCATAGACACTTTTCCTGTGTCAGCTCTGCCGCAAGAGACTTTCAGCCACTTACATCTGCCTTTGTTGAGATCTAGTTTTGTATAGATTTGTATATTCCTTATCTCATGTGTTACTATCCTTTCCTTGTTCTATTAAACCTGTTCTGGTTTTAACATCCAACCTTGAATTTTTTCTTCCTTATTCCTTTTACCTTCCCCTGGGAGGATTAGTGGGAGTAATAGAGAGTGATTCTGCTTTGGTTGGTTTGGGTTCATCCTGACCACTAAATTGAGACAGTACCCTATGTATTTTGCTTGGTAAAAGTCACCATCTGCTGTGGCTTGTTTGTCTATTTCCCTGTGCTGTATGGCCAAATGGCAGCTCATTCACAGAATGACTTTTCAAAATTACTGGATTTAGGCACCAAACTCTACTTGCCTTCTCCAGCCTGAGAAATTAATTTAGGTGTCTCCATTTCAATCAGCTGCCAGTTTTCATAAACAGGATAGGGACTTAATTTTTCTGAGATTCCTATTCTTCTGTCAAATCTTGTTGAAATTAAACAACCAGTCCAAAAGTAGCTGTCATCTGTGACAGATGAAAACTGGACATAATGATCTAAGTCTTGTTTCATATTATGGAAACTGAACTTAAATAAAGAACACATTAACTGAAACAAAAATATTTCATGTTCTACTTTTGTTAATTGAATATAATACAACCAACAATGCAAAATAAAGTCACACAGGGTTAAATTGTCCTTGCAAAGAACAGTGATGTGAAAGGGAAACAATATGTTGGAAAAATTATTGAATATTCCAAACAGTAAATTAAGCCCTTTTAGCACTGGAGGATAGTAAATAATTGCATCTGAATATGCTTTTTATGTCAATAGGATAATTTTACTCTTTTAAATAGAGACAGAGGAAGTATCAGATACAATAATTATTAAGTAGTAATTTATTTATTAGTAATTATTATTGGTATTACTACCAATATAGATGCCATTCTGCCAGAATTCTCATCTATTATAAAGTTTCATTAAAAATAATAGTGTTTTTTTCACCACATGTTTATACTTAAAACAACATGGCATTGCTTTTTGTAAAAATCAAGTAAAACTTAACAGTAAAAACTTTATTAATGAATCATTGCATACCTTCTAAAAGACAGAGGGAAACCTATGGGCTTGAAAGCCTGTAACTAATGCAACTAGTCATTGGATAGAATAGGAAAACCTACAAACACATTGGTCCCATGTACTTTCTGTGTGGATTTTATATCTTAGAGATACTGTAGAGCTCTTAATAAACAAAATGCAATTTAAATAACGTGAGAGATGGTTGAGTTGTGACCCAAAGATGACAGAGCTGTTCTTGCAGCCATGTTGGAAGCTCAACATATAGTCTTAGTAGAATTGCTGTCAGAAGCATTATATCCTCAGCATCATTCAAGGAATCTTAGTCTTTATTTTGAGTATACCTATCACAGAGGTTGCAGTGTGACCATTATTTGTATTTGAGCAATAAGCAGCTTTAGAACAGACACTTTCAGTCTGATAAATGCTTCAGATTTGTGATCTTATCTCCTGAATCTAGCTTGCCACCCTGATCCTATGTGTTACCTTTTGACACTTTGGTTTCTTGCCACTCTTAATTCCTGACGTTAATCATCGGGCAGGTCTGTCTTTGCCCTCCTGGTGTGTGTTCTAACCAGTAAGCTTTCATGTTCCTCAACATGGTACTGTGCAATTTCTCTCAGAAAGAAAAATAAAATTTCTGCAATGTACTTCTATGATGGAAATCCATATGCAGGCTAAAGGTAAAACCAGAGTATTACAAATAATTCTGCTGTATTCTTAAATGATACAGTTACACTTGCTAAAGTGTAACTGAAAAATTGAATTGAATCCATAAAAATAAACTATTAAGAAATATGAGAAAGATTTCAATCTAAATGCCTTCATCTGTTAGTCCCATTTAGGAATTTCTGAGTACCTGTTCAATATAGAGGGTGGAAAAAATGTCTAGAATTTTGAAGACAGGAAGCAGAAGTTCCAATTTTATCCGAAGTAAAAACTTATTTTTTTTTTTGTTTGTTTCTTGTAGAGTTTTAAAAAGACTACTTCATCAAGTGGTTTCTCGAGATGAAAAATATTTTTTTGGTGGTGCAGATATTAGCTGTCTTTGCTCCAGTTTTGTCATCTTTCTGAGAAAGGAAAATATTAATAAAAGAAAGCTTACTTATTTCTAATGTCTAATCTGAATCTACCCTCCTCTAGTTTTGATCCATTCCCCTTAGTCCTACCACTACCTGACATCCTGAAAAGATCCTCACCACCTTTCTTGTAGGCCCCCTTAAGATGCTGGAGGTTTCCAGTATCTTACAATAAGATACAATAAGGTCTCCTCGGAGCATTCTCTTCTCCAGACTGAGTCACCCCAATTCTCTCAGTCTGTCTTCATAGAAGAGGTGCTCCAACCTTCTGATCATCCTCGTGGCACTTCTTTGGACATATTCCAGCATGTCCATATCTTTCTTGTAATAGGGGCTCCAGAATTGGATGCAGTACTCCAGATGGCATCTCATGGGAGTGGAGTAGAGGGGGAGAATCACCTCCGTCAACATGCTGGCCATGCTTCTCTTGATGCAGCCCAGGATACGATTGGCTTTCTGGGCTGCAAGTGCACATTGCCCACTCATGCTGAGCTTCTCATCTACCAGTACCCCCAAGGCCTTTTCTTCAGGGCTGCTCTCAAGCTAGTCACTGCCCAGCCTATATTGGTGCTTGGGATTGCCCTGACTGAGTGCTTAACCTCCGGGGGGTTGCCATGCCCCCCCCCCCCCAGCCTGTCAAGGTCCCTCTGGATGGCATCTCTTCCCTCCAGTGCGTCTGCTGCCCCATACAACTTCATGTCATCAGTAAACTTACTGAGGGTGCACTCAGCTAGTGCTTGTGGAAGAACTGCTTGCTAGTGGAAGAATTTAACATTTTTTTAATTATTATTTTTCTGTTCCCTTCTTTTCAGGTGGCTCTGTGACTGCAATTAAGAAAGATCTGCATAGAAACGATACAAATTTGGCCTTTTAAATAATCTTTGAAAAATGGGATTTGGGAATATAAATCTAGTATATGTTACAAAGCAGTGTGCAGCTTTTTTTTAAATCCTTTTTTTCCCCAGATTTTCCAAGGTATAAAGGTATCTAAAAATGCTAAGGGACACACACACAAACACACTGTTCAATGTTTGATATGTATCCATCTCATAGGAATTGGTGTCTAATGTTTATGTATTCTTTTCAGTCTTAACTTCCACAGAATTTGGATTCCAGCTAACTGAGTCCCCTGGTGCTTTATAATAATCTATCCAGTTTGGGAGAGAGTGGGCTGGAAATGTGGAGAGGGCATTAAGTGCTGTGTGCAAGTAAAGCTTAGAATTTAACATAATCATTATTTGACATAATTAGATTTTCCAGTAACCATGGATTAGCTGACAGCAGGTCATGTTTAATTTAATATTTTTAAATGAGTATACTTCAGCATTTTATTGGCTAATATCACTATACTTAAGTGCCTGTCAGTATTTTCATTAAGAACCGTATTTTGGAAAATGGAGTTTAATTAAACAGGATCTCTACTGTTCTAAATTTTGTCAGGCTGAGAGCTGGCACACAATCTAGAAAGAAATTGCTTCACAACATAATTATGGCCCTAAAGGAATTGAAGCAATCAGACAGGACATTCACCTAAGTTCTCAAAGTGAGCAAAATTTAAAGATGTCAAAGTGAATGAAGTTTTTTGGATTTGTTCTTTGGGGGTTTTTGTGGAGTTTTTCTGTTAGTTTTATTTATTTATTTATTTATTCAGATAATTTTAAAGATTGTGCTCTAATCGACTGGGAGGTGAGCACAGTTTAAAAAGCAAAAGCAAAATTAGATTGTCTGAGGAGAAGGGAGAATGTATTGCAGCAGAGATCTCCCCCTGTTCCCCAGCAACAGTAGGTCTATTAAGTAACTTGAAATATATGCAGTCAGCATTTTCTGAGCATCAAACTGTAAAATTCATACAGAAGTTACACAGGAGAAGTAGCATATAAATTTTGTTGCAAATATATCTTCAGGGATTTGTGGATTCATTTAATGACCCCTGATACACTGATAACTCTTGCAATGGAAGAGAAGAAGGCCAATTTTAACATTTTGTGGTTTTATTTCAGCTGTAACTTCAGCCATTTGTTCCTGGAAAAGAAGTGATTCCCAGTGTATGCAAGCTTGGAAAAAAACCCTGCTGTGATTAGTAAAGAAGATGGTATTCTGTAGTTATGCTCTACAACAGACTGATGTCCAGTCTTGGCGGCTAAGTAGAAAGTTAATTTATATTCATCCAGGAATAGGATTGAACTTTCTGTAGTAAATGAGGCATGTCAGCCTTAAGTTCCATATCCACCTTCAGTACCATTTCCATCTGAAAGAACAGTGCAGTACTGAAGACTACGGCATTACAGATGTTTCATCAGTGAAGATGCTAGAAGACTGATGAACTGGTAAGATATATAGAGGATTAAAGATTAACTATCTCAGGTATGAAATCTGCCAAAAAAGGATATTAAAATAGATGGTATGAATTTGTCTAAGAAAGATTTTTAATAGGAAAATAAAAACTAAAAATGGCCTTGTCAGAATAGGTGTAGATGACAGATGTATATGGGAGTTCTTGAGGTTTTTTGGCATTATTTTTGGGTTTCATTTTTTTAAGAGGGAAAAGCAGAGAAAAGGTCAGGTTTACATAGTGGTTTGTGGTTGCATTTTGTTAAAATCACAGTCAATTGTGACAATAAAGATTACCTTGAAGGAGCATAGAACAGGATAAAACCCACCCTTCAGTAACAGTAAGCATAATTCTGACACAGCGTATGTTTGACTTGTCACTTAAAATTTGTGCCAAAAAGAAATTTCAGGTTAATTTTGACTTGTCATTTGTTCTGCCAGATTTTTTATTGCCTGTCTCTGTAGCTCTGTTGATGTGCTTGATGGCACTGCCCATACTTGACTGAATATTTTTTATTGTTGCTGCTGCTCCTTTCTTTATTTGGCTCATTTGGAAACTTTTTGATATTGAGGGAACTTGCGAGGGTTGCTTCTGTGAGAAGATAGCAGAAGCTGCCCCAATGTGGGACACAGCCAGTTCCAGCGGATTCCAAAGCTGAGCTAGGTAGTGATGCCGGTGACATCTTTGTGATATCCTATTTAGGAAAGAGTAAAAAACACTGTGCAACAGCATCTGGGAAAGACAAGTGAGAATATGGGAGAGAAAACACTCTGCAGACACCAGGTCAGTGAAGAAGGAGGTGCTCCAGCTGCCCAAGCAGATCTTGCTCTGCAGCCAGTGTTGAAGACCATGGTGACTCAGGTTGTCCCCCTGCAGCCCATGGAGGTCCATAGTGGAGCAGACATCCACCAGGCAGCTTGTGGACAACCCCAGGTTCATGCAGGTGGATGTGCTGTGAAGGAAACTGTAGCCCATGGAGACCATAAGCCAGAGATGGTTTTCTGACCTGTGGCCCCATGGAGGCCTGTGGCCCCATGGAGGACCTGTGCTGGAAAAGCCTGTTCCTGAAAGACTCCTCACTTACTCCTTGCTTACTGCAGCCAAAGCTGTTAGATTCTAGAAAGGAAGATTTGACAAATGGTGAAATCAAGAATAAGAGTGTTTAGTGATCCAGAAATCTGAATGGAAGAGAATTTTCTTCTGAGGAAATCAAGTAGCTTTGTTGTGATTTTGTGACATGTATAAAGTTTATCTGTAGATTAGGCATATAAACATCTTAAAAAAGGAGAAATTTCACAACTGTTTACAGTAAAATTGTACCATTTACAATTAAATTACAAAGAATGGTACAGGAAGTAAATAACTGTGAACAACCATTCTGGATTCATTTATGAAAGTGCCTGCCAGAGTGTTAAAGTTCAGTTACCAGAAGTTAGTCTTCTGGAACCCAAGAATATCTAATAGAATTCTATTTCTTTCTAATCAGAATGTACGCATGGCATGCATCCACCTAGTTTATTAATCACTTCTGAGAAGCTTGACAATATGCATTGGGTTTGAGTTCTATTAAAAGATAAAAAGTAAAACATAAGTTAAAAATCTGTATCAGATCGGTATGCCTCTGTCTGGCAACGTGGCATCCTATTAAAAAAAAAACACAACACCTGATTGAATAATAATTTATTTGTGTCCACAGGCTGACTTCATACATTTTTTTCAGCATAGTTTTTAAGTGGTCAGCACATCACACTTCATCTATGATAACAGAACTATTTCATTCAAAAGACTATTTGAGTAGAGTGTTTTAATCTCAACATGCTGTCTTATGAAGTTGCCTAATATCTCCAATATGCCCAGCTCTCATAGAAAACAACCATACTTGCATTCAGAAATGGAGACTGTGTTTCTCAGTAGTATAAATGGTGGTAGTTAAAAACCCAGTGTAAACACCATTTAAACAAAGCCAGTGATGGCAAGGGCTCTGAAGCAGAGGATCACGCAGGGGAACCCCTCCTAAAGTGGCAAAACCATGGCAAAACCACTAAAGCAAAAGTGCAGAGAGAGAAGAGGGTGACCCAGCAGTTCCCCCTCCCCCTAATACTGCGTTCAGTTTTGGATCCCTCACTACAAGAAGGGCATGGAGTTGCCAGACCAAGTGTATAGAAGTGCAAAAATGCTTGTGAAGAGCCCGGAGAACAAATCTTATGAGAAATATCTGAGTGAACTGTGGATGTTCAGCCTGGAGAAAAGGATACTGAGATACAGCTGCGGCGATGGCAGCAGTGGCGGCAGCCTTCGGCAAGCGGCGGTGGCAAACGGCAGCAAACGGCGGCAAACAGCGGCAGGGGCGGCCTCGGGACTGCGCCGAGAAGCAAGTGGCAAAAATGCTCTGAGAAGCGAGGAGCGGCACCTTCAGCCTCTGCGGAACAGCGCGCCAAAAACGAGGAGCACGAGAGAGGGAAAAGCACGCCGCACTGTCTCTTTTATAGGTTTCCTTTGCTCCCGATTGGCCGGTTTTGTATTTCCGGGCTTTTCAGCTAGTCAGACGGGACCTTGTCCCACCCTTGCAGCTGTTCTTCCGGCCATGGCTCCTCTACCGCAGCAGCTGCCCCCTCGAGGCATCAGGGAAGGCAGCAAGAGAGGGTCCAGTGCCACATGGCGCAGCCATGCAGTCAGCAGTCAGTTATGACTGCTGACCTAAAGGGCATTTCATGTTCGTGTGAGGAAGTACCTGGTCCTTCATATCTCCCCTGACAGATGCAGGGAATGTGTGGAATGGGGATTTGTAATGAGTCCACAACACCTCCTCTCTGCCACTCCTTCCTCTTCATATTTTTCCCTGCCCCAGCCCGGGGCCTTCCCAGGAGCTGCAGGGAAGCACCTGCCCCACCAGGGTCTCTCCAGGACCATCTCTGCCGGGGCACCCGCGGCCCCTCCTCGCTCCTCCCGCTCTCCCCTGGGGGCTGGCAGGGGCGTTCCTCCCTTTTCCCCTCAGCCCTC
>NW_009953786.1:0-6382 GCF_000747805.2 Chaetura pelagica | reverse complement strand
CCTGGCAGCCACCCTGCTGCTGCTGCAGGCACTGGGGCACCTGCGCTTGCCACAGAACTCAACCCTATGTTTACTTTCTGCTCACATGGGTGGTTGTAAGTACATGAACTTGTACATGTACAGCTATGAATACCTGTACAACATTCAGCTTCTTACATTAGAGCTAAAAACTTGCTCCTCTTCTGTGATGCTTACAAGATTCTAGATGAGGCATGCGTACAGTAGGGAGAGGAGAAAGGATTGTTGGAGTTTATTTACATAGCTTCATTAGGCTTGTATATTGAATATACTTTTGCTTGGGCTTTTTGTGGGGCGTTTATTTGGTTTTTTTCCTTTCTTTAGTAGTGCGAAGGTGGTTGGTGGTCTTGGGAAAAGTTTAAAGAACAGTTTTAAACATAATCAGAATGATAGGGGACTATGAAAATAATTACATTTGACATTTGTATATACATACATTTGTATGGCATAGACACACTGCATTGCCGTAATAATTTCATTATGTCTTATGGGGCAGTCATCTGTGTGTATCCTGTGATATGTGATGGGGATTCGCTGCATACCCTAGCAGCTGTCTTGTCTCTTCCTGCAAATTGTCCTGAAAATTAGTCCAGTGTGAAAACTTCAAGTCATATAGTTGAGGTAGGCTGGACTTTAATATACTAGGAGTTCAAGGAAGTAAAATTTAGCTGCACCATGATTGACTTTATTTGGAGGAAGATTAGCTTAAAGCAAATAAGATAGTTTTGCTCCTCTTGGGTCTCTTTCCATAACGTGCCTTGCCTAGCAGGGTTCGTTAGCTCATCTTCACCTTCCTCAAGTTTCTGTAAACTCAGCTTATACAGAGGGTTAATCAGAAAGAATCAGGAGTGAAGATGAAAGCTCAAGGTATATAAGGCCAAGAAAGCGATCAGCAATCCTCTAAAACAGGAAGGAAGCCTCAGCTGTTCTATTACGATTCCAAAACTAATAATTACATTTTGAACATAATCCCATAGCTGTTGTCGTGGAGACCTTGTTTAAAATGTGACATTTCTTAACAATTTCTGTGTCATTCTGAGTTAATGAAAACTTTACCTGATGAAGTGTGCTGAAATCTATTTGACTTTTATTTACTCTTTTTCATTAAAAAAAACCAAACAACGAAAACCAAAAAAACATCAGAGGACTATAACAAGACAGTGTTGCAAGCTCTTTCTCAAAAATGAAGAGGATGATGTAATTTTTACAGGATTCTACCTTGTTTATTTTAAATTGGATTTTGGCTCTTTTGTCTAGTAAAATAATGTATGATTATTCTGAGAAAAGGTGTTTGGTTTTTTTTTAGGTTTTTTTTTGTTTGGTTTGGGTTTTTTTACATTTTAATTCAAGTGGGAAAACCTCTAACAGCTGTAAATTACACCATTAGGCCAGAGTCTTGATCTTTAAGTTAAGTGCTTATAAAAATTAAAAGTGCTCTAGAAATTTTAAAACGGTGTATGCTGCAATGCACAGAACCCTGATCGCTTCCAAATTTCACTCGCAATAAATTTAAACTGCTTTTTGCAATGTCGTGATTTAAAATTATTGGAGTGCTTTACATTTCATACTGAAGTGCCTATAAAATTTTAAGTCCTCTAATAATTTTAAATCACTCTGCACATTGTACTGCAAGTTAAGTCTATTTGAAAACAGAAGTCCAAGCATCCTATGTTTTAATTTGTGATAATAGGCAACATTGGAAAATGGCAATGAGGGATTTACATGAAACATGCCACTTATCAGTGAATTAACTGAAAAACAGTTATCAAATACAATAACATATTCAAAGAAATTATGAAAATTATGTAAAAAAAATAATAGGATAACAATATCATTGTTTTGAGATAGGTACTTATTGTAGCACAAATAAAGTGGTATGTGGAGTATGAGATGAAGAAGGTTTGTGAATATGTAAAATATTCACCTTTGTCACAACTATAGATAATGTAGATGACTGCTATTCCATAAGCTGATAATAGGCAAACTGCTGAGTGTGAATACACTTAAAAGGTATGTCAAGGTAACATATCTATATGCTGCCTGGAACGTGTTAAATATCAGCAGAGCCAAATTCTATTCTTAGTAGCATCTGTGAACACACAGGAGAGCTTTCTTCACTTTAGGATTTGCTTTAAAAAACACTATCTTGTATCTTCTAAGGCAGTATCTGTACAGGATGGTTTCCTGTTTTGTCTTATGTCTTTTGAGCAGGTTTCAGTAATCTAAGGGGCCAGGAAATAAAAACCAATAATAGCAAAGTTATAGTGACTCAGTATTAATGTTTTGGCATATTATATCTAATTTATCTTACACAGGTGACACTTTCCAAAAGCATCTAGTGTTAGCTTCAAGGGAATTTCTGTGAAGAGAAAGGATGCTGATGGTAAGCATTAGTACCTTTTTAGGTATAAAAATATTATGGCTTTTTTCTGAATTTGGTGGGCATTTTTGGTTGTTTTTTTAGTTTGGTGTTGTTTTTTTTTTCTATTAGAAACAGGTAGCAAAGTCCATTGAATGGAGGAAAAAATGCATAAAATAGAATCAAAGTATATTTGTATGCAGAACTGGAGACTGAATAGCTGTAGTCATTTGAATTCATTGAGGATAGTAATATATGAAGAGCCCCAATTTGTCAGTTTAGTCTTAACATTCTAATCTACTCCTATGTAGTATGTTTATTTTTCCTTTGTGTACCAAGCAAAGCACTCTAATATAAAAAGTGGCAGTTGTCAGCTTAACCTCAGATAATTCATTAGGGGAATTAACTGCTTATAGGCATATCTTCACCTAAAATTGACATTGAAAGTATAGTACAGATGCATCATTAGCATCTCTACTTGGGACCACATCACAGGCCTGCAGAGTAATTCAGAATCTGTTTGCAATTATAGAAAGAAATTTGCATAATCAAAATGGAAACATTGGAAGAAAATGGTAAAATAACATCATTTTAATGGAATAAGGAAAGCAAGTTTATTATCCCAGAAAATTCTATGGACACTTTTGAGCATCTTACTTGAGGAAATGCAAACACCATGACATGAATAAAGATTAAAGGACCAGTTATTTTTGGCTAGAGAGCTCTTTTGCCCATGCTCTACTTTTAGGCTAGGTGTTCCTGATAGTGAGATGGCAACTGCCTTTGCCATGTTTTAGATCTAAATGACAGTAAGCCTTGTTCCATCTCAAATACAGTTTATTTCACTTGTTGGCATCCTCAGTAATTTTTTGTATCTAGGATAAGAGGCTGAATTTCTGGGGTAAGACAAAGCCAGATAGCTGACCAAGTACATCTCTTGGCAGCATAAGAGTCATCTATGACTTTACTTGCTTCTTTTTACTCCATGTCTTCTCAACTGTGCAGCACAAAGTCCTGAACTTTTCCCAGATAAGTAACGAACAGTGATATTTTTTCCAAGCTGTCACTGCTACTGAAAGAAATGCCAACTAACTGCACCATTTCATTTGTCCCAGAGTAAACTTTCTACCACTAGAAAAATTTAGCTTGAAGTGGAAAGGCTATGGGCATTTGCTGTTTGTTTTGGTTTTTTTAGTGTAATGAAATAAAGAAGCAAATTGGGCATATAATCACGTGACCTAAGAGGGAAGAAAGATAACTTAAGTACACCAAAACTTTATTTTTCAGTCTTTTTGCATAGAAGAAAGTTCATATTTATTGCTTCCTGCATATAAATGGACTCCAGCAGGCAACTGCACAACACACGGCTGCTTTCTTACCACCCACACCCCACCCTCCCCAGCCCCCCACAATGCAACAGAGGGAAAGAAAAGGCAGAGCAAAACTCATGGATAAAGACAGCTTTATAAGACAAAAGGAAGAAAAACTAAACAGGTAATGCAAAGGCTCCTCCAACATATACCTTGATGCCCAGCCTGGCTTTGAGCAACAGTTACCTACCCAACATTTTGTCTCCTCCCGCTACCACCTCCTTTGAGATTTTATTACTAAGCATGACATTATATGGCATGGAATCACTCAAATTAGGCTCTCAGGGATCAGTTTATACACCCTTCCTCAGGGCTTTCTGTGGTCATTGCTCAGCAGCAGCATGTCACTGGGCAAATTGGGGCTTACACTTGCCACTCTGTCTGGATTATCTTCCCACACTACCTTCTTGCATTTATTTTGAGGTGTTTTTTTTGTCTATCACAGTTATAATGGATGATGACTGGAATTGTGTTACTCATCCCACAATTAGGATTTTATATGGCTTACTTATATTTTCTCTTAACCAATTCTTTCTATGCTTCATAAAGCAGTACTCTTTTAAAGTTTGCTTTGCTGTGTTAATAAATTTAAAAAAAAAATAAAAATTAAAAACTTAAGAAAAAGTTAGGGATATGTGGCATAAAGAAGACTACTGAAAAATGCTGCAGCATGTATCAGTCTTGTCTTCTTCCCTGAAATTCTAGTTTTGGTTCTGTACATGAGAGCAGAAGACCAGAGATAAATGAAGAAAATATTTGGAAAAATGCACATTCAAATGAGAAAAAGACTTAAAACATATGGTATTTATGTAATGCAGATATGGATACAAGAAAATGTAAATCCCAAGAGTATTCTTAAGACCAGAGTTTTAAATGAGGTCTGTGCATCAAAATTATTTCAGCCAAATTCTCAGCTGGTATCTCAGCTGATTATCTTTCCACTGGTGCAGTCATTTAATAGGTAACAAGTGATGAAGTCTAGGAAGGGAGAGCTGATAATTGTAATTTCCTCAAAAGCACACCTGCTTCTGGCTTCTTGTTTCAAAATTTATGTTTCTGCCATTTGGTTATTTTCTTAGGGTAGTAATGGGAATTTTTTTACTGTTGGATGTGTTGAAACAGACAATACATTTGTTTAGATGGGATTCTCCTTTTCCTGCTTCTATGAGCAGGTCTGATGGAAGAAGGCTAAATGTCATTATCATGCTTCTTCTGTGCTTTAAGAGGAATTAAAAGCCTGGGGAATCACAGCTGCAACTTCCTGAGCCTAAAGCACAACAGCCTGTCATGTGGAATTCTATGAAAAGCCATTTTGGAAAAAAAAAATAAAAAATCCTAATAAGTAACATCGTGAGCATATAATGGTGAACAGGACATAAAAACTTCTGTCATACAACTTTTCAGATGACCCAGTGCTGGAGATAAGCTGGGTTCTCACTTGAAATCAGACCCTGATTATTATTCCACATCTTTTGACTGCTAATATAGACTTCACTGTTGTGTGTGTGCAAAAAGGTTTTATGGTAAATTCTTGCTTCTAGGATCCTGTTTGTGCAGACATATTCAGCATTTTAAGAAGCAGTCACTGGATCTGTCAGTTATTCATGGCTGTGTCTTCAAGATGCTTTAGTTTTTGGATGGACCTAATTTTCAAAAACTGAACACAGAGATAAAAAAAGAGATATTTCTAAGAGCTGTTTGTTCAAATACATTGATTTGTTAAAGTAAGGATAGGACCTGGACTGTTTGATTGTTTTTCTTATTTTGTTTTTTCTTGTTATTCTTTAGGGCTTTGCTGAGTAAATTAACCATCTTGCCAGTCTTTGTGGTTAGCATGATGCAACATAAAGTGGTGAACACAGCAAGACCAATAGACTTTAAAGATGGTCAAAGTTTATTTTGTAACAAACTCTAGCTACTTAGAATTATTCTTAAGCTTCACATTTTGGTGGAATTATTCTTAAAACTGATATTTTGGCAAACTACACTCAAAACAGATTGTATTTTCTCTTATGCAAAAATATCTCAGTGGCTTGAGTCCTAGAAGCTATCTTCCTGTTTGACTAAGCAATTTTTTTATAGTTATCAGGGGTCATACCAGGCTAAAAGCAGTCATTTGGACTTTCTTCCCATCACTGAATAAAGATTTATGTTCTTACATCACTTACCTGTTTGTCAGTCTAAAGCTGTAGTTGAAATTTGTATAAAGTTGCAGATAACTCTAATAATAGGGTTTGTTTTGGTTTTCTCTTTTTTATTTTTCACAATGGTTAAGAGTTTTAGATTTAAATTGCTTAATTATGATTCATATGATGGCACCAGGTAGCACCACTTGTTGCTAGGTGAACATCTGTACTGGCAAGAACAAGAAGTATTATGCTGTTGATGCTTGGCCAAGAGTAAGCAATACTCCTGAAAAAAAATTAGATGCAGACATTAGTTGAAATGAGATTAAATTGAAAAGTAGATGATGACTTCTAGTTCTTCCTTGTTCTAGGGGAAGCATTGGGTGGGGGTTTTTTGTTTAAGCAAGTATAGCGATTCTTGTAGAAAAAATAAATGTCCGTGTCCTGTCTGGACAAAAGATTTGGTACAGTACTACAAGGTTGTCACGATCCGTGACCTATTATGTCTC
>NW_009953785.1:14371-14642 GCF_000747805.2 Chaetura pelagica | reverse complement strand
GAAAACATCATTTTTAGGACTAGATTTGGCCAAAACTGCCTCTTTCCCCCCCAAATAATAAATAAATACGTATTTATTTCAAAACCACAACGTATTTCACCCCATCTAATTAAAAACCTGAATCATTTCTCTCATATTTGGGGTGAAATATTTAAGAGGTGGGAATATTTTTCCCCCTAAGAAATTAATAAAAAGAATAATAGAATAATAGGATAGAATAATAATAGAATAATAATAAAATAATAGCATAATAAAATAATAAATTTAAAAT
>NW_009953785.1:6268-14297 GCF_000747805.2 Chaetura pelagica | reverse complement strand
AAAATAATAGAATAATCATAAAATAATAGAATAATCATAAAATAATAGAATAATCATAAAATAATAGACTAATAATACAATAATAAATTCAGAATAAAATAATAATCAAATAAAATAATAGAGTAATAATAAAATCATAAATAAAACAATAAACTAAAAATAAAATAGTAATCAAATAATTCAATAAACCAATTAAATCATTAAATATAATGATGAAATTAAATAATGATGAAATGAAATAATAACAAAATAAAATAAAAATTAAAAATTAAAAAAATAAAAATAAAAATGATAACAATAAAAATAATGATAAAAATAAAATACTACTACTAATAATAATAATACTAATAATACTGCTAATAATACCACTAATAATACTGCTACTACTAATACTACTAGTAGTACTACTACTATTACCAATACTACGACTACGACTACGACTACTACGACTACTACGACTACTACTACTACTAATACTAATAATACTACTACTAATACTAATAATACTACTAATAATACCATCACCTTTCCCAGCCCATCCCAGGGCTCTCCTGGCTCAGGATTTAGGGAACGGCCCCACATCCCACCCTACCCAGTCACACCAGTCCATGCTGGTTTCTCCCCACTGGAGGCAGCCGAGTGTCCCCAACCCAGTGACCCCCCCCCCCCCAACCTGACTCCACAAGGGGATTCAAACCCTTTTGGGGCTGAAGAAGAGAAAAAAAGGCCTGTAAATATAAAGTGCCATTTATTATTTATTATTCCCCCCCCAAAAAAAAAAACCCAACAAACAACCAACAAAAATCACAAGAATGATGAAAAGACCAAGTTTGCCAAGAAAACTGCCCCAACCCAAAGGCTCCCTCTGCTCCCTCCTCCTGAATCCAGCACCAAAAAGCAAAGAAAACACCCCAAAATGGGCTCAGTTGTCCCTGTTTCCCACCTGCTGCTTCATGAAACACCCCAAAACACCCCAAAAATCAAGGGGGTCACCCCCTGGGTTTGTTGTTTTGCTGGGGATGGGGGGGTTGGGGTTCCCAAGTTGGGGCTTCTTGGGGTTTTTTTTGGGGGGGTTGAGGGGGCATCAGCCCTGGGAGGGGCTTGGGGAGAAGGGGAACCCCCCACATCCCACCTGAGAACATCCCAGGTGAGAAGATCCCACCTGAGAACATCCTCAGGTGAGAAGATTCCCCAGGTGAGAAAATTCCTAGGTGAGAAGATCCCACCTGAGAACATCCCCAGGTGAGAACGCTCCCCAGGTGAGAAGATCCCACTTGAGACCACCCCACCTGAGAAGATCCCACCTGAGAAGATCCCAGGTGAGAACATCCCACCTGAGAACATCCCAGGTGAGAAGATCCCACCTGAGAACATCCTCAGGTGAGAAGATTCCCCAGGTGAGAAAATTCCTAGGTGAGAAGATCCCACCTGAGAACATCCCCAGGTGAGAACGCTCCCCAGGTGAGAAGATCCCACTTGAGACCACCCCACCTGAGAAGATCCCACCTGAGAAGATCCCAGGTGAGAACATCCCACCTGAGAACATCCCAGGTGAGAAGATCCCACCTGAGAACATCCTCAGGTGAGAAGATTCCCCAGGTGAGAAAATTCCTAGGTGAGAAGATCCCACCTGAGAACATCCCCAGGTGAGAACGCTCCCCAGGTGAGAAGATCCCACTTGAGACCACCCCACCTGAGAAGATCCCACCTGAGAAGATCCCAGGTGAGAACATCCCACCTGAGAACATCCCAGGTGAGAAGATCCCACCTGAGAACATCCTCAGGTGAGAAGATTCCCCAGGTGAGAAAATTCCTAGGTGAGAAGATCCCACCTGAGAACATCCCCAGGTGAGAACGCTCCCCAGGTGAGAAGATCCCACTTGAGACCACCCCACCTGAGAAGATCCCACCTGAGAAGATCCCAGGTGAGAACATCCCACCTGAGAACATCCCAGGTGAGAAGATCCCACCTGAGAACATCCTCAGGTGAGAAGATTCCCCAGGTGAGAAAATTCCTAGGTGAGAAGATCCCACCTGAGAACATCCCCAGGTGAGAACGCTCCCCAGGTGAGAAGATCCCACTTGAGACCACCCCACCTGAGAAGATCCCACCTGAGAAGATCCCAGGTGAGAACATCCCACCTGAGAACATCCCAGGTGAGAAGATCCCACCTGAGAACATCCTCAGGTGAGAAGATTCCCCAGGTGAGAAAATTCCTAGGTGAGAAGATCCCACCTGAGAACATCCCCAGGTGAGAACGCTCCCCAGGTGAGAAGATCCCACTTGAGACCACCCCACCTGAGAAGATCCCACCTGAGAAGATCCCAGGTGAGAACATCCCACCTGAGAACATCCCAGGTGAGAAGATCCCACCTGAGAACATCCTCAGGTGAGAAGATTCCCCAGGTGAGAAAATTCCTAGGTGAGAAGATCCCACCTGAGAACATCCCCAGGTGAGAACGCTCCCCAGGTGAGAAGATCCCACTTGAGACCACCCCACCTGAGAAGATCCCACCTGAGAAGATCCCAGGTGAGAACATCCCACCTGAGAACATCCCAGGTGAGAAGATCCCACCTGAGAACATCCTCAGGTGAGAAGATTCCCCAGGTGAGAAAATTCCTAGGTGAGAAGATCCCACCTGAGAACATCCCCAGGTGAGAACGCTCCCCAGGTGAGAAGATCCCACTTGAGACCACCCCACCTGAGAAGATCCCACCTGAGAAGATCCCAGGTGAGAACATCCCACCTGAGAACATCCCAGGTGAGAAGATCCCACCTGAGAACATCCTCAGGTGAGAAGATTCCCCAGGTGAGAAAATTCCTAGGTGAGAAGATCCCACCTGAGAACATCCCCAGGTGAGAACGCTCCCCAGGTGAGAAGATCCCACTTGAGACCACCCCACCTGAGAAGATCCCACCTGAGAAGATCCCAGGTGAGAACATCCCACCTGAGAACATCCCAGGTGAGAAGATCCCACCTGAGAACATCCTCAGGTGAGAAGATTCCCCAGGTGAGAAAATTCCTAGGTGAGAAGATCCCACCTGAGAACATCCCCAGGTGAGAACGCTCCCCAGGTGAGAAGATCCCACTTGAGACCACCCCACCTGAGAAGATCCCACCTGAGAAGATCCCAGGTGAGAACATCCCACCTGAGAACATCCCAGGTGAGAAGATCCCACCTGAGAACATCCTCAGGTGAGAAGATTCCCCAGGTGAGAAAATTCCTAGGTGAGAAGATCCCACCTGAGAACATCCCCAGGTGAGAACGCTCCCCAGGTGAGAAGATCCCACTTGAGACCACCCCACCTGAGAAGATCCCACCTGAGAAGATCCCAGGTGAGAACATCCCACCTGAGAACATCCCAGGTGAGAAGATCCCACCTGAGAACATCCTCAGGTGAGAAGATTCCCCAGGTGAGAAAATTCCTAGGTGAGAAGATCCCACCTGAGAACATCCCCAGGTGAGAACGCTCCCCAGGTGAGAAGATCCCACTTGAGACCACCCCACCTGAGAAGATCCCACCTGAGAAGATCCCAGGTGAGAACATCCCACCTGAGAACATCCCAGGTGAGAAGATCCCACCTGAGAACATCCTCAGGTGAGAAGATTCCCCAGGTGAGAAAATTCCTAGGTGAGAAGATCCCACCTGAGAACATCCTCAGGTGAGAAGATTCCCCAGGTGAGAAGATCCCAGGTGAGAACATCCCACCTGAGAACATCCCAGGTGAGAAGATCCCACCTGAGAACATCCTCAGGTGAGAAGATTCCCCAGGTGAGAAAATTCCTAGGTGAGAAGATCCCACCTGAGAACATCCTCAGGTGAGAAGATTCCCCAGGTGAGAAAATTCCTAGGTGAGAACATCCCACCTGAGAACATCCCAGGTGAGAAGATCCCACCTGAGAACATCCTCAGGTGAGAAGATTCCCCAGGTGAGAAAATTCCTAGGTGAGAAGATCCCACCTGAGAACATCCCCAGGTGAGAACGCTCCCCAGGTGAGAAGATCCCACTTGAGACCACCCCAGGTGAGAAGATCCCCAGGTGAGAAGATCCCACCTGAGAAGATCCCACCTGAGAAGATCCCACCTGAGAAGATCCCACCTGAGAAGATCCCAAGGTGAGAACATCCCACCTGAGAACCCCAGAAAACCCCCCCCCCGAAAAACCCCCCCCCCCCAACCCCCCCACAGCTCAGGCTGCCCTGGAGCAGGTTTTCAGATCCTATTCACCCTCTCAGCCCGGGATTTGTGCTGCCCCTCCAGGGCTGTGAGGTAGGGAGGTTTAAGGGGACAACAAAGTGCCCGAGTGGCCCCAGCCCCAAACCAGGGCCCTGGCTGGGCAGGCAGGGCACAGTCCTGCAGCTCCTGCACTCCTGGGGGCCTCGGGTGTCCCCAGGTGGCAAATCCTGCCCCCCTGGGCAGCAGGTGAGGGAGAAGCAGAGGCAGGACAGGACAACCTGCACACGGGGCCTTGGAACACCCAGAGGCAGCTCAGGAGCTCAGCACAGAGCTGAGGAGGAAACAGGAGCTCAACATGGTTAAACTGGGCTCCTAGAACCCAGTTCTATGGGGTTTGAGTTGGAAAGGACCTTAAAGATCATCCAGTCCCACCCCCTGCATGGGCAGGGACACCTCCCACCAGCCCAGGCTGCTCCAAGCCCCATCCAACCTGCCCTTCAACACTGCCAGGGATGGGGCAGCCACAGCTTCCCTGGGCAACCTGGGCCAGGCTCTCACCACCCTCACACTCCACAATTCCCTCCTCATGTCTCACCTCAATCTCCCTCTGCCACTTTTCATCCATCCCCCCTTGTCCTCTCCCTCCCTGCCCTTGTCCCAAGTCCCTCCCCAGCTTTCCTGGAGCCCCTTCAGGCCCTGGAAGCTGCTCTAAGGTCTCCCTGGAGCCTTCTCTTCTCCAGGCTGAACCCCCAACGCTCCCAGCCTGGCTCCAGAGCAGAGCTGCTCCAGCCCTGGGATCATCTCCATGTTTTCAGCAGATCCACGTGTTTCCTGCTGGGAACCTCAGATCTGGACACAGCTCTTTAAGTGCAGTCACACCAGAACAGAGGAGAACCCTTCTCCCTCAACCTGTGGGCCAGGCTTTCTGCTGGAGGCAGCCCAGGGTGGCTTTCTGGGCTGCAACCAGACCTTGCCAGCTCATGATCAGCCCATGGATCCACCTGCCCAGCTCAGGAGGCAAAGGTTTGTCCCAGGCAGCTCAGCAGCCCCAGGGCCAGGAGGGTGGTTCCCACCCCAGGGCTTAGATCCCATCACTGCCTTTGAACCAAAGGTGAGTCACTCCCCTCTCCAGAGCTTTATTTGGCTCATCTGGAGCTCACCCTGGGAGTTTCCAGCCTTTGGAGCTACAGAGGGAAGGGGCAGCACTTCCCAGATCTGCTGCCACCCCAGGAGAGAAAGCAAATTGCTCTGCCCACTCACCATCAGCATCTTCAGATCTGCCCGCTCTGCTGGGTTCTTAATTAAGCTGAAATGAGAAAGAAACAAACCAAAGCTGAGACATTTTCTTCTGGGGAAACCAGGTGATGTGGTTGGAGGGGCCTCCAGCTTCACTGAGAAGCCACTGGGTGTCCTGGGCTGCTTTCCCCAGGAACCTGGCAGGATGGAAACAGCTCCAAAAGCACCATCCCCAACAGCCCCCCCAGGGAGGGGCTGCAGGATCCACCTCTCCTAGACCCTGTGGATGAACCTGCACCCTTCCAAGGGTGACTCCTTGGTGGAAATCAAGGTCCTTTTGGTCACATTCAACCTCTGTGATTGAACAGAAGCTTCAGCAGCACCTGAAGGTGCCACCCCCAGCACCACAGCAGGTCTGGAAGGGGATGGTGTGTTGGGGTGCAAGGCTTGGGGGTGACTCACAAGCCCAGCAATCTGCTCCACCATCCCCCCCACCCCTGCCAGGCTCATCTTTAGAAGGTGTTGGGACCCTGCTGAGCATCCCCACCAAGAAACTGTTTTTATTCCAAGCCTTCCCAAGGCAGGAGCTGCCCAGGGCAGGATCAAACTGCAGGCAGGGAGAGATCACCCCTAGAAGGTGGAGAATATGGTGCTCTCCCAGGGAGCATTTTGGGTGGAGCAGCCAGGGTGCACCACACAGGCCTCCCACCTCCAGCTGGGAGATGAAATCCTTACCATTTATTTACAAACTCCTGGAAATCTTGGGTGAAAACTCCGTTGGGCAGCTTGGGAGGTGGCTGAGGAGAGAAAGGAGAAGGGTTTTCTGCATCACTTGGGTGTTCAGGGGGGTAAAACACAAAGTGGCACTGACTTCAGGAGCTGCAGAGAAGCTGTGCTCTCCAGCTCTCCTCCTCTTCCTCCTCCTCCTCCAAGCTGCCCTTTACAGGCTGGAAATTGCTCCCTGCCATTTCCCAGGGAACTGCCCCTCTCCCTGCTTGGGGGGACCCAAAAGCTGGGAAACCCCAATTCTGGATCCAACCCCAGAGATCCCAGCTCTGGCAACACCTGTGGTGGATGAAAACAACAATTAGGGGCCAACTCCTCCCCCCTTTGAAGGGGAAAAGTTGTTCTTTCCACTTGCTGGTGGGGTGGACCCTGCCCTGCAAGGCTGGTAGGACATTGCAGGTTGGGATTTTAGGACTGGTCACCCTCATCCAAAGGGTTTCATGTGAGGGAACCTGCAGGACCTCAGCACCTGCACAGAGGGAGGGCTCAGGCCCTGCTGGATGGGGAGGAGCAGGTTTGAAATGGCTGCTTGCAGAGGGAGAAGGTCACTCCAACCACCAGCTCCCCTCTCTCAAGGTTATGATGAACTTCTCCCCAAGCCAGAGATGCTTTTGTGATGGAGAACAGATGGGAAGAGGGAACAGAGGAGGAGGGAAGGATATCAGTGCATCAAACAAGCACAGGTTTTGGAGCCTGAGTCAGCAGAGCAGACACCAGACTGGGGCACCTCAGGGAAGCCCAACTAAAGCCCAAGCAGAAATACCCACCTCATTAACTATATAATCCAGCAGCTCAAAGATGGCCATGGCTGGTCGACTGTCCATCCCGTGGCCTGCATGGTGGAGATGACAAAACCAGGGGTGAGAAGCTGCTGGGGGACAGAGAGGGACCTGAAAAACATGTGTGCTGTGGGGGGAACCTGTGCTGGGAGAGGCAGAGGAACCCACCTAAGAACCCACCTGGGACCTGACCCACAGTTCAGCAAAAAACAAGCAGCAGAAAACCAAAAGGCATTGCCAAATGTGGGGTTTCTCTCACTGTGCCCACAGCCCAGGTTTCTCTCCTAGCTTGGAGCATTTGGAGAGCAGCAGAGCATCTGCTGGGGGAGGCTGGCAGCACTTGGAGAGCCTTCTGCTTCCAAGCAGAGCTTCCTTCCAACCCTCGTGCTGGTTTGGTGCTTCTAGGAGAGCAAAGCTCTTCCCAAAAAAGCTGCCTCCAGATGGAAGGAACCTGTTGGCAGCACGAGCAAAGCCTGAGCAGCAGGAGCTGGGACATCAAAGCATCTCCTCCACCAAGGGTGCACATCCTGAGATCCTGCACTGGCCCCAGCACAGGAGGCCTTCCTGTGTGGCTTCAGCCTTCTCCTGGGACACAGGCAGGTGGAGTGAGCTCTTAAAAAAGGTGACCAGACCCTGGTCAGCACCCTGAGAGCCACCTCCTCACCTCCTCCTGCAAGCCCAGACTCCTGCTTGCCTGTTAGGAATGACAAACCTCAGAGGCAGAGTGGGTTCTGCTGGAGCATCCCTGGAGCTCCCACTGGAACATCCCGACTGGAACATCCCTGGGGCTCCTACTGGAGCATCCTTGGGGCTCCTACTGGACCAGTCCTACTGGACCAGCCCTGGGGCTCCTACTGGACCAGCCCTACTGGACCAGCCCTGGGGCTCCTACTGGACCAGCCCTACTGGACCAGCCCTACTGGCCCTGGGGCTCCTACTGGACCAGCCCTGGGGCTCCTACTGGACCAGCCCTGGGGCTCCTACTGGACCAGCCCTGGGGCTCCTACTGGACCAGCCCTGGGGCTCCTACTGGACACGCCCTAGTGC
>NW_009953785.1:5525-6066 GCF_000747805.2 Chaetura pelagica | reverse complement strand
CCCCCAGCCCCCCCTCGGTGTTACCCCAATGCCAACAACAGCCCTTCTCCCCCCCTGGTGTTACCCCAATGCCCACAGCCCCCCCTGGTGTCACCCCAATGCCCACAGCCCCCCCTTGGTGTCACCCCAATGCCCACAGCCCCCCCCTGCTGTCTCCCCCTACCACTGCCGGGGCGGCCGGGGGGCCGGGCACGGGGTGAGATGCTGTGGGGCTCCCCCTCTGCCCCATCCACCACGGGATGGCCAAATATTGCTTCCAGTTCCTTGGAGTCTGGGGGAGGGATGGGGTACCTCCCGATGGAGAGCTCCACCAGGGACAGCCCCATGCTCCAGATGTCAGACTGCACCGAGTAGTGGGTGCCCTGCAGGCGCTCGGGCTGGGGGGGAGAGCAGAGGAGCAGAGGTTGGGAGGGAAGAGCAGTGACCAGAGCAAGGAGCAGGCACTGCCATCAGATGGGTGAGGGGAGAGAAAGAGAAGGCTCCAGGGAGACCTTAGAGCACCTTCCAGGGCCTGAAGGGGCTCCAGGAAAGCTGGGGAGGG
>NW_009953785.1:0-5088 GCF_000747805.2 Chaetura pelagica | reverse complement strand
GGGGTCCGGGAAGGGTCTGTGAGGGGTCTGGGGACAAGGGCAGGGAGGGAGAGGACAAGGGGGGATGGATGAAAAGTGGCAGAGGGAGATTGAGGTGAGACATGAGGAGGGAATTGTGGAGTGTGAGGGTGGTGAGAGCCTGGCCCAGGTTGCCCAGGGAAGCTGTGGCTGCCCCATCCCTGGCAGTGTTGAAGGGCAGGTTGGATGGGGCTTGGAGCAGCCTGGGCTGGTGGGAGGTGTCCCTGCCCGTGCAGGGGGTGGGACCTACATGCTCTTCAAGGTCCTTTCCAACCCAAACCATCCCATGACTCTATATCCTGATGGCCTCCCCAGCTCAGCTCTCCACCCTTTCAGGGGAAGGACCATCCCAAAGGGGTGATATGCCAAGAGGATGCAGAGGATGATGTGCAGACAGACAGCACCTGCACACACCTCAACAGCTCCACCTGAGCAGCAGCTACAGCTCCTGACACCGAGGAGACCAGACTGCAGAGCAGGAACCTGCTGCTCTGGATCTGCAGATCTAACAAACTCAGTTATTTTTATTTTCCCTGCTCATTCTTGTTGATACCCAAGAGGAATGTGAGGAGCAGGAAACCCACTTCAGACCCTTAGCACTGAAGGAAAAATTAACATTACAAATAGAGACCCCACTGGCAGTTGAGTCCCTGGGCAGACCCAGGGGCTGAGTGTGAAGGAGCCATGATTTTTAAATAGCCACTGACTAATTATAATTGCACTTGAATAACCAGTCCCAAAATACAAGAGAGGCTCAGAAGTGAAGTCTGATCACTGCCCCAACAACCCATCACTCCTTCCCAGCCACCACCACACGTGGTGCAGGGAGAGGACCCCTCTCCAGGACACCAGTTCCTGGAGGTGTCTGGTTGTGCAGGACAGGACAGCACTGAGCTCAGCCCTGGGGTGAGGCAGGAACTGGGCAACCAGGTCAGGGTGGGAAACACAAGAGCAAAGCCACGAGCAAATCAGCCCCTCCAGATTGAATCAGCAAGAGATGAACCCAAATGGTAAAACAAAACCCAAAGCAAACCAGCCCAGATGAAAAGGACTGAGATGAAAGGATGAGAAGGACTTACAGACATGTAGGAGCGAGTTCCCACAAAAGAGTTTGCCATGGAGTCAATGAGTTGCCCACTGACCCCAAAGTCACACAGCTTGATCTCCCCTCGGGAGTTCACCAGGATGTTGGAGGGTTTCACGTCTGGCAGGAGCAGGAAAGAAGAGCACAAAGGTGATTCCAGGGAAAACATGGGGCTCCTGCAGCACAGGCAGCTGTTTTTAGGTTCCTCCTCTCACCTCTGTGCATGATTTGGTGCTTCTCTCTCAGGTAGGCCAAGCCTCTCAGAACCTGGAAGGAAAGCAAAGGAGAGCAGAGCTGGGGAGGGAAGGGCTTTCCCCCCTCAGCAGGACACCTTGCATGACCCAGGAAAGCCACCCTGGAATACCCACGTGCTTCAGGGGTTGTAATTAACCACAAGACAATCCTAAATCTTGGGTTAAGTTTCTCCCAAACCTTCTCCAGGACGAGCCAACACCAAGCAGTGCAACACAAGGGGTTGGAGCTACGGACAGGGCTTGGTTTCCCCCTCCCCTCTCACACACATCATTGCTTCTTCCCTAGGTCAGGACAGGAAAGTGGTTTTGGGGGAAAGGAAGGAAGGTTCCTAAGGCAACACAAAGATTATTCCCAGACTGTGCCCAGCAAATCCCTTCTGGAAGCCTGAAGAGCCACCACAACTCACCGCTATACTGACTTTCCCCAAGATCTCCTCAGGAATTCTTTTGGCTTCTTTCAACACTTGATCCAAAGAGCCACCATCCTAAAAGAAAGAAGGGGAGGTGACCAAGCCCTGGCAGGAGGACAGAGGAGCTGGATGGAGAGGGAAGCACAAGCAGGGAGGGCACAGGGTGTGTGAGCAGGACAGGACACCCAGCTCAGCTCTGAGCACCCTCTGAAGGGATCAGAGCTCAAGCTTCTCACTGAAAACTGTTTTCAGACCATCTGCTCTCAGCCCTGCTTCTTGCTTTAGGTCTTGGCTTCCTTTCCAGCAGTGGGAAAGGCAAAGGTGATGCTGTCAGTGCTGACCCAGAGGAGAGACAACACTCTCCTCCACCAGAGACAACAGCAAATGCTCACTGGGCTTCAGGGCAAGCTCTGCAGGGGGGTGGGTTTACAACATTTCCTCTTGGCCAAGCCCCAAACCTCTGCTTCTGCTTTCCAAAAAGTTGGGCTCTGTCTTTTCTGGGGAAAAAAAGACCTGGGAGTCTTGGTGGAAAACAGGCTGAGCAGGAGCCAACGTGTCCTCACAGCCTCCTGGGGACATTGAGGAGAGTGTGGGCAGCAGGTCAGGGAGGTTCTCCTGCCCCTCTGCTCTGCCCTGTGGGCAGGTCTGGGCTGCCCAGTTCAGGGAGGACAAGGAGCTACTGGAGAGAGCCCAGCACAGGGCACTGAGATGCTGAGGGGCTGGAGCTTCTGCCTGTGAGGAAAGGCTGGGAGAGCTGGGGCTGCTCAGCTGGAGAAAAGGAGGCTGAGGGGGGGGCTGATCAGTGCTGGGGAATATCTCCAGGGGGTGGCAGGAGGATGGGGCCAGACTCTGCTCAGGGGTGCCCAGGGACAGGACAAGGGGCAATGGGCACAAACTGGAGCACAGGAGGGTCAAGTGAAACATGAGGAAACACTTCTTGACTGTGAGGGTGGCAGAGCCCTGGGACAGGCTGCCCAGGGAGGCTGTGGAGTCTCCAACCCTGGAGACATTCCAACCTGGATGTGTTCCTGTGGGATCTGCTCTAGGGGATCCTGCTCTGGCAGGGGTTGGACTGGGTGATCTCCAGAGGTCCCTTCCAACCCCACCACTCTGGGATCCTGTCACTTTGATGCCCACACAGGAGCAGCAGCTCCTACCAGCAGCACAGTGGCTGGTGCTGCAGCCCAAGCAAGGAACCACCTGCCAGCACCTTCACCTGTGTCACCTGCACTTCAAGTCCTGGGGAGACGCAACTGAGAAGAGTGCAGGGAGCAGGGGAGGAACAGGGACTCACCATGTGCTCCATGCAGATGGAGATCTCTCCATCACTGTAGAAAGCTCCATAGAATCCCACAATATATGGGGAATTACACTCATGCAGCACCTGCAGCTCTCGGATGATCTGGTTCCTGATGGCTGGTTTGATTTCCAAATGAATCAGCTGCCAAGAAAGAGGCAAAAAAACCACCTGAACACCTGGAAAAAACTTCCAGAAACCACGTGAGCAAGTTCTGAGTGTGGAAAAAAGAGTCTTCAAGGGAAGCTCTGCTTTGGTGTGGAGTTTTTTTTACCATTTGCAGACTAAATGTTAAGGATAAATAAAGGGAGAGGCAGAGCCCTGGGCAGGTTGGTGGTGACTGAGGGAAGTGGTGGCCCTGGAGCAGGTGGAGATCAGGAGGATAGAGAGTGGAAAGACAAGTCAAGGAGTTGGATGAAGGGCTGACTCAGCAGATGGGAACATTTTCCCAAGTTCTGTAGGTGGTGTGGGCAGAGGTGCTGGGGTATCAAGGGGGAAAAAGAAAAGGTGAAGATGATGCAGGTGAAAGAGCAGTTGGTTTATTGCTCAGGGCCCAGGAAGAGGCAGGGAACACAGATGTGGGCAGGGCAGCCAGAGGTGGGAAATGCAGCAGCAGGACAGAAAGAAGAGCCAGTGTTACTGTGAGTTTTGAGGCTGGGAACGAGCTGGGCTGGTGGGAGGTGTCCCTGCCCAGGCAGGGGGTGGGACTGGATGATCCTGAAGGTCCCTTCTCACCCAAACCAGTCTGGGATTCCAGGACACCCAAGCCCAGGGTCCTTCCTGCTGCCCTGCCAAGGCTGGTCCCTGCAGGGGGGACAGCCCTGCTGCAGGGGCCCTTTGCTTCACTTGCTGAACCCTGAGCTCCCAACCACCACCAGGCCACCCAGTGACACCCCCTGCTCCCCAATCCAACCCCCTGGGAGAGCTCAGCTCTGAGTGAAACCACCTGGAGCAGCAGATTTGCTCCCCAGACCCACTGAACCATCCCAAGAGCAGGTGAGACCAGAGACTGCCCCGAGAGCTGCTTCTCCAACAGGCAGAGGAAGCACCTCCTGGTTCTCCTCCCCAGGGCACCACAGCAGGAGGCACCTCCCACACCTGAGAGGAGCCCTCCTGGCTGCTGGGAACTACCTGGGGACCTGTTCAATGGGTGGGGAGGAACATGTGTGTGTGTGTGTGTGCCAAGCCCACCCCTCCACCTGCCATTCCCAGGCCTCCTCAGCCACAGGAGGTCTCAGCTCATCTGCTTCCCACTGCAGTTCATCAACACCAGCTTCAGTGGACAAAGAACCCCCCTGTGTTTTCACTCCAGGTGCACAAGCAGCTGCCCCAGAGACCAGGGGAGAGGACCCTGAGATGGGCAGGAGCAGCTCAGAGATGAAGCACCACAAGTCCCACCTAAATCCAGGCAGCCAGGACCTTGCTCTCAGCCCTGGCGAGGTGGGAGTCACCACAGAGACCCCCCGCCCCAACCCACCTAGAGCCAGGGGGAGTGCAGGACCCCCAACCCCACAGCCCCCTCTTCCTGCTCCCAGACTCACGGAACTGGAAGGGACCTCTAAAGACCATCAAGTCCAAGTCCCCTGCAAGAGCAGGAGCCCCCGTTACCTTCCGGGCCATGATGAGCCCCGAGGGTTTGTGCTGCACTTTGGTGACCACGCCACCATTGCCAGCCCCCAGCTCAGAGATCCTCTCAAAATCATCATCCTTCAGCTCCCCAACTTTGGCTTTCTGGGTCAGAAAAGCTTCCAGGCGTTTCTTCTGTTGCTCATCCAGCTCCAGCTCCTCCAGCTTCTTCTGAAGGTCCACCAGGTTTGCCCTGGAGAGAGGAGGAGGAGGAGGAAGGAGGTTGTGAGGGCAGCACCAGAGGGTTGTGGGGTGGTTGTTTTTTTTAGGGAAGCAGAGGGGAAATGACTGAAAAGTGTCATCTGACACGTGCTGAGCCCCTGGTGCAGCAGCCAAACCAGAGGGGAGCTCTGCAGGGAGGTGCTGGTGCTGCCAGGGGGGCACAGCCAGGGACACCCA
>NW_009953784.1:6184-24436 GCF_000747805.2 Chaetura pelagica | reverse complement strand
GGTCTTCTTGGCCACAAGGGCACTTTGCTGGATCAGCTGGGATGGCTCCAAACCAGAGGGGGGTGTCCTGGGTGGGGAGCAGTGGGTGCTGCTCTCAGGGATGTGGAGGTGGCTCTGGGAAGTCTCACAGGAGTGGGGGGTGATGCTCACCTGGGGGTTCTGCACAGTCCAAACCCCTCCAAGATCCTCTGTTCCCACCCTCATTCCAGGATTGTCTCTTGCAGTGAGGAAGGAACTGATGGCTGAGGCAGCTGCCAGTGAGAAAAAGGTGGACACAGAGGTATGAGACACCAGTGTTCCCTGAGCCACCCCATCCCCAGGGATTGAAATCCAAGCTCTGACCTTCTTGGGATCAGCTGGGTGCCTGGTTGTGTCTCCATTAGGATCCCAGCTCCTCGGACATGGAAGGGGCAGCTGCCCCCTCTGTTTCAGGGATCTACTTCATCTGCCCCTTGACCGGCGTGGTTGTGAGGAAAGACCAGAAGGAAAAGCACCTCAGGGAAGCCATCCAGTCGGTGAGGAGCCTGGGATGGTCCTTGGGCTGGAGCAGCTCTGCTCTGGAGACAGGCTGGGAGAGTTGGGGGGTTCAGCCTGGAGAAGAGAAGGCTCCAGGGAGACCTTAGAGCAGCTTCCAGTGCCTGAAGGGGCTCCAGGAAAGCTGGGGAGGGACTTGGGACAAGGGCAGGGAGGGAGAGGACAAGGGGGGATGGATGAAAAGTGGCAGAGGGAGATTGAGGTGAGACATGAGGAGGGAATTGTGGAGTGTGAGGGTGGTGAGAGCCTGGCCCAGGTTGCCCAGGGAAGCTGTGGCTGCCCCATCCCTGGCAGTGTTGAAGGGCAGGTTGGATGGGGCTTGGAGCAGCCTGGGCTGGTGGGAGGTGTCCCTGCCCATGCAGGGGGTGGGACTGGATGATCTTTAAGGTCTCTCCACTGCAGACCAGTCTGAAATTCCATGATATGCCACCTTCCCACCTTCTCTTCCTCCTCCAGCAACACAACAGGGACCTTTCCCTTCTCCACCTTCTCCCTGTGACATCTCCAGTGTCTCCCAGCTCTATCCCAGCCCTACCAGTGCCTGTCCGAGCTCCCTCCCTTCAGCTTACTGGGAATGCTGCCACTGGGAGCTCTGGCTCTGTGCTGCTTTTGCCTGGGACAGAGTTCATGGTGCTGTGGTTTCTCTGTGTAATGATCACAGGGTTAATTAGCCACTTCCTGCCTGGAAATTGGGAAGCAGTGAATAAATCCCTTCATTTAACCTATTAAATTATATTTAGCCCAACCCACTTCTTTTTTCCCCTTCCATTTCCCTCCCCCTAACTGGAGGGGGAACAAGAGTGGTGCTGAGCTGGGTTGAGGGGCACCATCAGCTCCCCCCTGACCTTCTTCTCTCCTTCTCCTCCAGTATTTCTCCATAGATCCTGTGGCTGCTTCCATCATGGAGATTCACACCTTCAACAAGGACCGGGAGAAGCTCCGAGTGGGTGTGGAGACCATGGCCAAGTAAGTGGGACCGAACACATGGGGGGCTTGTCCTTCTCCAGGCAAAGTCTGAAGGCAACCAAGCCCTTGAGCAATCTGAAGTGGTAGTTAAGAAATGAGGTCAGCATCTCTGAGGTGGTTTAAGGGTTTGGTCACAACTCCCAGGAGGTTTGGTCACAACTCCCAGGAGGTTTGGTCACAACTCCAGGAGGTTTGGTCACAACTCCCAGAGGGTTTGGTCCAAACCCCCAAGGGGTTTTGTCACAACTCCAGGCGGTTTGGTCACAACTCCCAGGAGGTTTGGTCACAACTCCCAGGAGGTTTGGTCACAACTCCCAGGAGGTTTGGTCACAACTCCCAGGAGGTTTGGTCACAACTCCAGGAGGTTTGGTCACAACTCCAGGAGGTTTGGTCACAACTCCAAGAGGTTTGGTCACAACTCCCAAGAGGTTTGGTCACAACTCCCAAGAGGTTTGGTCACTATTCCAAGCCATTTGGGAGCTGTTGGTTGAGATCTTATCTCTGAAACACTGATGGATTTTACTTTTCCTGAAGTTCTTCAGCTCTTTTTATCTGTGAGAAATACTGTGAGGTGGCTCAGTCTCTCCTGACACCTTAGGGTGGCTTGTCCTGAAGTGCCTGCTTTGATCCATACAGGACATTTCCTCTTCCTGCAGGTACCTGGATAACATTTATCTCCATCCAGAGGAGGAAAAGTACAGGAAAATCAAACTACAGAACAAAGTGTTCCAGGTGAGATCAGGACTCCTGCAGTTGTTCTGCCAAGGAAAATCTGTGCCTGGAGCATTGGGAATACATTGGGATTCTTTCCTTTTCTTCCAGGAAAGGATAAGCTGCCTAGAAGGGATCCACAGATTTTTCCAGGCTGTTGGGTTTGAGATGAAAACGCTGCCAGTTCCAGGCCAGGGTAAGAATTCTCAGTGTATTCAACTGATCCCACCTGGAACAGTGTCCAGTTCTGGAGACCCCATCATAAGAAGGACATGGAGCTCCTGGGGACTCCAGAGGAGGCCACAGAGATGATCCAAGGGCTGGAGCAGCTCTGCTCTGGAGCCAGGCTGGGAGAGTTGGGGGGTTCAGCCTGGAGAAGAGAAGGCTCCAGGGAGACCTTAGAGCAGCTTCCAGGGCCTGAAGGGGCTCCAGGAAAGCTGGGGAGGGACTTGGGACAAGGGCAGGGAGGGAGAGGACAAGGGGGGATGGATGAAAACTGGAGGAGGGGAGATTGAGGTGAGACATGAGGAGGGAATTGTGGAGTGTGAGGGTGGTGAGAGCCTGGCCCAGGTTGCCCAGGGAAGCTGTGGCTGCCCCATCCCTGGCAGTGTTGAAGGGCAGGTTGGATGGGGCTTGGAGCAACCTGGGCTGGTGGGAGGTGTCCCTGCCCATGCAGGGGGGGGGACTGGATGATCTTTAAGGTCCCTTCACACTCAAGCCATTCTATGAAACCAGTCAGGAGTGGGAGGGGATGTGGGACATGCTGGGTGGCTGAGGGAGCTCCAGGGCTGTCACAGAACCAGCACTTCCCCTGCTCAGCCACAGCTCCTCACCCTCACGTTCCACACGTGAACTCACACCAAGAACAAGATTCAATTCCCATCCCTCTTGCTTGTAGAGACCCCAGAGGAGTTCTACGTGCTGAAGGAAGACATGCTGACCAGGCTGGAAGATCTCAAGGACTACAAAGAGCAGCTGCTGAGCTCGGAGCCCGTGCGGGCCCAGCTGGACCGACAGCTCCAGCTCTTCCAACCCTCCCCGGCAGCCGCGCAGTTCGAGCTGCCCGAGGACTTTTACAGCCTGAGTGCAGAGGAGATCAGACGGGAGCAGCGGCTCCGGTGAGGCCCGGGGGGGGGCCCTGAGCCTGGCACTGAGTCATTCTCCCCCTCTGGTCTGGTGAGAACCCACCTGGAGCACTGGGTCCAGTTCTGGAGCCCCCAACATCAGGACATGGAGAGAGTCCAGAGGAGGCCACGGAGATGATCCAAGGGCTGGAGCAGCTCTGCTCTGGAGCCAGGCTGGGAGAGTTGGGGGGTTCAGCCTGGAGAAGAGAAGGCTCCAGGGAGACCTTAGAGCAGCTTCCAGGGCCTGAAGGGGCTCCAGAAAAGCTGGGGAGGGGCTTGGGACAAGGGCAGGGAGGGAGAGGACAAGGGGGGATGGATGGAAACTGGCAGAGGGAGATTGAGGTGAGACATGAGGAGGGAATTGTGGAGTGTGAGGGTGGTGAGAGCCTGGCCCAGGTTGCCCAGGGAAGCTGTGGCTGCCCCATCCCTGGCAGTGTTGAAGGGCAGGTTGGATGGGGCTTGGAGCAGGCTGGGCTGGAGGGAGGTGTCCCTGCCCATGCAGGGGGTTGGATCTGGATGAGCTTTAGGGTCCCTTCCAACCCAAACCATTCCATGATTCCTTCATGCTCAGAGCTGCTCTCCCCCCTGCAGGACAGAAGCAGTGGAGAAGGCTGCCCTGCTGAGGACCAGAGCCATGAGAGAGAAGGAGGAGCAGCGGGAGCAGCGCAGGTACAACTACACCCTCCTGCGCGTGCGCTTCCCTGACGGCTACGTCCTGCAAGGTAACCTCACCCCTCCTTCCTCCACCCTCCCAAGCTTCTGAGAACACTTGTGCTGCAAGAGTTTGAGTAACAAGCAGGCCCTGAGCTGTGCTGGGAGAATAATGAAAGCAACAAAACCCAGGGAGAGGCAACACTGCTCTGACCTCTTCCCATTTCCCAGCCCTGTCCCTGCCTCACCTCTGCAGGGTTGAGGGGAGGGGGAAGCACTTTAAGGTGCTGTTAATTAAATTGTGCCCTTCCCAGGCTCCTGCCAGCCTCATTTAATCCATTTCTTACCCATTTGTCAGGAGCAGCCAGCATGAGGTGGCCTGTGTGGTGTCAGGTTGTACAACTGTGTCAACCCTCTGCTTGTTGGTTTTTTTGTTGCAGCAGAGCTCAGGGAATTAGTATTTCAGGCTTCCCCAACTCCTTGTTCCAGGCTGGCAGGGGCTTGTGAAGCCCTGGTTTTGAATTTGAGGAATTCTGCTTTTATGCTTCTCAGCAGCTCCTTGTGGCACTGAGGGAGTTGAGGAAGTCAGTGGCACTACCTGAGCCCCATGGAACCCACCACAAAAAGGGTGGATTTGGTAAATGCCAGAGCCTGGCTCCATCTCTCCCCTCATTTTCTCCTGGCAGGGACTTTTTATGCACGAGAACCAGTGTCTGTGCTCTACAGCTTTGTGAGGGAAGCCCTCCGAGATGACTGGCTGCCCTTTGAGCTGCTGGGACCTGGAGGGCTCAAACTGACTGATGAGAACTTGGCCTTCAACGAATGTGGGCTGGTGAGTCAATAAAGAAGAGCTGATCCCTTCCCTGGGGGCCTTCAGGATATCAGAGGCAGCTGCTCCTCTCAGAAGGGTGTGTCTTCTGCTCTCAGGGCCTTCAGGTTGTGCTCTGGCCCCTTCTTTTTAAGCACAAGCAAAGTAGTAATTGCTTGAGGGCTCCTGGCTGGGGGTCTGTCAGGAAGGAGCTGCAAGGACTGACCTGGAGCCAACACAGGTTGCTGGAGGTGCCAGCAGCTCTGCTGGAGGATCAGCATCCACACTGGGAAGAGGGAAGGCAGCAACTGTCAGGCAGGGGCAGCTCTGGCCCCCAGAAAGCCCTGAGGAGCTTCTTGCAGAAATCCACAGTTTAGTTGAAGTGCTTTCAGTTTTTCCAGCTCTGGGAACACACAAGGTTGTGTTAGGAGGTGAAAGGATGAAATGGCTGTAGCTCCATAACTACCTCCCTCTGTCCCAGGTGCCCTCAGCCCTCCTGACTCTCTCCTGGGATGCAGCAGTCATGGCAGACATCCAGGAATCCAGAGAGGAGCAACCAACAAGCCCCCTGAAACCAGAACTTCTCTCCAGAGTCCAGACACTGTCATGAAATAAAAGGCAGTGAATTCCATGCTGGTGGTTTTAGACTGATCCCTCCTTTTCCCCAGAGAGACTTGTTGGGGTTTCCAGCTCCCTGACCTGGGAGGGGACTCTGGTTTAGCTGTGCAGAGAGGAGCCTGGATCCTGCCATGGCCCCTCCACAGCTCCACACAAAGGTGAGGAGACAACAGAGCTGCTCAGAATGGCTTTGAAAACCACCTTCTGGAGGTGTTTTTCCAGGACCACAGTGAAACATCATCCTCCTCCCCTGGAGGAAGAGGGTTTGGGGCTCAACCTAGGCTGGATTTACCAATTGATTGAGCCTGGATATCAGGCTGGGCTTAGACCTCAGCTTTTCCTTTTGCTTCTGTGTGCACTTTAACTCCTATTGGAGAGAATATATTTAGAGCAAATGAGGCTTCATCTGATTAAATGGAATATTTCAAGATTTGTGGCTGCTCAACAGTTCTTTCCACTGCTCTCCCAGCCTGATCATCTCAGGGTAATGAACACTTTTCTGTCCTCAAGAGGAGAAACAAGTTGTTTTTCCTTCTTAAAAGCCCTGCTGCTGTTCTCTAGAGGAAGTAAGACCACAAACCAGGATGACAGAGAGAGCATAAATTCAAATATAATTGTACATCATTTATACCCAAGGCCATGCTATACAACATTATCAACAGTCATTCCCCCAGTGGCATCACAATAAGCTTATTTCCAAATCCCTCCACTACTTTTAGAGATAACTTAAGATACCTTCCATTACAAAGAAGTATCAAAATTTCAATAATGCTTTATTAAGGACAGATTAATATGCAGTTATTTATTTTTCTTTTTTAAGCTAAAAAGACTAGAACCTAAAAAATTTAAGCTTCCATCCTGGCTGAAGCAGAACAAAGTGCTGTCTTCTCTTTACAAGAAATCTGGAATACTTTTTCAAGTATCTTGTTCAAAGATACACAAAGGGTTTTTAAACTCTCTAATTCATTCTACATACATACAGAGAAGTTAGTAGGTGGTGAAGTCTCCACAAAGGGTGTTAAGATGGGTTGATGGTGCTGGTGTCCTGGCCAGTGGCTCCTGCACTGCTGGGCTCTGAAGCTGCTTCAGGAGCTGCCAACCTAGAGTCTGCAAGTAGAAAATGTGTTGGTTTTGGGGCTTTATTTTTGGGTTGTTTTTAAATCTCTTCATTCATCTGGTAGAATTTGAGGATGAGGTGCTTTATCTGGCTCAGCCCCTCTTCAAGTCTCCCTTTTGATCCCATTTCAAAAGTGGTTTTAACGGTGGCTTGACATCAATCCAGATTAAAAATCACTTCAACCATAGGAAGGGAACTTCATAATCTTTTCAGTGCTTTAGATTTGGGGCAGAATTCACTAAATCAAGCTCAGAAGTCAACAAATAAGCTGCTTGTGTGGCAGCAAAGCCTGAGGAAGATCCTCTCCTGAGCAGCATTCCTGTCCTGGGCAGGAGAGGTGACAAACTGCACTCCTGTCATGAGCAAAAGCAGCTTCAGGTGAAATGCAAATCATCTTGTCTAACAGTTGTTTGTTCCAGGAGGAGGAACGTGGCACCAGCTGAGATAGAGACCCAGATGTGTCTAGAATGGGTCAAACACTGGAGAATTTAAAGCTTTGGAGATGTGGAGGAGCCCTTCTCTAGGGAAGGCAGGAACTGCTCAATAAAAAACCCCACTTTTCCTTATTCTGTGAGTCAAGGAATCCTGAATTTATAGAGGACAAGGGGGGATGGATGAAAACTGGCAGAGGGAGATTGAGGTGAGACATGAGGAGGGAATTGTGGAGTGTGAGGGTGGTGAGAGCCTGGCCCAGGTTGCCCAGGGAAGCTGTGGCTGCCCCATCCCTGGGGATGTTGAAGGGCAGGTTGGATGGGGCTTGGAGCAACCTGGGCTGGTGGGAGGTGTCCCTGCCCATGCAGGGGGTGGGACTGGATGATCTTGAAGGTCCCTCCACCCCCAAACCAACATGGGATTCCAAGATTCTCTGACTTCAAGAGGCAGCAGAAGGGAGTTATGATCCAGACCTTGCCAGTCCTGGAAAGACTCTGGACAGAAAGTTGCAGAAGACCCAGAGACCAGCCCTGCTCAGCACTATCTACCAATAGTTGGTGGATCTGCTGATGTTGACCCCAATGTTCTCTCACCAGCACCAGGCAGCACTGGCAGGCAATGTCACCCACAGGCACCTCGTGCCACTGACTTGGAGGGAGGAGGGGAAAAAAGAGCAAAAGCAGGTTGGGGAGGACCATAAATAGCAAAGAAACATCTAGAATGAAGCATAAAAAGAGGGAAGCACCTAAAAACCCAACATCTAGAGAGAAGATGAGGCTTTGTGACACAGTGGCAGAAAAGCTGCAGCAGGTTGAACCACACACTGTCCTCATGGGAGCAAGGACCTGCTACCCACTGATCTTCCCACCTTTTCCTGGCTGTATATCCACAATCATGCAGTCATCATCTTCCTCATCTTCCTCAGTGTCTGCCTGGAATCCATCCATCTCCACAGCTTCAGCCTGAAAGGAAAAACAAAGGCAGGAGCTTTGAGCACAGTGGCACTGGTAATGGCAGGGAGAGGGCACTGGTGGTGCTGGGGACCAGCACAGCAGGCAGAAAAACTCCTGCCCAGCCAGGCCAACCTGATCCCTTGGGAATATTGGTAGGGAATGACAAAAAAAAGAAGCCCTGGCTCCACCAGACAGGGGTGGCTGATAAAAGGCCTCATCACAGGGTGCAGGAAACATGCCAAGCTCCTGCTCCAAGATGGTTTTCACTCTTCCACAACTGCCCACACATCCCCAAGTCACTTTAAACCTTCCTTGAAATCTGACCCAGTTTGGATGGTTGGGAAGGAAAAATCTTCTCCTCCCCTTTCCCAGTTATTTGAGAGGCTTTTCCTCCTTCTAGAGTTGGAGTGACTTTTGTTGGTCAAGTTTGAAGCTTTTTCTTCCCTCCTTGACTCCTCCTCATCTTTGGCTTTGGTTCAGGGAGGGGGGGGACAGTTGCTCCCCTTGGTGACCCCATTTTCAGCACAAACTATGAGTCAGGAAAAGGGATAATAGAAGGAATGACACAAACTGCCCAGCACTGAACAGCTGCAAGTGATTTTTTTTGTGGTGGTTTCCCCACCAACCCCTCAACTTGGAAGTGTGGAATGAAAAACCTCAGCCCCAGAGCCCAACCCCCACCCCCTGCAAGTGACATTTTTAATTGGTATCTTTCATTAAAGCCACAGTTTCTCAGATTGAAGTTCTTCCCTCCCACACACAGGCAGGTGCTGCCCACCCAGGGACCAAGTTCTTTTCTCCCCACAGTTTGTTTCAGAGCACATTTATCTCCATGGGGCTTGGTTTGAGCTTCACAGCAGAGCAACATGTGGCAGGGGTGGAGACCCTGGAGGTCCTGATTCCCCCCCAAGTCATTCCCAGGCTGTCCCCAATCTCCAAGAGAGGAAGGATGGGATCCAACACCTGAGTGGTGGCTGATTTAAGACATCAGGCTTTCAGGACACCTTTGCTCCCCAACTTCACAGGGGCAGCTTCAAAAATGCTTTGAAAAATGGATGGAATTCTACTAAACCCCTTCTGTTTTGCTATTTCTGCCCCAGTCATTTGTTATCAGCAGAATTTCCAGTGGGTGCCAAGCAGAGATTGTTGGGGTTTTTTTTTAATCTCTGCCTTTATTTAGAAGAAACAAACCAAGCAGATGGAGTTTGGGGGCTGAACAGCTTCTCCCAAGTCTCTGATCCCCATCAACACTTGAATGCAGAGCATTTGCAGTCGATGAGCCAAAGAAGCCAAGAATAAAGTGGGAGGGAAAAGCAGAAAAAGCCTTTTCTGTGGCTTCTTTCCTCACCTCCTTGTCCACAGGGGATGAGGAATAAATCCAGTGCAAACCCTGTCCTGCCTGCAGGCTTGGAAGCAAAGGGTTGGTAACACCAAACTTCAGGACCCAGATGATCTTTAAGGTCCCTTCCAACCCAAATCATTCTATGATTCTATGACCTCAAGCCTTAAATCTACAGAGCAACACCCAGAAAGCACCCACTGCACTTTCAGTCATTTTTTGGGGGGGTGATTAAGCTCTTCATGCTATTTGTGGTCACCCTGAAAAGCAAACAACAGGAAGACCACATCAAAGCCCAGAGCTGGGGTAGCAACTGCTCCCAAATCCAGCTCATTTTGCTCCTGTGGGTTATTACATTTTTCAACCAGCTCTTGAAATTCAGTTTTGTGGCATGAGAAGCTGGAGGCTTTGGAGACTATTATGGGTTGAGTTGTAGCACTCAACCTTGTCTTGGGCTGCATCACCAGAAGTGTGGCCAGCAGGGCAAGGGAGGGGATTGTCCCCCTTTATTCTGCTCTGCTGAGACCCTCCTTAGAGCACTGGGTCCAGTTCTGGAGCCCCCAAGATAAGAGGGATATGGAGCTCTTGGAGAGAGTCCAGAGGAGGCCACAGAGATGATCCTTGGGCTGGAGCAGCTCTGCTCTGGAGACAGGCTGGGAGAGTTGGGGGGTTCAGCCTGGAGAAGAGAAGGCTCCAGGGAGACCTTAGAGCAGCTTCCAGTGCCTGAAGGGGCTCCAGGAAAGCTGGGGAGGGACTTGGGACAAGGGCAGGGAGGGAGAGGACAAGGGGGGATGGATGAAAAGTGGCAGAGGGAGATTGAGGGGAGACATGAGGAGGGAATTGTGGAGTGTGAGGGTGGTGAGAGCCTGGCCCAGGTTGCCCAGGGACGCTGTGGCTGCCCCATCCCTGGCAGTGTTGAAGGGCAGGTTGGATGGGGCTTGGAGCAACCTGGGCTGGTTAAAAAGGTTCCTGTGCACTGCAGGAGGGCTAGACTAGATGACCTTTAAAGGTCCCTTCCAACCCCACACCTTCTATGACTCTTACCAGGGAAGAGCACCTGGACAGGACTCACCTGCTCAGCGTTCCGAGGTCTCTTCATGAACCTGGTGATGGACATGCTCCCCGTGGCCTTCCTCTTCACTGCCACAGGGGTGGCTGGTGGGACAGCCAGGGCTGGCACGTTGCCACCTTCCTCCTTCCCTGCAGAAGGGACCTGGGTGACGTAGTTCCATTGGCAGGGGACAGGGAGGTGCTCTTGGTCCAAACTCTTCAGCACCTCGGAGTGGACGTACCAGCACATCCGGTACTCGGGTCTCTTCTCATACACAGAGTTCTCTGAAATGATTCTCTTTAGCCTGGCTTTGGAAGGGACACCACTGTCCTCACCCACTGGGGTCTGTGGTCTGGAGGGGTGGGGACTCGTGGGGCTGTTGTCACTGCCATCAGCAGCTGCCACCACCTCGCTGAACAGTCCCTGCCGGCAGCATTCCTGGAATTCCTGGATGATGGCTTTGCTCCCGTTGACGTTGCCATGAAGCAGAGGGAGAAGCTGGGCAAGAACTGCAGTGGAGACAGGAGGGACAGAGGTGGTGGGGAAGAACTTGTAAGGTTGAGAAAAGCCAGGCTGACATGACCTGCCAGCACAGATGGTTCCAGAAAGGAAGAAGATAAAACGGAGCCTACAGGAAAGATGGGGAGAAACTTCTCACTGGGGAGGGCAGTGATGGGGCAAGGGGGGCTGGGAGAGGGAGATTGAGGTGAGACATGAGGAGGGAATTGTGGAGTGTGAGGGTGGTGAGAGCCTGGCCCAGGTTGCCCAGGGAAGCTGTGGCTGCCCCATCCCTGGCAGTGTTGAAGGGCAGGTTGGATGGGGCTTGGAGCAGCCTGGGCTGGTGGGAGGTGTCCCTGCCCATGCAGGGGGGTTGGGACTGGATGATCTTGAAGGTCCCTTCCAACCCAAAAAAGATTAATTTTAGATGTGGGATTGCACCAGGAGGTAGATTTGCTGTAGGAATTCACCCCCAGTAATAAACAACCCCCTGAAGTGAAAGTTCCCACAACCCTGTATCAGTCACACACAGCAGATCCTCAGTACCAGGACCTGTCACACAAAACAAACCCTCCCCCCCTGAACTGTAAATGGGCTTGTGGGCTCCAGCACTTCCAGTGAACCATCCTCAATCTGAGCCTTCTGCTCTTGTTGGCTTCACTTCCTAGATTATCTAGAGCAAGAGTTTCTAGAGGGTGTAACTAAGGCCACACTAGATTCAATGCCAGGAAGCTCCTTTCCAAGATCTCTCAGAGATTCCTTGGATTTCAGCCTTCTCATTCTGAATTTGACACCCACCACATCTGCTCTCTCAGACTGAAACACAACAGCAGGCAGAAAACAAATACTGAGCCCTCCAGGTCTTACTTTGCTGATCTTTTGCTCTTCTTTTACTGCCTTTCTGTATCTGCTGCTCCTCCTCTGGGCCGAGTGAATCCAGGACACAGGCTGTGAACTGCTGGAGAACCTTCAGGTCTGCACTGGAGCTGCTGTCCTTCCCTGGGCCTTCCCAGACACAGCCAATCTTCACAGGCTGCAGGACATGGAGCCTCTTCCCCTTGGCCATCAGCTCATCCCATTCCTTGGCTTTCAGCTTCTGACGGACCTTCTGGTTCTCTGGGTCACACTCCTAAAGCCACAGGTGAGAGAGTTTCTGTAACATTCATTGCAGGGAAAAGAAAAGGTGTTTTAACCCAACTTCTCATCACATCCCCTGAGCTGCAGGAAGAAATTCTTCCCTGTGAGGGTGGTGAGACACTGGGACAGGCTGCTCAGGGAAGCTGTGGCTGCTCCAGTCCTGGAAGAGTTCAAGGGCAGGTTGGATGGGGATCTAACATTAAACAGGATCAGAATCCATCCTTTCCTTTGGGATTCAACAGTGGCACCACTGCTGGTGGGACTTTTGACAAGGGTTTGTAGGGAGAAGACAACAGGGAAGGGTTTTAAACTGGCAGAGGGAGATTGAGGTGAGACATGAGGAGGGAATTGTGGAGTGTGAGGGTGGTGAGAGCCTGGCCCAGGTTGCCCAGGGAAGCTGTGGCTGCCCCATCCCTGGCAGTGTTGAAGGGCAGGTTGGATGGGGCTTGGAGCAGCCTGGGCTGGTGGGAGGTGTCCCTGCCCATGCAGGGGTTGGGACTGGATGATCTTGAAGGTCCCTCCACACTCAAACCATTCCATGACTCAGGAGCAGTCTGCTCCTCAACACTGCAGATCTGAAGTGACTTTCACCACAGCCAGTTCTACCCAAGTCACTGGACAGAGAGATGGAAATCCAGTCACAGCCAGTTCACTTACTTCTGTCACTCCTTCATCTTCAGATAGGTACCCATGGGGTACAAAAAACCCATCGTCATCATCTTCATCCTCTCCCTCCTCTTCATCATCCTAAAAATCAACCCTCCCTGTTAGAAATCAGGCTGCCAAGTGGGGTTGGGTTCAGAAAGCTGCTGGTCAGCACGTGGAGTCCTTACCCCTTCACTATGGGAGAGACTTTCTCCAGGTTCCTCCTCTTCCCATTCCTCATCACTATCTACTTCATAGTCCAGGAGTTTCTAGAAGAAATGCCAAGATGTTACCTCTGGAAATGATGTGAGAGCAGGATGCCAGACCCTGGGAAGGGTTTCATATCTCAGGAGCAAGAGGGGACACGCAAAAGGGGATAAGAAATCCCAGAAAACAAGTGAATGTGGCCAACTGTGTGTTCAGTTCTCTCCTACAGAGACAGGCTGGAAGAGCTGGGGTGTCCAGCCTGGAGAAGGCTCCAGGAAGACCTGAGAACACCTTCCAGTGCCTGAAGGGGCTCCAGGAAAGCTGGGGAGGGACTTGGGACAAGGGCAGGGAAGGATGGGATGAGGGGTGATGGATGAAAACTGGCAGAGGGAGATTGAGGTGAGACATGAGGAGGGAATTGTGGAGTGTGAGGGTGGTGAGAGCCTGGCCCAGGTTGCCCAGGGAAGCTGTGGCTGCCCCATCCCTGGCAGTGTTGAAGGGCAGGTTGGATGGGGCTTGGAGCAACCTGGGCTGGTGGGAGGTGTCCCTGCCCATGCAGGGGGTGGGACTGGATGATCTTTAAGTTCCCTTCACAACCCGAACCACTCCATGAGTCCATGAATTCAGGAGCATACAGAAAGCACACAACCCAACTGCACTGCCAGGGAGGTCCTTACACTGTCCTTTGACCATGGGTTCCTGGGATGGATCACAGAGGTTTTCTTGTTCCACGTGCCCCAATAGGCAGGACGGTGATTCTCACAGAACTGCAGGAGTTTCATCCGACCAAACTTCCCTCTTTCTGGAACAGCATCTGGTTTGCAGTTATCCACAACCACCACGTCACTGTGGAAAGGAGATCATCTTCAGTCCACCTAGAACACTCCCCTGCTGCTTGGGAAGGCATCTCAGGGAAAGCCACAAACCAACCCAGGGCCTGAGTTCATTGGAACAGACTCTCCCAATTCTCCTGCAAGACCATGAAGCTCCAGACAAGCCACCTCCCTCCTCAGCTCACCTCTCCTTTAGCCATCCATGTGTTAACTTTTTTAAATTATCAAAGACAAACACCCTTTAGGACCAGTAGTGTCCAGTGGCAGCTGCCTGAAGCCTGTGTTTCCTCTGGAGGACTTGAGAAGCACCATATGGAATGGTTAACCCAACTTGATGCTCTCTTCAATAGATAACATAGAGAGAATCTCTTTTCCTGCTGCTAATACCTGGGCTGGTGGGAGGTGTCCCTGCCTATGCAGGGGGGTTGGAACTAGATGATCTATAAGGTCCCTTCCAACCCAAATAATTCCATGATTCTATGAAGGAAATCTAGATTTAGACATGAAGAAGAAATTCTTTGCTCTGAGGGTGGTGAGAGCCTGGCCCAGGTTGCCCAGGGAAGCTGTGGCTGCCCCATCCCTGGCAGTGTTGAAGGGCAGGTTGGATGGGGCTTGGAGCAGCCTGGGCTGGTGGGAGGTGTCCCTGACCATGCAGGGGGGTTGGGACTGGATGATCTTGAAGGCCCCTTCCCACCCAAACCAGTCTGGGATTCTCTAATTCTACATCATAAACTCCTGCTCCCTGTGGAAAGAATTCTCCTCCAAAAGGAGCATTCCATGAAAAGCTTCATCTTTCCACCACCTCTAACATCAGAACAAGAGGATCTCAAAACCATTCTGCAGTTGATTCTATATAAAAAAAAGGTGAAGAACCCCCCCCCAAAACCACAGACTAACCTGTTCACTGTGTCAGTGCTGCTACTGACCAAAGTGGGTCCAGTTTTCCGTGGTTTCCGACACTTTAGATCCCTCAAGAAGGAACCTTCACTATTCTGGGCACACAGGAGCTTATCCAGCTGCTCCAACAAGTCAGGATCCAGGGCAACACGGGAGAGAGGAGCTAAAACCATGTTCTCCTTAATTTCAAAAGGAGGAAACTTTCCACAAGAACCAGCAAGAATCTGAAATGCCAAGTGAGGATCATCAGGGGTTGAAGCACCACAGAACGTGCAGCACCAGGACATTCCAGCCACCCAAACCTCAACACCAAAGCTTTGAGTGAAGATTGAGGTGAAGCCCTTCCTGTCTGAGATTCCCAAGAGATCTTCCTCAAGGGAATCTGGGTCTTTACAGCCAAGGGCAGCAGAAAACACAGGTGAGATTTTTTTACTGAAGCAACTACTTTTAAATTAGGAAGGGATATTAATGCTCTGCCCACCTCAGCTCTATGGGATGGAGCAGAAGGAAATCAAGTGTCTTTGTCAAAAGATGATTAATGGAAGACCAAGAAAGCACAGGAACAGCAACACCTCACCTTTGGGGCTTGTGGAGTCTTTGGTTTCTGGAAGAACCTGGTGATTTCTGCTTTCTGGGCATTAATTCGCTGAAATCAGAAGGAAAAGGCAAATTATAAACACCAAGATTAGGGACCAAACCTCATCATTCCTTCATGCATGACCCAGGTTCAAACCTAGTGAGGTAGAAAGCCAAGCTGAGTCACTTCCCAGCTCAACAATGATTGTCTCCCCTCCCACAGCTCCATGGATTCCAATGTCTCTAAGACAAAGCAGAAGGTTCACTCGTGGGCATTGAAACACAAACACAGAAATGAGTTGAACAGGTGAAAACAAAGCACCAACTTGCATGAAAGACAAGAAACCTGCATGACAGGATTGGTGGAGCAGCACCACCAGGTCAGGGTGGACAGGCTGCATCCCAAATGGATGAGCTCACTCCCCAAGTGTCACCAAGGCAGGGGACACTGCCTGGAGAACCACAGGAGCTTCAGGAGCTCCTGAGGCAGGAGACACTGCCTGGAGAACCACAGGAGCTTCAGGAGCTCCTGAGGCAGGGGACACTACCTGGACAACCACAGGAGCTACAGGAGCTCCTGAGGCAGGAAACACTGCCTGGAGAACCACAGGAGCTTCAGGAGCTCCTGAGGCAGGGGACACTACCTGGACAACCACAGGAGCTACAGGAGCTCCTGAGGCAGGAAACACTGCCTGGAGAACCACAGGAGCTTCAGGAGCTCCTGAGGCAGGGGACACTACCTGGACAACCACAGGAGCTACAGGAGCTCCTGAGGCAGGAAACACTGCCTGGAGAACCACAGGAGCTTCAGGAGCTCCTGAGGCAGGGGACACTACCTGGACAACCACAGGAGCTACAGGAGCTCCTGAGGCAGGAAACACTGCCTGGAGAACCACAGGAGCTTCAGGAGCTCCTGAGGCAGGGGACACTACCTGGACAACCACAGGAGCTACAGGAGCTCCTGAGGCAGGAAACACTGCCTGGAGAACCACAGGAGCTTCAGGAGCTCCTGAGGCAGGGGACACTACCTGGACAACCACAGGAGCTACAGGAGCTCCTGAGGCAGGAAACACTGCCTGGAGAACCACAGGAGCTTCAGGAGCTCCTGAGGCAGGGGACACTACCTGGACAACCACAGGAGCTACAGGAGCTCCTGAGGCAGGAAACACTGCCTGGAGAACCACAGGAGCTTCAGGAGCTCCTGAGGCAGGGGACACTACCTGGACAACCACAGGAGCTACAGGAGCTCCTGAGGCAGGAAACACTGCCTGGAGAACCACAGGAGCTTCAGGAGCTCCTGAGGCAGGGGACACTACCTGGACAACCACAGGAGCTACAGGAGCTCCTGAGGCAGGAGACACTGCCTGGAGAACCACAGGAGCTTCAGGAGCCCTCAGCAGGGCTCCAGGGGCCCATGAACACCCTTTCACCATAGCAGAAGAATTCAGAGACAAGCCAGAGAAGACATTTACCTTTTCCTCCTCCCTTAACCGTTTCTCCTCTTCTTTCTTCCTCTTCTCCTCGAGTTTTGCCCTTTAATACAAAATTGATGTTAATTGTCACAAGCCCATCAAGTGATTATTTGCATTGAGGAAGAGGTGAGAAGCCCCAAACCCTAAGAACCCATCATGCTAGGAAAGCAGATCATCTATTAACTCAGCCAAGGGTTAAACCCACTGAGAACTCTCTGCATTCCTTCTAGAGCAAATATTGACCTGTTTTAGCCACCAATTAGCCAGGTTGCTTCCAATTTCCCTCAACATTAGGGAACTTCCTCACCAGACAAGGCACCAGTGCCAAGGAATTGCAAAAGTCCAACAAGACTGGCCATGAAAACCCAGTGGAGCAGAACAGCTCCCATCAGCCACCTCAAATGAGAAGCCCAGGTCACCTGGAAACAGAACGTCCTGCTGGGATGAGGGGCTGGCATTAAAATACATTTAAAAGAGACCCTGTGACAAAGTGACATGTGCTGTTTGACCAGTGTGGCCTCTGAAAGTCCAGGGGGTATGGGAAGGTGTTCACATCCTTCCATGTTATCACCCAGGACCTGTGGAAATGAAGCCACTTACTCCAGAGCTTCCTGCCTCTCCTTGCGTTTCTCCTCCTTGACTCTCAGCTTCTCAGCTTTCTCCTTCTCTTCCTTCTCTCTCTTTTCTCTCCTTTCTTTCTCTTTCAACTCTTTCTCTTCCTCTTTCTTCTTCTTGGCCTCCTCCTTGGCTCTTTCTTTTGCAGCTTTTGCCTCTTCCTTCAGCCTCCCCTTTTCCTCTCGCTCCGCCTGCAGCTTCTGCAGTTTGTCTGCACGTTCCTGGTCCTGGGACAGAAACAAATGTCTCTTTGGGCCCAGCAAAAGCTGCTGCCAGAAAAAAAAACCACCTGGCTAAAATAAGATTTTCATTCTCCAGCTGAATCTCCAGCTCCAGGAATCCAGAGTGGATTCCTACTCTCACAGGACAAGCAGTTATTAAACACAGTGACCTGGTTCCTCAGACCTTGCACCAGGTTCTCCATGAATTGTCCTTTTCCTCCTGTTTCCATTCCCTCAGCCTCAAGGAAAGCTTGGAATTCTCTTTCCTTGATCATTTGAGTCACCCCCATTACCAACTAAAATGAGATGGGAATTTTGAACGTGATTTTGAAATGTTTATAAAGATTTCAGATTGTTTCCCAAACACTTTCACCTTAGGATATGGTGAACCTGCTCTAGCAGGACTAGATGATCTCCAAAGGTCCCTTCCAACCCTGATCCCTTGATGTGAAAACTTGGAACATCATCAATTAGGGCTGGTTTGAATAGTTTGATCTGATTTTATATTAAACCCATCCAGCTTTTTTTTTCCCCTGACCAGGTTTTTCACTGGATCAGGGAATAAGTCTCCAAACTCTGGTTGTGCAGCTGCTTGTAGGACCTGGAGCTCACAAAAACATTGTCACTTGTGTTGATCAGACAACCCCAGACACCCTAAAGCTCATTTCAAGGGGACTGTGAGATCAAGGTGAGGAGATGACCCTGAAAATGTTGCTCTTCACAATTATTTCCCTCCCAAGGCAGCTGAATTTCTCACGAGGGCTTTACTGCCACATCAAGGAGAATGTGGAAATCTTCCTGAAAAATGCCCCAAAATCCAGCTTCCCAGGGCATTGGTGATTTCAGC
>NW_009953784.1:0-6174 GCF_000747805.2 Chaetura pelagica | reverse complement strand
ATCAGGGGACATCTGTGCTCAGACACACACAAACACCCTCTCTGTGTGTTTGCAGTTGAGCTTTATTTATGTCACATTTCTTGTCTTGGCAACGTGGGGACTCGCTGAGCAGAGTCACAACATCCAAATCACTGCAGGAGGAACCAAACCCCCCCCCCAAATTCTGCCAATTTAAAGAAAAAAACAACCAACTTTGTCAACACTGAGTCATGGCAATCAGAGCAAATCCACTGGGAAGGCTGGGAAATGGTGTGAAGTGAACAGGTCTGTTTAATTTTGAGGCTGCTCAAGATTCTGTTCTCAACCCTCCCTCACCTTCATGGTATTTTTAACACTCATTTTAGAAGGGGAGGAAAAACAACAGACTGGATTTCTAAACTGTAAAAAAAACATCTTGGGAACAGGCTTGGAGCATATTTAGCTCCAATAAAACACAACAGCCCCTGTTATCAGCTTTAGAAATTGGTTATTAGGAATCACAAGACTTCAATTCCCAACAAGAGCCAGTTTTCCAGCAGGGAAAACCCATTCCCTACAGCACTAGGGGCTCAAAAATTCCTTGTTGATCCATCAATCTCTTTTATTTTTAGCATTTTCTGCCTGAAAGTAGGACAGACAGCAAAATCATCCCACCACAGAGCTGGTATGGGACTGAGTTTGCTGACAAGTTATGTTGGAGCAAGGAGAGATCAGGACTTGGGCATTTTTAGCAGTAATTTCCCACAGTTCTTTCTGCAAGTCATAAATGTAGAAGGAAAGAAATGAAGACCCCCTAAATGCAGAAGAAAACAAGTGGAGAAGCCCTAAATTCTGAAGAAAAATGAGGGGAGACCCATAAGTGGGGAAGAGAATGAGGGGGGGACCCTTAAATGCAGAAGAAAATAAGTGGAGGCCCCTTAAATGCTAAAGAAAACTGAGTGGGGACCCCCTAAGTAGGGAAGAAAATGAAGGGGGACCCTCTAAGTGGGGAAGAAAATGAGGGGGGACCCCCTAAATGCAGAAGAAAACAAGTGGAGACCCCTTAAAAGCTGAAGAAAAATGAGTGTGGACCCCGTAAGTGGGGAAGAAAATGAGGTGGGACCCCAGAAGTGGGGAAGAAAATAAAGTAACAGCCCCTACATTTTGTGGCTGAATAGAGGGAAGGGTGAAGAAACCAGCCCTAAAGCTTCTGAAGGTGACACTTGTCTCTGTGCCCTTAGCAGGAGGCACCTACCTGCTCAGGAAGGGGTTGGGAATGACAAAGAATTCCCAAAAAATCATTTAGAGAAGCAGCCACCAACATCTCCAGGTTCTTAATCTCATCCCAAAGTGCCCTGAGCTGCAGTGCAGGGACCCACACTCCAGGAGCTACATGTTAAGGAGCTTGGGAACCAGTCAAGGGGTTTGACTGCATGGATGGAGGTTCTTCCATATTCATCAGTGAGGAAAAGGAGGAAGGGAGATGTTCCAAGTGGACTAAGATGGAATGTAAAGGGGCTTTGCTCACTGCTCAGTGGGAAAGCACAGCAGGGGGTGTTTGTGGCAGTGGAAAAGCTCTTACTCTTTGCAACCGAAGCTTCTCCTTCTCAGCTGAGCTTCTGTGGCACTTCTGAGACACCTGGAATGACAAAAGACAAGTTTGAGGATCTACTGGGACACCTGGAATGACAAAAGGCAGGTTTCAGAGAGCCACCTGGTTCTCTCTCCACAAAGCACTAGAACCCTCACAAGCTGTACCTAAATTCCATTAACATTTCTCCTGCAGATCAGGATGAGTGTGAGGGTGGTGAGAGCCTGGCCCAGGTTGCCCAGGGAAGCTGTGGCTGCCCCATCCCTGGCAGTGTTGAAGGGCAGGCTGGATGGGGCTTGGAGCAACCTGGGCTGGTGGGAGGTGTCCCTGCCCATGCAGGGGGGTTGGAACCAGATGATCTTCCAACTTGGATCTTGATGATCTTCCAACCTCAAACCATTCCATGGTTCTATGAACATCCAGCACAATTCTCCCAGAATAGGACATGAGGACACAGATCAAGAACATCTAATCTCCCTGATTTACATGAAGCCTGAACACATCTAAATACTTCAGTTTACATTAAGTCCTCACGTTACAGTTTTGCATAACAAATTCCTCCAGCCTGCTCAGATCTGAAGTGTCACTCCCAGGTAACATCATGTGCAGAAAAACAAACAGAAGCTGCTTCAAATCATCACAGCACAGCACAAGTGTGGGCAGTTCTGGAGGCCCCAACATCAGAAGGACATGGAGCTCCTGGAGAGAGTCAAGAGGAGGCCACAGAGATGATCCAAGGGCTGGAGCAGCTCTGCTCTGGAGCCAGGCTGGGAGAGTTGGGGTGTTCAGCCTGGAGAAGAGAAGGCTCCAGGGAGACCTTAGAGCAGCTTCCAGGGCCTGAAGGGGCTCCAGGAAAGCTGGGGAGGGACTTGGGACAAGGGCAGGGAGGGAGAGGACAAGGGGGGATGGATGAAAAGTGGCAGAGGGAGATTGAGGTGAGACATGAGGAGGGAATTGTGGAGTGTGAGGGTGGTGAGAGCCTGGCCCAGGTTGCCCAGGGAAGCTGTGGCTGCCCCATCCCTGGCAGTGTTGAAGGGCAGGTTGGATGGGGCTTGGAGCAACCTGGGCTGGTGGGAGGTGTCCCTGCCCATGCAGAGGGTTGGATCTAGATGGTCTTGAAGGTCCCTTCCCACCCAAACCATTCCATGATTCTATACTCCAACTACAGCAAAGTCACTTCCTTTGAGTTTAATTTGTTTGAGGTTGGGTTTTTTTGTATCTACTACTAATCATGCAATGATATTTATGCAATATCATTATACAATATGAACACCAGGACTGTTCTCCATATTTTAACCACCATTCCTTCTTTCTGTAACCAGCAGAACCATTTAGCTCTTCCACTAGTACCAGCACATCAACCCAACAGGTCACCCATCTCATTTCTCTTCAAGCTGCTATTTATAGTTGAAAAGATATTTGATGTTAAAAAAAAAAAATGTTTCTAGACTTGTGAAAGGCTTCATTTGTCAATAACTCAGCACAGTGTGACTTGGTTCCTTGTATCTTCCTCCTCCTGCCCTGGGCAGCACCAAGTCCCAGGTGTGTGATGACGAGACCCACCCAACCCAACTGCTTCATCTCCTGTGCCCACATTTCAGTTGACACAGCACCAAGTTGCACCAGGAGCTGCTGCTTTTATCTGACACACAAATCAAAGGTTCTTTTAGCTGGGAGGTGGAGTTTATCAGAGATGTTTCCACCTGGGGAAACCAACATGCCAGGACAGAGAACCACAGAGGTCCCAGGTGAAGCATCTGAGCTGTTCCAGGAAACCAGGAACTTGGTGTTATCATCAAGGGCTTTGTTGGTCTGGCCTGAAACACTTCATGCCTGCTTGAATTGATGTTATTTATTTGAGAGATGAACCACTGTGAGTTTTAACAGTGGGGGAAATGGATCATTCTCCTTGCTAAGCAGGAAGAAAAGGAAGCCATGGCAGGTTGTGAGCTCCTAGCTCACTCATCCATCCCTCCTCCAGGTCAGGGAGGTTTCTCCTCACTTGGGGGACATTCCCTGGAATTCTAACCCATCCCTCCTCCAGGCCAGGGAGGTTTCTCCTCACTTGGGGGACAGTCCCTGGAATTCTGAGGGGGATAGTTGGTGAAAATCTCTCTTAAAAGGCTCAAGGTGGCACAAGGATGGACTCCAGCTCCTCCATCCCCTCACCCTCAGCCACACACCCAACCCTCCCCCCCCGGCAGCACAACATGGAGCCACCATCACCACCTTCCTTGTTACGTCTTCTAATAATTAAGCAAAATGAACAGACTGCTCAAATTATCCAGCTTAAACTGTAGGTGAGGCTGAACTACAGCACCCAGGCATGTTCACCAGGGCTGTGGCCCCCCAGAAACCCTCCCCCTATTCATGTCCTTCTCCAAATGCTTGAGGGTCAAGAGGTGTTTGACCTACATGAAGGTCTCAGCCACCTGCACTGTTGTCATTAGAAGCTTCACCTTCAAAGCCCACAATGTTTTGGGGTCTCCTGCTGGAGCTGAGGTGCTCAAGTGGAACCAAGATCCAATCCAGAGCTAATTAGCTGATTTTTGAGGTGTTCCCTCCACCTTTGACTGCCCATCAGCATCCCAAGATTGCTGCACATGTGGGGATTTCTCCCCCAGAGAGACAAGAGGTTTGTCCTCCATCCCCACCTACAGATCTTGCACCTTCCCCTGATGTGCTGCAGTTTCAGCTGGAGAAAACACAGCAATTAGGAATAGGGTCTGCACTGACACCAAGTGATGTCCTCTGGCAGCACTTAGAGCAGCTTCATCAAGGAGAGAACACAGGTAGTAAAACATCTCCTGAGGGACAAAACTGCTTTTAGTCACTGTCCTTAACCAAGTGACAGAAATGCTATGGCCAAAGGCATGAACTTCAGGAGGGAAATAGACTGGTTTGGGTGGGAAGGGACCTTCAAGATTATCCAAATTCAACCCCGCTGCATGGGCAGGGACACCTCCCACCAGCCCAGGTTGCTCCAAGCCCCATCCAACCTGCCCTTCAACACTGCCAGGGATGGGGCAGCCACAGCTTCCCTGGGCAACCTGGGCCAGGCTCTCACCACCCTCACACTCCACAATTCCCTCCTCATGTCCAAGCTCCATCTCTGGTTTTGAGATCCTCTTGTTCTGATGTTAGAGGTGGTGGAAAGATGAAGCTTTTCTTGGAATGCTCCTTTTGGAGGAGAATTGTTTCCACAGGAAGCAGGATTTTATGATGTAGAATTAGAGAATCCCAGACTGGTTTGGGTGAGAAGGGGCCTTCAAGATCATCCAGATCCAACCCCCTGCATGGGCAGGGACACCTCCCACCAGCCCAGGTTGCTCCAAGCCCCATCCAACCTGCCCTTCAACACTGCCAGGGATGGGGCAGCCACAGCTTCCCTGGGCAACTTGTCCCAGTGTCTCACCACCCTCACAGGCAAGAATTCCACCCCTGTTCCGCACACTCCTCACAGTTTGTGAACATCCTTCTCACTCCAAGTGCAGGGAACTGCACAACCTGCCTGCAAAGCAGCAGCTTTAAAACAAAAAGCTTAAAGAAAAAAAGGAGACCAACCTTCCTGAGGGGTGTGGAGGCAGCCAGGGGACTGGTGCTCCTCTTGGGTTCTGCAGCAGCCTGAGCCTCAGGGGAGCTCCCAGAGTGAGGGCTCAGGGAGGAGCTGGTAAGTCCAGAGTCTCCTTCATGAGATGATTCCATGGTCTCACTTCCTGACGTGACACTTCCATCCAGAGAAACCCCCTGGGGTGGCATTGCTGTCATGATGTCCTCCAGGAGCACCACAGGCATCTTCCCCTCAAAGATGATGTCCTTCAGTTTGCTCTGGTTTCCCTTGGTCTCTTCCACACCCTCACACTCTGTTATCCCAGAACGTGCCTGGATCCCACCAACCAACTCCTCTTCATCCCCTGCAGCTTCACAAGGTCCACCAGTCTCCAAGGGATCACCCATTTGGCTTCTCTGACTGGAATTCAGGCAGCTCAGCTGGTTTCTCTCTTTTCCTAATGTGCCATTACTCACAGCTGGGAATGAAGAAGCTTTTGGATCAACATGAACATGGTCTACACCATCACTGAGTCTGTGGCTCGTGCCCTCTGTCAGGTCAATGAAAATCACAGGTTCATTTGGATTCACTTTTGTGCTTTTCTGGATAAAATGGTCTAATGGACCTTTCCCATTCACGAGTTTTGGTGAAAAATTCCCCTCTGAATCCAGCTGACAGTTGTTCTCCAGGTTGTCCAGGGATGCAGAGGATGCATCCAGGGTGGAATCCTTAGTGGGATCAAAACCACCCTGGGAACTCTTCACTTTTTTGCCTTGGGAATCAGGCTCCAACGTTTCCTTTGGCACTGGATTCAAACGTTTGAAGGGCAGTCGAGCTGAAACAGCATTTGATTGGTTTAGTCACATTATACAAGTCATTGGAGTGGGGGGGAGGGATCAGATATCAAGGTATTTTAACTGATACGGGGCCAGTTTAGGACTGAAAAGGCACCAAGTCCCACAGAACCAGGCCTGACACCCCCCAGGCTTTACCTTGGACGAGCTTCCTGGGAGGCCCAGCTGCTTTGTCTCTGCACTCCATGGCTACGAGGGGGAAAAAAGAGGAACAATAAACA
>NW_009953783.1:0-5895 GCF_000747805.2 Chaetura pelagica | reverse complement strand
CAGCTGGGCTAATGGTCCTGCCACCTTTTTTGGGGAACAATTCCCACTTGACCGCACTGCCCCTTGTGTCTTCAGTACCACATGGATCACCATCCCTCACCTCCACTGAAACAACAGACTGGTCTTGAAGCCCTTACATCAGACAGACACTTCTCCATATGTCAGAACACACCTGCCATCAGCTGAAGGAACAGGGGAGCTATGACTCTAGAGAGGCTCCAGAGCAGATTGAGCTCCCTGAAGAGAGGTTGTGGCTTATATACCCTGGCCCGGTACTCTACCCTTTCCACAGTCCCCTGGGAAAGGGGAGGGGTTGAGCACCAGAAGGAATAAAGGCATCTGGAGAAGCAGCAGTGGATTCTCTTACCTGCCTTCAGTTTACAGCACAGAGAAACCAACAACGATATCTGCTCTTTTATTACGTCTACTGCATCAGCAACAAGACCAATAGTAATTAAACAATTTTTCCGGGGGTGTAGGTAGAAAAAGATCAATATTAGAAAGGGTGTGGTTAGTAGGTTCTCTTCCCCCTCTATTCTGCCTTGGTGGGGCCCCATCTGGAATATTGTGTCCAGTTCTGGGCCCCTCAGTTCAAGAAGGACAGGGAACTGCTGGAGACAGGCTCTGGAGCAGAGCCACAGAAATTATCAAGGGATTGGAACATCTTTATGAGGAAAGGCTGAGGGAGCCGCATGTCTTCAGCTTGGAGAAGAGGAGACTGAGGGGTGACCTCATCAGTGTTTACAAATATGTTAAGGGCAAGTGTCGGGAGGATGGAGCCAGGCTTTTTTTGGTGATGTCTAGTCATAGGACTAGGGGCAATGGGTACAAACTGGAACATAGGAGGTTCCGCGTAAACATCAGAAAAAGCTTCTTTATTGTGAGAGTGACAGAGCACTGACATAGGCTGCCCAGAGAGGTTGTGGAGTCTCCTTCACTGGAGACACTCAAAACTTGGCTGGACATGTTCCTGTGTGATGTGGTCTAGGTGATCCTGCTCTGGCAGGGGGGTTGGACTAGATAATCTTTTGAGGTCACTTCCAACCTCTAAGATTCTGTGATTCTCTGTAATATCCTACTAAGCTATGTGGGAAAATAATTCATTAAATTCAATAACAATCATAGACTTGTGGAATGGTTTGGGTTGGAAGGGACCTTAAAGACCATCTAGTTCCAACCCCCTGCATGGGCAGGAACACCTCCCACCAGCCCAGGTTGCTCCAAGCCCCATCCAACCTGCCCTTCAACACTGCCAGGGATGGGGCAGCCACGGCTTCTCTGGGCAACCTGGGCCAGGGTCTCACCACACTCACACTAAGGAATTTCCTCCTCATACCCAACCTAAATTTCCCCTCTTCAAGTTTTAATCCATTTCCTCTTGCCTTCTCACTCCCTGTCCTTGTCCAAAACCCTTCCCCAGCTTTCCTGGAGCTCCTTCAGGCACTGGAAAATGCTCTAAGGTGTCCCTGAAGCCTTCTCCTCTCCAGGCTACACAGCCCCAACTCTGTCAGCCTGTCTTCACAAGAGAGCTACTCCAGCCCTCTGATCTTCCTCATGGCTCTCCTTTGGACTCATTCTATGTCCTTCTTGGTTTGGGGTCCCCAGAACTGGACACAGTTTTCCAGGTGGTTTCTCACAAAGGCAGAGCAGAGGAGGAGAGTCACTTCTCTTGACCAGTTATGCTTCCCTTATCCACCAGCACTGTAACCCTGTGGTAGAAGGCCACCAAATGTGTCCAGCAGGATTTTCCCCTGGTGAAGTCAATCTGGCTGGCACCAATCTCCTCCTTACTATCCGTGTATCTTAGCATAGCTTCCAGACTCACTTTTATGTAAAAGTGCAAGTTGGTGAAATTCTGCTTTAACACTTCTTCCCAAGATATGATTGCTGACCTGGCATAATAACAAAGAGGCAAAACAGAAACTATAAATGTAAAATAAGAAGATAAAACCTGATGATTAAATACAAGTGTTGCTTTGTAACTTTCTGTAGAGAAAGCTCACCTCTGAGTTCACCTACTTCTCTGGCAGGTCCATCATAAGCCTATGACAATTTACAGCCAAGAAAGGGAAATTAGTGGTGGAAGGTGTGCCCATGGAAGATCCACAGGAAGATAACTGGGGATTGGCTATACAGATGGCAGGGGCCAGGATGGTGCTTCTGGTTTCTGGAGAATGCATATTCCAGGTTATGGTGAAATTGTGAAACCTCTCTATGAGGTGACCCAAAAGAAGAGTGACTTTAAATGGCCTGACCAACAGAAAGATTTTGAGCAGATTAAAAAGGAGATTGTGCAGGCAATGGCCCTTGGACCAGTTTGAGCAGGGCCAGACATCAAGAATGTGCTCTACACCGCAACCGGACACAATGGTCCTACCTGGAGCCTCTGGCAATAAGCACCAGGGGAGACTTGAGGTCGACTCTTGGGATTCTGGAGGCTACAGAGGTTCCGAGGCCAACTACCTGACACCTGAGAAGGAGATACTTGCAGCATATGAAGGAGTTAGTGCCACTTCAGAAGTGATCGGCATGGAAGCGCAGCTCCTCCTGGCACCTAGATTACCAGTGCTGAGCTTCATGCTCCAGAGTAACCTTTCTCCTGTCCATCATGGCACCAATGTGACTTGGAGTAAATGGACTGCTTTAATTACCCAGCAAGCTCAAATAGGAAGACCTAATCGTCCAGGTATTATAGAAGCAATTACAAACTGGCCAGAAGTTTGCACACTTTGGAGTGCCGCCACAAGGAGTGGTGAGACAGGCTCAAGAAGCTCCACCGTATGATCATCTACCATTGAGAAACAATTTGCCCTTTTCAGCGATGGCTCCTGTCATCTTGTAGTGAACCACCAAAAGTGGAAAGCTGCCGTGTGGAGTCCTACACAACTAGTTGCACAAGTAGCTGAAGGAGAAGATGAATCAAGTCAGTTTGCAGAGAGGTCAAAGCCATCCAGCTAGTCTGGGACATTGCTAAGTGAGAGGGGTGGCCAGGACTCTATCTCTACACTGACTTGTGGATGGCAGAAAATACCTTGTGAGGTTGGCTAAAGTAGTGGCAGCAGAACAACTGGCAGTGAAAAGGTAAACCTATTTGGGTTGCTGAGCTGTGGAAAGGCATTGCAGCTAGGATAGAGAAACTGGTGGTAAAAGTGCATCATGTAGATACACATGTGCCTCTGAGTTGAGCCACTGAGGAACATGAACACAACCAATGAGCAGATAAGACTGTGTTCCAAGTAGGCTTAGACTGGGAACACAAGGGTGAGCTCTTTCTGGCTCGATGGGCCCATGACACTTCAGGTCATCCGGGCAGAAAATGCAACATACAAATGGACTTGTGACCGAGGGGTGGACTTAACCATGGAAGCTATTGTGCAGGTGATCCATGATTGTGAGACATGCTGCAATTAAGCAGGCAAAATGGTTGAAACCTTTGTGGTATGAGGGGATGTGGTCAAAGTACAGGTATGGGGAAGCCTGGCAAATCGACTACATCACACTGCCTCAGACCCACCAGGGTAAGCACTATGTGCTTACAGTGGTTGAAACAAGTGCAGGATGGTTGGAAACATATCCTGTGCCTCATGTCCCAGCCTGGAATACTCTCCTGGGCCTTAAGAAGCAAATCTTGAGGAGACACAGTACTCCAGAAATAACTGAATCAGACAATGGGACTAATTTAAAAAACAGTCTTGTGACTGACTGGGCTAAAGAGCATGGTATCGAGTGGATATACCATATCCTGTACTATGCACAAGCCTCAGGGAAAATGGAAAGGTACAATGGTCTGTTAAAAGATACCCTGAAGGCAGTGGGTGGTTCAGTGTTCAAAAACCGGGACACAAATGTGGCAAAGGCCATCTGGTTAGTTAATACCAGGGGATCCATCGATTGGGCTGGTCCTGCTCAGTCAGACCTTCTACATAGTGCAGATGGGGATAAAGTCCCTGTGCTGTGTGAAATAAACCTGCTGGGTAAAAGTATGGGTTTTATCCTGCTTCAGGCAAAGGTAAACCTGAAACTCTGCAGGCCCAGAGGCCAAAAAAGCACTTAAGGGCTGGGGAGGGGCTGTGGGCTGAGACCATGGGACCCTGGGGGGGTTTCTGCAGGTGGGCAGCCTTTGCCTGTGGCCTCTCAAAGGATACTTAAGTTTGTTTGGGTTTTTTTTTAGTGTTTTTTTTTTTCTTTGTTTTGATTTGATGTTTTTTCTTCTTGTTTTTCTTCCTCCTAAACTTGAAAGAGGAAAATCAGAACTTGTTTTCCACCTTCACCCAGAGTGGAGCTTCTGGGTGTTGCCTAGAAACAGGTGACAGCACAATAGCTCCTGCTGTGACCGCAGCACCTCAGAGAACCCTGCCCTTGGGGTTCACCTTGGCACCCGTGTCCTTCCTGCCCAGAACTCTTGGTGAAGAGGAGGAGGAAGGCTGCAGGCTGTCCATCCCTCCCGCTCAGTCTCGTCTCACTCAGGCAGAAAGGCTCCTGTCCTCCACAGGACTGGATCCGTGGAAGATGAAAGAATCCAGGGACACAGTCTCCAAGGTAGAGGCTCTGGCTGGTCCCTGGGTGCTCCCCTGCCCACCCCCCTCCTGAGGGCTCTGCACCGCCCATGTGCTGCCCTTTGACCAAGGGCTGGTTTAGGCCTGAGCTGCTGGCAGCAGGTGAGGCTTCCCTGTGGGAAAGGGATGGAGTTTTGGGGAGGAAGAGCCAGGGCTGAAATGCTGCTCTGCTTGCCCTGGCTCCCCCCATCGTTGACATCAGCAAGTGGTGGTGGGTCCCATCCAGCCCCCAGTGTCCCAAGCTCTGCCAGCTGGAGACTCAGCACCCCTGCAGCTCCAGCCCCACCACCCTCCTCCGTCCCTCCCTTCCCCACTCCTGAGGTCCAGCCAGGCCATCACCTGGGGCTCACCCCACCACCCTCCTCTCCCAGGACAAGGCTGTGTCCCCACATCTCCACCAGCGGAGCAGAAGGATGGTGGCAGTGACTGCCTACTTTGAAGAGAGTTCTCAGAGCATCCTGCAGGCTCATGCCTTGGTGAGCTGCTGCCAGTGCCCCTGGGAGGGAGATGGGCCCTTGCCCCCTTCTGGTCCCTCAGTCTCTTGCCTGGCCACCCCAGACCCTGTCCTGTGTCCATGGCTGTCACCCAACATGAAGGAAGGATGCCCCAAGGGCCTGGCTGGGTGGTGGGCAGGCCCAGGGCTCCCTGCCTGGGCTCTCGAGCTGGCAGCTGGGGTAGGGGCCCAAGGAGGGAGGTCTGGGGGCAGAACCTGGTACTGTGCACCAGGAGGTGGGTTCCAAATCGTGCCTGGAACTGCTGCTTCACAAAGGCAGGGGCAGCTCCTTGGATTTGGAAGAGGTTCTGGGCCAGCAGGGCTGGATCCAGCAGGGAAGGCTGTGGCCAGAGAACACAAGGCCTTGCTGGCCTGGCCCGGGGAGTCAATTGGGGGGTTGCTGGTCCCCTGGCCCAGCTGCTGAAACTCTGCAGGTCCAGAGGCCAAAAAAGCACTCAGGGGCTGGGGAGGGGCTGTGGGCTGTGGGCATGGGACCCTGGGGGGGTCTCTGCTGGTAGGCCTGAGGGCCTCTCAAAGAATACTAGAGTTTGGTCCAGGGGGACAAGGGCTGGGGATAGGTCAGGGGGCCATGGCATCTGTCCTTGCTGCTGCATGGCAGCCAGTAACCCTGCTCCCCTTTGCCTCCTTTGCCCAGCAGAGCTCAGAGAGCCAGGTAGCCCGCACTGAGCCTGCCATGTCAAACGTGGACAACCAGTGCCAGGCCATGCTGGGAACCACCATCCCAGGCATGAAGAAGGTGTCCTGTGGCAGCCAAGCCACCATCTCAAGGAGGAAGAGAATGTCCTGAAGTACCCAGACCTCCATCTCGGGGGTGAAGAGAGTGTC
>NW_009953782.1:0-1423 GCF_000747805.2 Chaetura pelagica | reverse complement strand
TGCTTCCTCAAAAACGAGATTCAAATCTCATACTCAGCTGATACACAAATGATAATTTCAGTGGAAAGGGCATTCAAGTTAATGTATTCCCATGCTATTTGACTTATAGGCATACTGGGAATTCAAAGTTCCAAACATTCTGTGCTGTTACGGCAACTGCAAAAATAAATTTGGTACATTGATAGTAGCAAAATATCTTCAATTCCCCTGTCTTTTAAAAATACATTTTATGGTCATAGGCTAAACACTTTAGAATATGTTTAGCCCAGGACCTATGCTAATAGTGTGTGGTAATTCATAACGGAGGCCAATAGATGTCTGAAAATGTACTGTAAGGTTTCCCTGAGCAGATATCATTAATTTCCTTTGTGCACATACAGGATGGGGATGTATCAATTTCCTTAGCATTTGCTTTATGTTTACATTAACCACCATATATCTACACATCACTGTTTAGTACAACTTTGTCCCTGAGGATTTAGAAGCTCAGGCAGACACTTAGACTATCTGTATGTCAACAACCATTGTCAAACAGATGCACAGGTTCAAAAGCCAGAAATAAAATACATTGAGGTCATTCAATTAAATTCCCACAAATGTTTCAAGGAAATAAGGAAATATTAAAAACCCCAAACCTCTCAAAAATTACCTTTTCTGGACCTATGCAACATCTGCCAGAGCTAGGGCCTTTTTTAGCAGTATAAATAAAACACCTTCTAAAGATCACATTACTCACCTTGGAAATATGAATTGAACACAGAAAAGAAGGGCAAATTAAGTAGATGTATAGGCTGAAGAAACTGCTTCAGATTCTCCCTTGGCTTGGATCTTGCCCACAGGTGCAGAACTTTAACTGCTTTATAAGTGAAGGTCTTGAAGCTCCCAGGGCCAGCAGCCTGCTGGAGACTCTGGGGTTTGACCTTAGGTCTGCAGCAGAGTCTCAGCACCTTACAGCCGTGCGTGCTCCCAAATAACCTGATGAAAGAGTATTTGAAACAGAAAACATTATCTTCCTTTGCTAAATGTAAAGAAATTTCCAGGACAGACAGGTCCATAGGAAGTACTTTTGCTGTATGGCAGAGGTTATTAGTTGTGTGTCTTGGTTTGAGCCAGGCTAGAACCAGTTTTTCTTTTAGCAATTCTGCTTTTCAGCTAAGTCTCTTCTGAGTGACTACACTTGCTGAAATTAACAACGTATTTTTCAGACGGAGTCTGTTTCTAGCACACATAGTGCTCCATGTTTTTTGTTATCACTGGAGAATGGAACGCAGAACCAAGATCGCTGCTTGGTTCAGATAGTCTTCCAGTGTTCTGGGAACAAAACAGAGTGAAGGGGTCACTCTTGTGACCCTCCTATGAGAATTGGACTGGACAGGTGTCCAAAATTGACAAAACAAAGTATTCCATTCCAAACACATCACAC
>NW_009953781.1:0-783 GCF_000747805.2 Chaetura pelagica | reverse complement strand
AAGCTGTCTAGTTTAGTTTTCAATCCAGAAACGCCTCCCTCCCTCACTCTCTCTCTCCTTCCCTACCTGGGGGGGCGGGGGAGGGGATCCAGAGCGTTATTGTCGCCGGTTCAGTTGCCGATCCTGAGTCAAACCGTGTCACCCCTTCACCGAACAAGGTCCCTGTTTGGGAGCAAAGGATGTGGGTTCAGCTAAAGCTCACCAGAAAAATCTCTCTCTAACCACCACAAAGGGGCACCAGAGACCAGCAAAACGCTCCCGGGAGGGTTTGGAACCATCTCTTGTGCAGGCGCAGAGAAACATTGTCATCAATTTGAAGAAATGTTTCCCATGTTCCGAGGCGATCAGGAACATGTCGTAGGTCTAGATCATCCAGATGTGGTGAATAAGATTCCTGCATGACTCTGGGAGCTGTTCCGCAGACATGCAGCCCTGCACTGAAGAATGCTGCTTTCCTGAGCTCCAACACGGGTCTGAGAGAGTTTTCTTCTGGCGGAATTTACGGTATCAATGGGATGAAATTCTGGGGTTGGAAGGAGACAGAGATAGGGTGAAATTCTGGGTCTCCTGACTTGAGATCGGTGCCACCGACGAGGGACGTATCCACTCCCGACTCAATGACACGACTGATGTCCCTGCTATGACACAAGCTCATCTGGTTTCGAAGCAGTTTTTTGTCACTGCGCACAAACGTAAAGCCATGTACAGCCATGTATACACAGGAACACACACACACGTGTATTACCCCCCTCCCTGCCCCCAAACTTCCAACCCCTCCCCCGG
>NW_009953780.1:0-749 GCF_000747805.2 Chaetura pelagica | reverse complement strand
GGCTGGCAGAGGATGCTGCAGAGGGGCCCAGCAATGCCCCCCCCAGCTCCCCCAGCACCCACGGGTGTTTTCCACCCGCACCCAGCGCTTCCTGGCTGTCCAGGTTGCTCAGCTGATCCCTCCCCCATCCCTCATCTACCAGGTCAGGCTCCTCCTCTATCCTGACTCCTGGGCCTCAGGGATCTGGGCTCCTGGGGAGGCCCTGCAGGAGTGAAGACAGAGGCACAGGAGGCATCAGCCCCTCTGCCTTCTTCCCAGCCCTGTCACCAGGGCTCCCTCCTCACTGCTCACTGGGCCGGTGTTGCCTCTGCTGTCAGTTTTGCCAGCTGTGGGTTTGGAAAAGCCCTTCCTACTGCCCTTGCCTTGCAAGGTCCCGTTCCCAGGAGGCCTCAGCTTTCCTACCTGCCCCCCCAGCCTCTGACAACAGCCCTGTATCCCCCCAGGTGAGCAGCCCCTCCTGCCATGGGCTGCACAGTTTCCTGTCCCGCTTCCCAGCAGTTCCTGGTTGGACCAGCAGGTCTCCTGGATCTCCCACCCACTGGGACACTGATCCTGAGCTCGCAAGAAGTGCTCCCTGAGTGTTGACCAGCCCTCCTGAGCCCCTTTGCCTTCCAGCCCCCTGTCCCATGGGATTCCCCTCAACAGCTGATTGAGGAGGCCAAGGTTTGCCCTGGGGAAGCCCAGGGCTCTGCTCCTGCTGGGTGTTCTGCTCCTCCCACACAGGACCCTGAGCTCCAGCAGCCCCTGAT
>NW_009953779.1:0-342 GCF_000747805.2 Chaetura pelagica | reverse complement strand
TGTCACATTCCAGGACCTTCCCGTACTGCTCAAAAAGTTCCCTGATCTCCTGCTCCGTGGCCTCCCGGGGCAGGTTCCCGATGAACAGCTTCACCATCTTGACCAGCCTGAAGAGCAAGCAGTTCCAAGATGATGGGAGGAAGGGAGGTTTCGGCGCTCGGGATGGGTCGGGTGGGAAAGGGGAGGAAGAAAGACCCTAAATCTGCACAAATGGACCCAAATTTTGGAGCCTCCGAAGGTCCCGGGATCCCCCAGGAAACATCTCAAGGTGTTTTGGCTTCGCCAAGAGAAGCAGAGACCATGAAACGCCCCAAAATGCCCCAAATCTCTGCACCCCAAGGG
>NW_009953778.1:29215-31338 GCF_000747805.2 Chaetura pelagica | reverse complement strand
CAGCAGCACCAGGTTGAGCTCGTTCCCCTGCTCGAAGGTGTAGGTGAGGCTGTCGGAGACGTCGGGGTCGTGGGCGGGGACGCGGCCAATGACCCCCCCGGGGAAGCTGCCCGACTGGTTGGTGATGTAGTTGTTGAAGAGGATCTCAAAGTTCTGCAGCTGGGGGGGGTTGTCGTTGACGTCGCGAAGGCGGACGTGGACGGTGGCCCGGCTGACCAGGGGGGCTGAGGTGGCTTGGACCACCATGATGTACTCAGCCTTGGACTCGTAGTCCAGGTCGGCCAAGGCGGTGAGCTCTCCGGAGAAGATATCCAGCTGGAAGACCTCAGGGATGTTGCCCTCCACGATCTGGTACATGATTTGGGCGTTGGTGCCCTCGTCGGGGTCGGTGGCCGTGATGCGGGCAACCACCAGCCCGATGGGGCTGTTCTCCTCCACGAAGATGTCAAACTCATCCCGCTCAAAGACGGGTGGGTTGTCGTTGACATCCAGCACCGTCACTTGGATCTCCATTGGTGTCCTCTTGGCCGGGACCCCCTTGTCAACGGCGAAGGCCCGGAGGGTGTAGAAAGGCACGTTCTCCCGGTCGAGGCGGCGCAAGGTGCGGACAATGCCCGAGGTGGACTCGATGATGAAGTCACCGTCGCCATCATCACCCCCTTGGAAGGTGTAGAAGACCCTGCCGTTGAGCCCCGAGTCACGGTCGGTGGCAGAGACCTGGAGGACACTGGTGAAGGCGGGCACGTCCTCATAGATAGAGCCCTGGTAGGAGTCCCGGAGGAACTGAGGAGCGTTGTCGTTGACGTCGCTCACCAGGATCTCCAGGTAGGTGGTGTCTGACTTCTGCGGGATGCCGTTGTCCCGCGCCGTGATGGCCAGGGTGTAGGACACCTGGTCCTCGTAGTCCAGCTCCATCTGGGTGGTGACGGCGCCCGTCTCGGCGGCGATGCGGAACTGGGGGATGCTGTCCTCCATCAGGTAGGTGATCCGGGCGTTCTCCCCCGTGTCCTCATCCGTGGCACTGATGACCACCACCGTGGTGCCCACTGGCCGGTCCTCGTTGACGTTGACGGTGTAGTGGGAGCTCTGGAAGACAGGGCGGTGGGTGTTGGCGTCGGTGACGTTGACCACCACGTGGGCAGTGTCCTGGCGGGTCCCGTCGGAGGCGGTGATGGTCAGGAGGTACTGCCGCTCCCAGGGGAGGGACCAGGCAGTGGAGGCCCCCGCCGCTCTGGCTGGTGATGGAGAAGCGGTTGCGGGTGTTGCCGCTGGAGATCTGGTAGGTGATGACACTGTTGGCATCACGGTCAAGGGCGGAGACAGTGAGGACACTGGTGCCCACCGCCGCGTCCTCGTTCAGCCGGGCGCTGTACTCCCGCTGCGTGAACTCAGGGCTGTTGTCGTTGACGTCCAGGATGGTGACACTGACGCTGGCTGAGGAGGCCATGGGGGGGTGACCTTGGTCCTGCGCCTCCACCCCGAAGCCATAGAAGTCCACCGCTTCCCGGTCCAGTTCGGAGGCCACCACGATCCACCCGGTGCTGTTGTTGATGGCGAAGGGGAAGCCGGTGCTGGTCTCCAGGAGGGTGTAGACCAACCGGCTGTTGTCACCGGAATCGGCGTCGATGGCTTGAACGTGGATGACAGAGTAACCCACCGGCACGTTCTCCAGCACGGTGGCCTGGAAGGGGGTGCTGACAAAGATGGGAGCGTTATCGTTGACATCCAACACTTGGACAGTGACCAACCCGCTGATGTTGGAGAGGGGCGGGCGGCCACCGTCCTGCGCCCGGATCCGTAGGGTGAACTCCTTGGTGACCTCGTAGTCCAAGGGACTGACCACATCCAGGGCGCCCGTCTGGGCGTCGATGTAGAAGTGCCCGCGGGTGTTGCCGCTGACGATGCTGTAGTGGACCAGGGCATTGCTGCCCTTGTCCCGGTCGGTGGCTGTCACCCGCAGCACGGCTGTGTTGGGCGCCACGTCCTCGGGGACCTGGGCCACGTACCGCTTCTCGCTGAACTGCGGCGCGTTGTCGTTGTCGTCCTCCACGGCGATGCGCACGGTGGCCGTGGCGCTGCGGGGACCCGGCTCCTGCCCCCGCTCCGCGGCCCCCACCACCCGC
>NW_009953778.1:28001-28654 GCF_000747805.2 Chaetura pelagica | reverse complement strand
GGGGACGTGGGGACACCAACATCCCCCGGGGTCACTGTCTCCCTGCCGCTCCTGGTGTCCCCGGGGATGTTCACGGTGTCCCCAGGGTGTCCAGTATCCCGCGTGGCCCTGGGGACTTTCCCAGTGTCCTCGGTACCTCCAGTATCCCTGGTGTCACTGGGGGCTTTCCTGATGCTCACGGTGTCCCTGGGGACTTTTCCAGTCTCCCCGTCACATCCAGTACCCCTGGTGTCCCTGGGGACTTCCCCAGTCTCCCCAGTGTGGCCAGTACCCCCAGTATTCCTTGGGACTCGGGTGTCCCCAGTGTCCCCGGTGTCCCCAGTGCTCATTGCGTCCCCAGTGCTTCTGCTGTCCATGTGGACACTGGTGTCCCCGGTGTCCCCAGTACCTCTGGCGCTCCTGGTGTCCCCAGGGACTCGGGTATTCCCAGTGTCTCCAGTGTCCCCAGTACATCCAATGTCCTCAGTGCCTTCAGTGCCCCCAGTACATCCAGTATTCCCAGTTTGTACAGTGTTCCCAGCATCTCCAGTGTCCCCGGCATTTCCAGTGTCCCCAGTACATCCAGTGTTCCCAGTATCTCCAGTGTTCCCGGTGCCTCCACGGCCTCGGCCCCCCGCGGTGCTCCCGCTGTCCCCGGTGCCGCCGGAGCCCCC
>NW_009953778.1:26659-27308 GCF_000747805.2 Chaetura pelagica | reverse complement strand
GGCCGCCGCTCCGACCTGCGCCGCGCTTAAAGGAGCCGCCGCCCCCCCCGGGCACCCCCGGCGGCACCGGCACCGCCCGCACCGGGGGGGGGAACACCCGGCACACGGAGCCAGGAGCTCCGCCCGCCCCGTCCAGCGCCGGGGGCACCGCAGGGTCTAGTTGGGGCCATCGCGCCGGGACTGGAGGCGCTGGGACAAACTGGGAGGGACTGGGAGCGCTGGGATGGAGCTGAGACGCGGGGGTCTGAGGATACTGGGGGCACTGGGACGGACTGGGAGAGACTGGGAATGCTGGGATGGAGCTGAGACGCGGGGGTCTGAGGATACTGGGGCACTGGGACGAACTGGGAACTGGGAGCAGTGGAATGGAGACATGGGAGGCCTGGAGATACGGGGGCACTGGGGAGTACTGGTGGGCACTGGATGGAGGCACGAGAGGCGTGGGGATACTGGGGGCACTGGGACGGACTGGGAACATTGGAATGGACTGGGAGCGTGGAAGCCTGGAGATACTGGCGGGCACTAGGAAGTACTGAGAAGGACCACGAGCACTGGAATGGGCTGGAAGCGTGGAAGCCTGGGAATACTGGCTGGCACTGGGAGCACTGGGGTGTATCCCCCCCCCGCCCCATCCCGGCGCCGGCCCCGG
>NW_009953778.1:25455-26175 GCF_000747805.2 Chaetura pelagica | reverse complement strand
CCCCAGCACTGGGGGGGGACACGGGGTCCCTAGGGGGGGGCCACAGCCCCAATACAGTCAGTCCTTTGTCCCACTGTGCTGCGCGGGGGGGGGCCCAGCCTGGCCCCCACAGCCAGACCCTGAAGCGACGGTGATGGGCACAGCCCCAGGGATGAAGGCAGGATGATTCCTGGGGGGGGAGGGACATGCACACACAGGCCTCAGGAGCTGTTGACCCCCATGTTCTGCATCTGCTCCTCCAGCACCTGCTGGTTGCCCCCCCCCGTTTTCTTCTTGCCCCCCTCCTGCTGTTTCTTCTGCTTCTTGGAGAGCTCCTGCTCGATGGGGGCCGGCTTGACGAAGCGGATCAGCTCCCGCAGGTCTGGGGACACACAGAGGCCACCAACTGTCACCCCCCTGCCTCGGCCTGGCAGGAGGGAGGTGGGGGACACACGGAGGGGGTGCTCACCTGGGGGCATGAAGTCTTGGAGCCTCTCAGGGACACGGATGCCCTCCTCGGTCTGGTAGTTCTCCAGGATGGCGCAGATGGTGCGGGTGGTGGCACACATGGTGGCATTGAGCATGTGGACAAACTCCACCTGCAGGGACAGGGCGAGGGGGACAGTGACACAGAAGCAGCAGAGAACCACGGAATGGTTGGGGCTGGTGGGACTTGAAAAGCCCACCCAGTCCCAGCTGCCATGGGACACCTCCCACCAGCCCAGGTTGCTCCAAGCCTAC
>NW_009953778.1:22740-25032 GCF_000747805.2 Chaetura pelagica | reverse complement strand
CACGGAATGGTTGGGGCTGTTGGGACTTGAAAAGCCCACCCAGTCCCAGCTGCCATGGGACACCTCCCACCAGCCCAGGTTGCTCCAAGCCCCATCCAACCTGCCCTTCAACACTGCCAGGGATGGGGCAGCCACAGCTTCCCTGGGCAACCTGGGCCAGGCTCTCACCACCCTCATGTCCAGCCTCAATCTCCCCTCTTCCATGGCCAAGGGGACCAGCAGGGACCTCCCAGCCTCACCTTGTCCATCATCTTCTTGGTCTGGCCGTAGCGGATGCGCAGGCGCCGGGCCTGGTAGTCGGTGCAGTTGGAGCAGGAAACCAGTTCACGGAAGGCGCCGGAGCCAGGGAACCAGGCCTCCAGGTCCAGCTTCTTACTGGCAGCGTGGTTGAGGGAGCCTGGGAGATGATGGGGTGGGCACACACTGAGCCCCCAACATCCCCATGGACCCCCCAGAGGTGCCCGTGGCAGTGCAGGCTCAAGGTGTGAAGCCTCTGAGGTGGCTTCAGAAGACATGGGGGGATCTTGTTCCATGTTGGGGAGTGTTTAAATGGGATTGTTTTCCTGGGAGAGGTTCCAGGAGTTGGGACATTCAGAGTATCCCCTTGGAAGGGACAGTGCAATCCTGGTGGGCCCAGAGGAGAAAACACCCCAGGGATGAGGGACCTCCTGCCCTTGCCAGCCCTGGGGACAGATGAAGGACAAAGCCCAGCAGGGGCGTGGCTCAGGGCCAGGGTGACACTTGAGGTGACACCAGTTCTCCTGGGCGCAGAGAGGTGGCCCCTACCTGAGACAATGTTGACAATGTGGTAGGGGATGCCCAGGGCCTGGTAGAACTCCTCAGCTGTGGCCATCATCTCCTCAAACATCTCCCAGGACTTGTTGTCGTGGGGGGAGGCGTAGACAAACTGCTCGATCTGCGCAGAGAAGGGGACTCAGCTCTGGCAACCACCTCTCCAGAACCCCCCTGGGGAATGCTGAGGTGGCACCCCAGCTCCTACTCACCTTCTCAAACTGGTGGACACGGAAGATGCCACGAGTGTCACGGCCATGGGAACCCACCTCCTGGCGGAAGCAGGTGGACAACCCCGCGTACTTGAGGGGCAGGTCCTCGGGCTTCAGCCACTCGTCGCGGTGCAGGGCAGCCAGGGGCTGCTCTGAGGTGGCAATCAGGTACTTCTCATCGATGGAACTGTCCTCTGCCTTCTCACTGCCTTTGCCAATCACCTGGGGTGGGGACAAAAGCCACCGTCCCCTGTCCCCAGCTGCTCCCGGGCTGTCGGGGACGGGCACTCTGTGGAGAAGCAGCCAGGCTCTGCAGGGCTGGTGCTGGGAGTGGGGATGGGATGGCTTGGGAATGGGAGCAGCTGCTTGTTTGTCCTAGTTCACAGGCCCTGGTGGCCTCCTGCCAGCCAGGCTGGGGACAAGCCACCTCCTCGTCACCACGTCGTCATGACAACCACCTCAGCGGGGAGGGGGGGACGGGACCACACAGGGACAAAAGCCACCGTCCCCTGTCCCCAGCTGCTCCCGGGCTGTCGGGGACGGGCACTCTGTGGAGAAGCAGCCAGGCTCTGCAGGGCTGGTGCTGGGAGTGGGGATGGGATGGCTTGGGAATGGGAGCAGCTGCTTGTTTGTCCTAGTTCACAGGCCCTGGTGGCCTCCTGCCAGCCAGGCTGGGGACAAGCCACCTCCTCGTCACCACGTCGTCATGACAACCACCTCAGCGGGGAGGGGGGGACGGGACACACACACACCAAGGCCAGGAAGATGAACTCGGAGATAGGGAACAGTTGGCTGGCTCCCTCCCCATCCAGAGGGGGAAGAGGTGGCTGGAGGGGACAGCTGGTGGCAGAGGTGGGGACAGGGAGGCCACTCACCTTGTAGAGCTCCTCGTCGAACTGGCTGAGCTGGGCCACCTCCTGCATCACCTCCTTGCGCATGAAGAAGGGGGTGTAGACGGGGGTGTAGCCCCTGGCACGGAGGCTCTGCAGGGCAAATTGGATCAGGGCCTGCTCCAGGAACACCAGGGGACCCTGGGGGACAAAAAGAAGCCACCACCTGTCACACACAAACACACACCCCGTTGTGCCACCCCTTCTTGCTCAGCAGGTCTGGGAGCATCTCAAGCTCCAGGCTCCCCTGCCCAGCGTCGGCAGGAGGAGGGGGGGGGTGTCTGGATCTCCTGGATCTCCCTCCACCCCCATATCCCTGGGGAGGGAGGGGGGATGTTGGGGGGTGGATTTGGGCCCCACCTTCAGGAAGTAGCCCCGGCTACCAGCCACGATGGGCC
>NW_009953778.1:19611-22532 GCF_000747805.2 Chaetura pelagica | reverse complement strand
TGTTGGAGGAAGGGAGGGAGTAAAGGAGGAGGAGGAGGAAGGGGGGGGTGGGTGGTCCCAGCCCCACCCCCTTCCCAGTTGGAAGTGAGTTTTCCCACGTGTTCTCCCAACAATGGCTGCATCCAACCTTGTCTGAGCTGCTCTTTGTCCTGCTCCCGGCAGGAAGCACCCTCTTGTCATGCAGATTCCATGATTTTTGGGGTGGGAGGGACCCCCTCCCAGGCAGTGAGGCCCCCTGCCCCCCCCACCTCCTTAGCTGCCAGTTTGTCTGGCTTTGAGGAGTTGGGCAGGGAGAGATCATGGAATTCCAGAAGGGTAAGTGGGGAGTTGGGGGAGGAACAACCTCACGGATCAGTGCAGGGTGAGCAGCTGGAGAGCAGCTCTGGGGAGAAGGAACTCGGGGTCCTGGGGGACAACAGGGTCACCATGAGGCAGCAACGTGCCCTGGTGGCCAAGAAGGGCAATGGGCTCCTGGGGGGCATCAAGGAGAGGGTGGGCAGCAGGTCAGGGAGGTTTTCCTGCCCCTCTGCTCTGCCCTGGTGAGGCCACAGCTGGAGAAGGGCCCCCAAGTGCTGAGGGGACTGGAGCACCTGCCTGTGAGGAAAGGCTGGGAGAGCTGGGGCTGTTCAGCTGGAGAGGAGGAGACTGAGGGGGGATCTCATCAACCCTCCTCAATATCTCCAGGGGTGTCAGCAGGATGGGGCCAGACTCTTCCCAGCAGTGCCCAGTGACAGGACAAGGGGCACTGGGCACAAACTGGAGCACAGGAGGTTCCAGCTGAACAGGAGGAGGAACTTGTTGACTGTGAGGGTGACAGAGCCCTGGGACAGGCTGCCCAGGGAGGTGCTGGAGTCTCCTTCTCTGGAGACATCCCAACCCCTCTGGATGTGTTCCTGTGGGATCTGCTCTAGGGGATCCTGTTCTAGCAGGGGGGTTGGAGTGGGTGATCTCTGGAAGGGGGGGGTTGAACTAGATGATCTCTAGCAGGGGGGTTGAACTAGGTGATCTCTGGGAGGGGGATTTGGGTTGCACTAAGTGATCTCCAGACCCAGGGGGGTTGTGGTTGCACTAAGTGATCTCCAGACTCAGGGGGGCTGGGGTTGGCCTAGGTGATCTCCAGAGGTCCCTTCCAACCTTTGGAACCAACCTTTGCTTGGAAGGCACCTCTGGAGATCATCTAGCCCAACCCTCCCTGCCAGATCAAGGCCACCACCAGTGACCACTCAGCTACAACCCACCCCAGGGCTGCCTCCTGTCCCTACCTCGTCGTTGCTGATGGGCACAGAGGGGTGGAGCAGGTTCCCAATCTCCCTCAGGCTCTCAAACCGTTCTGCCTCCAGCCTGAGGCGCTCGGCGTCGCACTCCAGGATGGCCTGGTCGATCAGCAGCCGCAGCCGCTTGATCTGGGAAACCTGCAGGGCCTGGGAGAGGAGGAACCACCACGGAGAGGCCTTCACCAAGGAGCCCAAACAGTGGCCTGGACACACCCAACAAGAACCACCCCCCAGGACAAAGGACAGGTTGAAGTCAGGGTTTGGAAGGGCCTGGGTGAGCTGTGGTGATGGGGAGGAGGAGGGGGGGTTGGGTCCCATGGGGACAGGCTCGTTAGATGGGGCAGTTAATGAGGTGGGGAGGAAGGGAGGGGCTTGAGGAGGACATGTCAGGATTGAGGCTGCTCAGATCTCACCAGGAAGTGTGGGATGAGACCTCTAACCAGGCTGGAATGGTCTTTAGGGGGTGGGGATGGTCTTCAGGGGGTGGGAAGGGTCTTTCTTTAGGGGGTGGGAATGGTCTTTAGAAGAAGGATACAGAACAAGAGCTAGCAGAGGATGTGGGGAAACCAGGATCTTCCCAGCAGGGCCTCAGACCAGGCCTCCCCACTGGGTGCTGGGGCTCTGGGCACCTCTTGCTGCCAACCTGGGCAGCTCCAGGTGGGTTGGTGGCACAGGGGGGACACCTGGGGACAGGCTCACCCCCAGGACATCAGCTGTGAGCTCGTCGAGGTTCTGCACACTCTCTGGAACAGACTCATCCGTCCCCACTGGCTCCTTCTTCTGCAGAGGGAGGAGACAAAAAAACCCAGCAGGGTCAGAGATAAAAGGTCCAGGGTTGAAATATTCCTTGAGGGAGAGGACTGGAGAGCAGAGCCCTGGGGGAGATGTCACCTGTTGGTGACATCCCAGAGGTGAGTGGCTGCCAGGACCTGCCTTCCCACCTCACCTTCATCTTGTCTCCGATGGTTTTGCTGCAAAGGTTCTTCAGCTTGTTCAAGTTGTCAGCACGAAACCTGCCTGGAAAAGAGGGAGAGAGGATGGAGGTGTCAGCAGGATGGGGGGGCCAGGATCCAACCCCCACCCCAGCACCAAGAGGGGCCACAAAGGCCCAAGTGGGGCAGGAGAAGGGATGGCAGCTCTGGGGATGTCCAGTGCCACCAACCTGGGGCCTTCTGGAGGGTTCTGATGAGGTACCAGGGTATGGAGTGATGGGACAAGGGGGGAATGGCCACCCGGGTGCCAGGGATGTGTCACCCCCAAGAGGGGGGTGTCATCCCCATCTGAAGGCAGGATCAGACCCCGGGGAGGTCACAGAGATGATCCTTGGGCTGGAGCAGCTCTGCTCTGGAGCCAGGCTGGGAGAGTTGGGGTGTTCAGCCTGGAGAAGAGAAGGCTCCAGGGAGACCTTAGAGCAGCTTCCAGTGCCTGAAGGGGCTCCAGGAAAGCTGGGGAGGGACTTGGGACAAGGGCAGGGAGGGATGGGATGAGGGGGATGGATGAAAAGTGGAAGAGGGAGATTTAGGTTGGAGATGAGGAGGGAATTCTTTGGTGTGAGGGTGGTGAGAGCCTGGCCCAGGTTGCCCAGGGAAGCTGTGGCTGCCCCATCCCTGGGGGTGTTGAAGGGCAGGTTGGATGGGGCTTGGAGCA
>NW_009953778.1:0-579 GCF_000747805.2 Chaetura pelagica | reverse complement strand
GGAGTTGCCCCTGCCTATGGCAGCTGGCACTGGATGATCTCTAAGGTCCCTCCCAACCCAAAGCAGTCTGGGATTCTATGATGCAGAGCCAGGGAACAGCAAAGCAGCAGCTTCCCACAGCACCAGCAGGATTGCATCAGCCACCTGCTCCTCATGGTGACACCCACAACCCCCCCCCATCCTGCAGCACCCACCGCCACCCCGGAGCCCCGTGGGGAGGGGTCCAGGGGCTCAACCCCCCCCTCCAGCCTGGAAATCCGGCTGCTCCCACAGGATGAAAGGCCCTTGGACACAATGAAAGCAGCGCTGCTGGGCCAGGGGACTGGCCGGGTGTGATTAAGCTCCTTGACATTCAAAGGGATTAAAAGGGGTGGTTTGAAGCTGCTCAGTGGGGAGGTTTTGAGGCACCCACACCCTCCTCCCCACCCAGACACGGGGCTGGAGAGGAGATTCCAGGCCGGGGGGATAGGAGGGACCCCAGAGGGATCCCCAACACACCCCAGTGACACCCCAAGGGGGTGATGTCCTAAGAAGGTGACATCCCAAGAGCGTGACATCCCAAGGGGTGACATCCCCAAG
>NW_009953777.1:0-1300 GCF_000747805.2 Chaetura pelagica | reverse complement strand
GGACCTCCTGGGACCTCTTGGGGCCTCTTGGAGCTCCTAGGACCTCCTGGGATCTTCTGGGGTTTCTTCTTGGAGTTCCTTGGACCTTCTTGGAGCTCCTTGGTCGTCCTGGACCTTCTGGGGCTCCTTGGGCCTCCAGGACCTTCCAAACACACCACATCCTGATGGTGGTGGCACCTCCAGGAGGTCCTGGACCTTCTGGACCCACCAGAACCTGATGGAGGTGGCACCTCCAGGAGGTCCTGGACCTTCTGGACCTTCTGGACCCACCAGAACCTGATGGAGGTGGCACCTCCAGGAGGTCCTGGACCTTCTGGACCCACCAGAACCTGATGGAGGTGGCATCTCCTTGGGCTTCCAGGCACCAAACTCTGCGACGTCTACGGCGCCGTGATGGACCTGGTGAAGAAGCAGAAACCAGAGCTCCTGACCAAGATCACCAAGAACCTGGGGTGAGGAGCAGGAGATCCTGGATGGGTGGGGTGACCAGAGAAGGTCCAAAGCCACCCCAGGGACCTCCTGGTGACCCCTCATGTCTTCTCCTCCAGCTTCGCCATGGGCATCGAGTTCCGGGAGGGCTCCTTGGTCATCAACAGCAAGAACCAGCACAGGCTGAGGAAGGGTGAGGAGACATCTCAGGGGGGTTGGGACCACCACCCAGGGCCTCAGGACGTGGTCCCACCACCCAGATCTTGGTCCTGGAACCTCAAAACTTGGTCCTGGAACCTCAAAACTTGGTCCTGGAACCTCAAAACTTGGTCCCACCACCCAAAGTTCTTCTCTAGGACCCAAAACTTGGTCCTAGGACCTCAAGTCTTGGTTCCACCACCCAAAACCTGGTCCTAGAACCTTCAAACTTGGTCCCATCGCCCAAAACTTGGTCCTGGAACCTCAAAACTTGGTCCTAGAACCTCAAAACTTGGTCCCATCACCCAAAACTTGGTCCTAGAACCTCAAAACTTGGTCCCACCACCCAAAGTTCTTCTCTAGGACCCAAAACTTGGTCCTAGGACCTCAAGTCTTGGTCCCACCACCCAAAACCTGGTCCTAGAACCTTCAAACTTGGTCCCATCACCCAAAACTTGGTCCTAGAACCTCAAATCTTGGTCCCAACACCCAAAGTTCTTCTCTAGGACCCCAAATCTTGGTCCCATCACCCAGAACTTGGTCCCAACTCCCAAAGTTCTTCTCCCCAGACCCAAAACTTGGTCCTAGAACCTCAAGTCTGGTTCCCCCACCAAGAACTTGGTCCCACCACCCAAAACTTGGTCTCAGAACCTTCAAACTTGGTCCCATCACC
>NW_009953776.1:0-686 GCF_000747805.2 Chaetura pelagica | reverse complement strand
CCAACCCTGTCCCTGTCCCCAGCCCTGTCCCCAACCCTGTCCTTTGTCCCCAACCAACCCTGTCCCTGTCCCCAACCTGTCCCCAATCTTGTGTCCTTGTCCCCAACCCTGTCCCTGTCCCTAGCCCTGTCCCCAACCCTGTCCTTTGTCCACAACTCGGCCCCACCCCTGTCCCTGTCCCCTTCCCTGTCCCCAACCCTCTTCCCTGTCCCCATCCCTGTCCCTGTCCCCAACCCTGTCCCCAACCCTGTCCCTGTCACCTTCCCTGTCCCCAACCATGTTCCCAACCCTGTCACTGTCCCCAGCCCTTGTCTCCAACCCTGTCCCCCTCCCTGTCTCCAACCCTGTTCTTTGTCCCCAACTTTGTCCCCTGTCCCCAACCTTGTCCCTGTTACTTTCCCTGTCCCCAACCCTGTCACCTTCCCAGTCACTTTCCCTCTCTCCAACCTTGTCCCCAACCCTGTCCCTGTCACTTTCCCTGTCCCCAAGCTTGTCCCTGTCCCTGCAGAGCACGGTGTCCCCACCTCTGTCACCTTCCTGGCCACCCAGCCCTGTCACCTGGCCGTGTCCTTCCGCTCAGGTGCCACCATCCTCTATGACATTGAGGCCACTCGGCCCGTGGTGACACTGGAGCCACGAGCTGCTGGTGGTGAGTGACAGGGGACACCTTGGGGACACCCTGGGGA
>NW_009953775.1:0-424 GCF_000747805.2 Chaetura pelagica | reverse complement strand
CTCCGGCCTCACCCTGATGCTTCTCTTCTCCCTGGTTAACGCCTTCCTGGGATCCACTTGGCTCTTCACGGTGAGTCCCAGGGGGGCGTGGGGAGCAGGACCCCACGGAGGACACACGGGGGGACGTGTCCCCTCCCACCCGTGTCACCAGCTCATGTCTCCTTCTCCCCCCAACCCCCCCAGGCCAACCTGTACCTGGGCCTGATGATCATGTGCGGGTTCGTGCTGTTCGACACGCAGCTGATCATTGAGAAGGCTGAGAGTGGGGACAAGGACTACATCTGGTGGGTACTGGGGGCACTGGGGGGGACAAGGACTGCATCTGGTGGGTACTGGGGGCACTGGGGGGGACAAGGACTGCATCTGGTGGGTACTGGGGGCACTGGGGGGGACAAGGACTGCATCTGGTGGGTACTGGGGGGAA
>NW_009953774.1:0-766 GCF_000747805.2 Chaetura pelagica | reverse complement strand
CCCAGTATCCCACCCTGATGCAGGCCAGAACCTGTCCCACATTCCCCACACCCCCCAGTGCCCTCCCAGTACTCCCAGTATGCCCAGTATCCCACCCTGATGCAGGCCAGAACCTGTCCCACATTCCCCACAGCCCCCAGTGCCCTCCCAGTACTCCCAGTCTGCCCAGTATCCCACCCTGATGCAGGCCAGAACCTGTCCCACATTCCCCACAGCCCCCAGTGCCCTCCCAGTACTCCCAGTCTGCCCAGTATCCCACCCTGATGCAGGCCAGGACCTGTCCCATGTCCCCCAGCGCCCCTCCCAGTACTCCCAGTACTCCCAGTGCTCCCAGTATGCCCAGTACCCACCTTGATGCAGGGCAGGATCTGCCCCATGATCACGGCCTCTCGACAGTCGGGGGAGAGATTCTCACAGAACTCTGGGGGGGACCAGAGCTCCCAGTCACTCCCAGTATAAACCAGTAACCCCCCCAGTCCACCCCAGCCCACCCCATCCCATCCATCCTACCTCATCCCCATCCACCCCAGTCCCCCCCAGTCCCCCCCAGTCCCTCCCAATCCCCTCCCAGTCCATTCCAGTGCTCCCAGTACCATCCAGTAACCCCCCCAGTGCTCCCAGTAACCCTCCCAGTGCTCCCAGTAGCCCCCCCAGGGCTCCCAGTATACCCCAGTAACCCTCCCAGTGCTCCCAGTAGTCCCCATGGGGCTCCCAGTAGTCCCACCACAACCCAATGGAGGGACCCAGGCGTTCAGGGGAGGACCCA
>NW_009953773.1:1818-2864 GCF_000747805.2 Chaetura pelagica | reverse complement strand
AGTCCTGCTACTCTTGATAATATCGCTCGTGAATTTATGCGGGTGTCTCTTAGACTGCAAAATATTGAAAGCAGTTTAAAAAGCCATCACAACGTATCGTTGCCTGCAGAGGACCGGCGAGACCCCTCCCCCATGTTACAACGAATAATAGAAGGGAAAGCCTCTTCTCTATGGCCGGCAGGAATGATTCGACCAAAACGCTGGTCAGGTATTATTAAAGATGCAATTTTAGAGGGAGACTGGACACCACCCATACTGACTTGCCCTATAATACGAGATGAAAATGGGGGAGCAGTGCATTATGAACGGCATGAGTGGAAAGTTTTACAACAAGCAAAAACTACCATCAAAGAAAATGGACATAAATCAGAAACAGGACGTGCGTTGATAGACTGACTTTACACGTCCGACCTAAATACCCCGTTAGATTGTACTAATTTGGCCCGTATTTTGTTAACACCGTCTCAGTTTCTTATTTGGTATAGAGAGTGGGAACGCCTAGCTCAATTAGAAACTATGAAACCGCATGTACCGGGTGATATCTTAGAAGGTATTCGTGCTGATATGATTACTGGTTCTGGTCCATTTTCCAGAATAGATGAACAGGTTCGATATCCATACGAACTTCTAACTGTTGTAGCTCAAACAGCAATACGAGTTTATGATGCTGTACCTGATCAGGCAGTGAGCCCTGCCTTTACTAGCATTCGCCAGGGCTTAACAGAAAGTTTCACATATTTTATTGATCGGCTACACCTTGCGGTAAATGGCAGCTCAAAATTAGATCAGGACAGTAAACAAACCATGTTTAAATTCTTAGCCTTTGAAAATGCGAATGCCAAAACGAAAGCAATTCTTGCTACCCTCCCACAGGGATCTGAGGTTTCTGACATGATTGACATAGCTCTCCGAGCAGAACAAGGTCAGCAGGCAAAAAATATTGCTGGGGCTGTTGCTGCGGCTATACAGCCAACTACCAATCTAGTTGCTGCTGCTGTACAGAAATTAAGAAGGTCTGCCCCTGCCCCTCGACCAGCCACAATCCG
>NW_009953773.1:0-1279 GCF_000747805.2 Chaetura pelagica | reverse complement strand
GTGCAAGGTGTAGGGGGAGGTCAGCTTCCAATGCAAAGCCAATATTCTATTCAACTTTGTTTTGAAGAGGGACCAAGCATATCAGTACGCCCTTATGTTATGTCTTTACCTGGAGATTTACAGGGCTTGCTGGGGAGGGATGTTCTCTCCCAATTGAATGCTGTAGTGGTCATTCCCCCGACACCTGAACAGCCTTTTCATTAGTCGCCACTGCTGATACGCCGCCTATCCCCGCAATTGCATGGAAAACATCTGAACCTGTGTGGGTAGAGCAGTGGCCTATGACAAGGGAGCGGCGTCAGATCACAGCACAATTGGTACAAGAGCAGCTGCAGCAGGATCACATCAAGCCATCCACCAGTCCATGGAACACACCTATTTTTGTTATTCCTAAAAAGTCCGGTAAATGGCGATTGTTACATGACTTACGGAAAGTAAATGAGCAGATGTGGCCTATGGGGGCCCTGCAATCTGGTATGCCCCTCCCAACGATGTTGCCAGTGGACTGGAACATTACAATTATAGATCTAAAAGACTGCTTTTTTACTATTCCTTTGCAACCTCAGGACACATGTCATTTTGCATTTACTCTTAAAAGTATTAACAAGGAATCTCCTGACCTGCGGTATGAGTGGACAGTCCTTCCTCAAGGGATGCATAATAGCCCCACCATGTGTCAGTTATATGTTGGGTGGGCCTTACAACCTGTCCGTCTTAAGTATAGTGACATGTTGATTTATCATTGTATGGATGACATTTTATTTTGCTCCCCTGACAATATTACAGATGATGTGTTACAGGATATTGTTGTTATGTTAGGAAGATGCTCCTTGGTGGTGGCGCCAGAAAAAATCCAAAGAACACCCCCGTGGCAGTACCTTGGCTGGACGATCTATCCCAAAACTGTTCAACCTCAAAAACCGCTCGTAGTGTCACAAATTAAAACCTTAGCAGATGTTCAAAAACCGGCCGGTGATCTGCAATGGTTACGCCCATTGACAGGTTTAACCAACGCAGATCTAGCCCCATTTACCGCATTGTTACGCGGCACTGACCCTGCTTCTCGTGTCGAATGGACTTCAGCTCATCAAGCCCATTTACAATATCTTCTTAATAAGGTTACCCATGCTGCAGCTGACCGTTGGTCACCTTATAGTCCATTGTTACTGTTTTGCAATTCTGCTATAACTGATCCCTTTGCCCTCCTTCTCCAATTGAGAAAAGAAAAAGGGGGAAAGGAGGAGGAATGCATAATAGAGTGGCTGTTTTCACCTCAAAC
>NW_009953772.1:0-529 GCF_000747805.2 Chaetura pelagica | reverse complement strand
CCCAGATCCACCAGCTGCTCAGGCTCTGCTGGGCATCGGACGCCTCGTTCCGCCCCCAGTTCCAGACCCTGGTCCCAATTCTCCGGAGCTTCCAGGAGAAGTACCGGGCTCAGGCCCCCTCTGTCTTCAGCCTCTGCTGAGCTGGGATCCACTGGGCCCCGTTGGGATCCACTGGGCCCCGTTGGGATCCACTGGGACCCATCAGGATCCATCAGGACCCGTCAGGATCCATCGGGACCCATCGGGATGTGTGAGGACCTGCTGGGATCCATTGGGCCCCTTTGGGATCGATCCACTGGGCCCCTTTGGGATCCTTTGGGATCCACTGGGACCTGTCAGGACCTGTTTGGATCCACTGGGACCCGTTGGGATCCATCAGGACCCATCAGGATCCATCGGGACCCATCGGGATATGTCAAGACCTGATGGGATCAATTGGGACCCTTTGGGATCCACTGGGACCCATTGAGATGTGTCAGGACCTGCTGGAATCCATTTGGACCCTTTGGGATCGATCCACTGGGCCCCT
>NW_009953771.1:0-242 GCF_000747805.2 Chaetura pelagica | reverse complement strand
TAAAGCAGTTAAGAACTGTTTGCCTCCTGAGAAGAGTTTAATGGTAACCTGTACAATTAATTTATGCTTGTGTGGAGCTTGTTTTGCCTCCTCAACCACAGAACATAGTTGGAGATGTTTGGATTTAAGCTGTGGTCCAGAATTCCATTTTGAACTTTATAGTAAAGTTGTAGACCAGACAGCCTGCATTTATGAGTTCAGTTTAGTATCCATGTTTTGTTGCAACACAACTAGATTTAAAA
>NW_009953770.1:0-490 GCF_000747805.2 Chaetura pelagica | reverse complement strand
TCCCACTTCCAATTAATTCTCTTTCTCTCCACCCCATTTCTTTCACACAATGGACAGAAATTCTTCAGCAGGCAGAAGGATGACATGTCCCAGCAGATGACCAAGGTGATAATACTCTTACTATCCTTTCCTGTGGTAACATTCAAAAATGAAAATGTTTGGGGTGTTTTTCAGCTATGGTGGGCAGGTTTGAATTTCTGACAAAAGGTTGATTGGGTATTTGGCTTTGTCAAACATTATTGATACATGGAAGGAATCAGCACCAGTAATGTAAAACACAAGTGCACCAGCATCATTTGTATTCAAGGATGTAAAGTAAGAATATAAAAAAGAGATCATGTAAAGTAAAGGCTAACCAGGACCAGGTTCTACGTATTACAAGGGAGAGGAGAAAGATGTATGCTTTTATCCTTTAAAAATAAACTTCAAATTCTGTACCTTTTAATAGCATTTTTTTTCCCAATTATTGCTGGAAAACTGTAGAAGCACT
>NW_009953769.1:0-607 GCF_000747805.2 Chaetura pelagica | reverse complement strand
CTATGGGTCTCTATGGGTCCCTATGGGTCTCGATGGGTCTCGATGGGTTTCTATGGGTCCCTGTGTCAATCTATGGGTCGATCTATGGGTCAGCCCCACCTTGCAGGTCACTCTGGGGGTCCCTGGGGTTCAATCTATGGGTCCTGATGAGTCTCTATGGGTCTCTATGGGTCTCTATGGGCCCCTATGAGTCTCTATGGGTCCCTATGGGTCAATCTATGGGTCCCTATGGGTCCCTATGGGTCTGGCTATGGTCTCTATGGATCTCTATGGGTCCTGGTGTGTCTCTATAGGTCTCTATGAGCCCCTATGAGTTTCTATGGGTCCCTATGGATCTCTATGGGTCTCTATGGATCTCTATGGGTCTCTATGGATCGTGATGAGTCTCTATGGGTCTCTATGGGTCCCTATGGGTCTCTGGGTCAATCTGTGGGTCAATCTATGGGTCAGGCTGTGGGTCAGGCCCACCTTGCTGATCTTGATGGCGCAGGGGGCCCCGGGGAAGCCGGGCAGGTTGGGGGTCACTCTGGGGGTCCCTGGGGGTCCATCTAGGGGTCCCTATGGGTCTCTATGGATAATTATGGGTCTCTATGGGTCCCTATGGGTC
>NW_009953768.1:1952-3219 GCF_000747805.2 Chaetura pelagica | reverse complement strand
CTTCCCACACCCACATCTGTGTCCCTGCAGCAGGGAGGCCTGGAGGGTCTGTCCAGAGGCGTCTATCTGGGGGTGTCGGTTCAGGGATAGCTGTCCCGGGAACGTCTGTACTGGGGACAGCTCGGCCCCAAAGCTGTTGCCAGAGCCCACGGCTCCCAGTTCTGCTCCCACGGCCCCTCGGCTCAAGCCCTGCTCCATCTCTCCTCTCTGCAGAGGCTTTCCCGGCTGTCCAGCCACGTGCAGGCTGCGGGCTGGGGTCTCTGCTGGGGCCGTGGCCCCTGTCCTGGCCCAGCCCAACGCTCCCTGCCCTCCCCAGATGCAGCACAGCCGGGCAGCCTGTGCCAGCCCGCCCCAAGGGTCAACACTTGCTGGCTGCAGTGTCCACACAGGACAGCACCCAGAGGTACGGGAATGGCCCCTGCCTGTCCCAACACCACGTCCCCTGGGATCTGGAATGAGCACGGTCCTGGCAGAGCTGCAGTGTGGGCAGGGTGGTGCAGACAGTGTTGGGTCAACAGCACTGGGCAGGACCCTCTACTTGGGCCCATGGTGGGCTCTGCAGCCCAGCCAGGGGACAGGGGGACTCATAGCCCCCCCTGGCACAAGCACATGCAGACCCCAGAGAATTGCCAGCTCGTCCAGCGGTCACCATGGCAACACGTTATTAATGACAGCTGCTTATTTTGCCATGGCAACGAGGGGAAGGGTCTCTCCTCCAGTAGGCAGTGATCCTGGGCTAGGACCACCTCACTACTGCCCTCCCCATGTGGAGCAGAGCCCCAGGCCATCCTGCCTACCCAGCCCTGGCCCCAGTGACCTGGCCATCACCACCCCATTGGTGGGGCCCCCCGTGAGCCCCCCACCCAGGACAAGGGCACCCCATGCTCCCAGGATGCCTGCACCCACACTCCCAGGCTCTCCCCACTCGGCATGGCAGGAGGGTGCCACTCCATGGGCCACAGCTGGTGCCCAGGGGCTGGTGGCAGTGCCCCTGCCTTGTTCCAGGCTCAGCTCCCTTCCTGCTCCACAGCCTACGTCCCTTCCTGGGCCAGGGACAGCCCTGCCAGCTCCACCCCACCTTATCAGCAAGCACCCTTTGCCCGGGAAGTGCCACAGACAGGACAGGGCGCTCAACGTCACGGAGCCCAGCACGTCACCCTGCGTGGGGTGGGAACAGACACCTGGCCCTGCAGCCACGGCCCCGCGGCAGCCCGGGAGGTCCTGGGGGCTCTGGGGACCCACCACAGCCTGCATGGCAGGCGTGTTG
>NW_009953768.1:0-1090 GCF_000747805.2 Chaetura pelagica | reverse complement strand
GCTCCACCAACGGCACGGCCGGCGTGGCAGGGATGTGGTGCGGACACGCCGGCTCTGCTTGGCTGCACCCTGGCAGAGGAGAGGCCCTGCTCAGGATGAGGGGAAGCCACAGGGGCTGGGGGCGGAGGGCAAAGCTCAGTGCTGGCCCCACTTTAGAGCCTGTGGAGCTCCCCACAGGGACCCCAAGGCATCCTCCCCATCCTGTGGGCACTGGCTGTGCCACCCTGAACAAGCCAAGGGCCTCCCACGGGCTGCAGCCCCTCCACACCCTGCCTGGCTGCCCTGGTGCCCCCTGGCCAGCTCTGACCCCGCTGCCAGGACACCCCAGTGCCTGCCCCATGCATGCAGCCAGCCCCACAGCCCCTGGACCCAGCTTGTGAGAGACCACAAAAACACACCCAACCCATCGCTGCCCTGCCCTGGGTTTGGCCCTGAGGAATACAGGCTGTCCCCACTCTCCTCTCAGTGCCCGTGCCTGCCTGGCTCTGCACACTGCCTGTACCCAAACACTGCCTGCACCCACATACTGCCTGCACCAAAGTGCTTCCCAAGAACCTGCGGCCCCCATTGCTTCTCGGGCACTGTTGGCACTGGGCAAAACAGGGACAGCGAGCCCCCCTCTTGGAGGACAGGAACGGGGGGTCCTGGACCAGGGATGCATGACCCCTTCCCTGGGACACGCATCCTACATGCCACATGCAAGGACCCAGGGCACATCCACACGCGTGGGACATGCAGTGCACACGCGTGCCCCATACCTGACCCAGCGTGTGCACACAGGCCTCCCCAACATGCTCAGGCTCCGCGTGCACGCCCGCCCCCCGCCAGGGCCCGGCGTGACGCACCCCCATAAACGTAAACACAGGCAGGAGCTCAGGGCTGTACACACCCCGGGGGCAAACACGCCTGGGAACACCCCACGGGAACAGCCCCACGCCACAGCGCCAACCCACCCGAGAGGGCTGCACCCTGTGTGCGCACACACACGCCCACACGTGTACACACACATGCATGCACACACACACTCCAATGCACACATGTGCACACACACACACGCACCCCCCGGCTTCTCCGCCACCTCCCGCGCACA
>NW_009953767.1:3634-4155 GCF_000747805.2 Chaetura pelagica | reverse complement strand
GGTGGAGGGACCCTGGGGCAAGTGGGGACACCTGGAGGGCAGGGGGGAACCCCTGGAGTACATCCCTAGGGAAAGTAGGAGACCTTTGGGGTAGGTGGGGAGACCCCTGAGGTAGGTGAGAAACCCCCCCCCGGGGCCAACTGGGATCCTCTGGGGCAGAACAGGGACCACCTGGGGCAGGTTACAGCCCCCCAGGGCAGGATGGGACTCCCCCCTAGGGACAATTCCATCCCTTTGGGGCAGGGTAAGATACACCAGGGTCAGATCAGGATGCCCCCAGGGCAGGATCATACCCTCCCCGGGACAACCCTACTCCTCTTGGACAGATCAGGACCCCCCTGAGGGCAGGATCAGACCCTTTCCAGGTGCAATTACCCCCTCCTCAGAGCAAGTTAAGACCCTTCCCCAATACAATTACCCCCCAGGACAGGATCAGCCCCTCTCTGGGACAAACCCATCCCTCTGGGGCACATCAGGACGCCCCCTCAGGCAGGTCCCTATCCTGTTCCCCCCCCCCGGCA
>NW_009953767.1:0-3522 GCF_000747805.2 Chaetura pelagica | reverse complement strand
CAGACAGCCCTGGGGACACGGGGGGACACGTGGGGACACACTCCTGGGGACGCGTGGGGACAGACCCCTGACAGCCCCCCGACAGCCCCAGGGATGGGGACGCAGGGGGACAGACCCCTGGGGACAGGGGGCACGTGGGGACACAACCCTGGGGGCACGTGGGGATAGACCCCTGACAGCCCCAGGGACAGGGGACACGGGGGGACACGTGGGGACAGGGGGCACGTGGGGAGAGACCCCTGACAGCCCCCCGACAGCCCCAGGGACAGGGGACACACACTCCCAGGGATAGGGGGCACATGGGGACAGGGGACATGTGGGGACAGCCCCCTGATGGCCCTGGGGACTGTGGGGACAGACCCCCAGGGACAGGGGGCACGTGGGGACAGGGGACATCTGGGGACAAACCCCTGAGAGCCCCCCCATGGCCTTGGGGACAGACCCCAGGGGACAGGGGACATGTGGGGGCACGTGGGGACACATGGGGACAGGCCCCTGACAGCCCCCCAACAGCCCTGGGGACACATGGGGACACACCTCCAAGGACAGCCCCCCCAGCAGCCCCAGGGACAGGGAACACGAGGGGACACACCCCCAGGGACAGGGGGCACATGGGGACAGGGCACATGTGGGGACAGCCCCCTGACAGCCCCCCGATGGCCTTGGGGACATGTTGGGGCATGTGGGGACACATGAGGACAGGCCCCTGACAGCCCCCCAACAGCCCTGGGGGCACATGGGGACACACCCCAGGGACAGACCCGCGGACATGTGACACGTGGGGACATCAAGGGGACAGTCCCCCGGGGACAGGGGCACGTGGGGACATGTGGGGAAAGCCCCCCTGACAGCCCCAGTGGAGACACATGGGGACACACCCCCAGGGACAGGGGACACGTGGGGACACATGGGGACAGCCCCCCAATGGCCCTGGGGACACAGGACACATGGGGACATCAAGGGGACAGTCCCCTGGGGACAGGGGGCACATGGGGACATGTGGAAATGGCCCCCCCGACAGCCCCAGGGAGAGGGGACACGGCAGGGGACACCAAGGGGACACATGGGGACATGGTGAGAACAGTCCCCCAGGGACAGGGGACACGTGGGAACATGTGGGGACAGCCCCCCAGGGACAGGGGGCACATGGGGACATCAAGGGGGCAGCCCTCTGGGGACAGGGGACATCAAGGGGACACTTGGGAACCCCATGGGCAGGGCTCCATGGAGGTGACACAGGGCTGGGGTGACACTGGGTGACATGGGGTGGGGTTGTCCCTGTGCCAGGTGACCTGGAGTGAAGGGGTGACCCGGGGTGTCCCAGTGCTGGGGTGACACGAGGGCGGGGGACAAAGGGTGACACCGTGTCAGGGTCACACAGGGTGATGTGGGGTCAGGGTGACACGGGGCTGGGGTGACACAGGGTGCCACGGTGTTGAGGTGCCCGGGGGTGACACAGGGTGACAGGAAAAGGTGTCAGGGGGTGACAGGGTTGACAGGAAGTGGCAGGAGAAGGTGATGGGGGGTGACAGGAGGAAGTGACAGAGGAAGGTGACAAGAGGTGACAAGCAGAGATGACAAGGCGGACAAAGAAGCGACGGGAGGTGACCAGGGGAGGTGACAGGGGGCGATGGGGGGAGGTGACGGGGGGTCCCTACCTGGCGGGGGGTGATTGGCCGCATAGCCCTGCAGCGGGTGGGGGGCCCCGTAGGGCTGGCGGTGCAGCAGGTCGGGGGCAGGGGGGGACCCCCGAGAGCCCCCGTACACCAGGCTGGGGACACAGGGGACAGGTCAGGGACACCCGTGGGACCCCCCACACACCCAGCCCACAACACTCCCGCCTGCCCACACAGAGTTGTCCAGGGGGTGACACAGGGTGACACCCCCCTGTGAGTGTGACACAGGTGACACACCTGGTTGTGTGACACAAATGACACAGAGTGACACCTGGTTGTGTGACACAAAGTGACAAAGGGTAACACCCGGTTCTGAGTGTGACACAAGGTGACAGAGAGTGACACAAGGTGATACCAGGCTATGAGAGTGACACAGGGTGACACCAGGCTGTATAACACAGATGACAAAGGATAGCACCCAGTTCTGAGTGTCACACAGGGTGACACCCACCTGTGTGACATGGGGTGACACAAAGCAACAGCCAGGTGTGAGTGTGACACAAGTGACACAAATGACACAGGACGACACCCAGCTGCGTGTGTGATACAGGGTGACGCTTGGCTGTGTGACACAGGGTGACACCCAGCTGTCAGTGACACCGCACTGCGTGACGTGGGTGTGACACACAGTGTCACAACTGACAACCAGCTGTGAGGGTGACACAGGGTGACACATGGGGGCACCTGGCTGTGAGCACAACACAGGGTGAGACAGGTGACAGAGGGTGACACGGGGTGACACCCGGCTGTGAGTGTGACAGACGATGACAGAGCAACACTCAACTCTGTGACACAGGTGACAACAGGTGATGCAAAATGACAACCATGTGACACAAGGTGACAGAGGGTGACACCTGGCTGTGAGTGTAATATGGGGGTGACAGAGGGTGACATCCAGCTGTGAGGGTGACACAGGTGGCACAGGGTGACCCACGCCTCAGCACCTGGTACACCAGGATCCCAGCCACACAGTTCCCAGTACACCAGGACCCCCAACACCCAGCTGAACAGGCCTCTAGCCCCCCGGGACACTGGGACCCCAGGACCCCAACCCCCGGTACAGCGGGACCTGGGACCTCAGCCCCACAGCCCCCAGGACCCCAGAGCTGCTGCACCCGGTACAACGGGACCCCAGCCCCAGTACAACGGGACCCCTGCACCCCAGCACCCAGTTTAATGGGTTCCCAGCCCCCCAGTGCACTGGGACCTGAACCCCCAGTATAATAGGGACTCAGCACCCCCAGACCACAGGGTAACTAACAGGACCCCAGGAGCTCAACTCCCCGGTACAACAGCACCCCGAGACCCCAGCTCTGGTACAGCAGGACCCCCACACCCCAGCACCCAGTTCCATGGGTCCTCAGCCCCCCAGTGCACCGGGACCCCAGCCCCTGGTTTAACAGGGCCTCAGGACCCCAAACCCTCAGGGCACCGGGACCCCAGGATCTCAATCCCCCTGGTACCACAGGACCCCAAGACCCCAGCACGATGGGACCCCAGCCCACAGTTTAATGGGTCCCCAGACCCCCAGTGCACCCGACCCCAATCCCGGGTATGATGGGTCCTCAGCACCCTGGGACCCCAGCACCCCGTGTAAAGGGGCTTCAGCACCCCAGGCCCCGGGGTCAGGGGACCCCAGGACCCCAGCCCCGGTACATCAGGACCCCCTGCTCCCCAGCACCCACTGGGTCCTCAGCCCCCCGGTGCACTGGGACCCCAGACCCCATTAGAACGTGGCCTCAGCCCCCCAGGCCACAGGGTAATGGGGACCCCAGGACCCCACTACAACAGAACCCCAAGACCTCGACCACCCGTACAACAGCACCCCGGGCCCCCAGCCCCGGTA
>NW_009953766.1:3151-3599 GCF_000747805.2 Chaetura pelagica | reverse complement strand
AGGAGGAGGACGAGGAGGAGGAAGAGGAGGATGAAGCCGGAACTTTGATGGAGCCGGATGTGACGTCGGCGGCGACCTCGGTGGTGTCCATGGGGGTGACACTGGTGGGACTGGGAGCACTGGTGTCCATGGGGGTGGTGGTGGCCACGCTGGGGACACTGGTGGTACTGGTGTCCTTAGGAGTGACGGTGACGCTGGAGGGGCCACTGGTGACCACACTGGAGGTCATACTGGTGCCACTGGTTGCCATACTGGTACCACTGGTTCCACTGGTGGCCACACTGGAGGCCATACTGGTGCCACTGGAGGCTACACTGGTTCCACTGGTGGCCATACTGGTGCCACTGGTTGCCACACTAATTCCACTGGTGGCCATATTGGTGCCACTGGTTGCCACACCGATTCCACTGGTGGCCATACTGGTGCCACTGGTTGCCACACCGATTTC